>NC_058163.1:19263296-19363140 GCF_020080835.1 Cotesia glomerata
AAAGAAATTCCAGATAAGCTCCTCAGGAGAGTTACAGAAATGATTTTTATTTCATAACTTAAGACCTTAAACGTGAATCTCTTGTAAAGAGACGATCATGCGCTCACTATCGGAGATTTTCAAGGCCTGATTTAATTAGAGTATTGTTTTGACTTGCACAGATTCCCAATTTTATCGAATTGGCATACATTTTTTATCCATGTAATTTATTCTAGCTAATATTAATTGTAACTTTCAATGTGCCATCATTATAACATTTCCGTGTTTTTCTTACAAAAATGAATAATAATTGATATGAGAAAAAAAAACATTTGTAATGAGCATTGAAAGTTTCAATTACAGAAATTACAGGTCTCATAAGTGAAGAAATCTGCTTAGTATATAAACATAACTAATAGAATTAAAAAATTTATTTTAAACAAATGACAATCGAATAGAATAAATGTAATTACAATAAAAATTTATTATTTCTCAGTCAAAAAAATATAGGTTTCGGATAAGTAATCACCAACATATCATATACTTAAACCTTCTCCGAAATACACTGCATCTTATGGTATAAGTATTATTTCGATCGGTTCAGTAGTTTTTGCAGTATAACTGAACAAAAAAAAACGGGCTTCCCATTTATTAGTAGGGGAGCCTGGGGCACGACGGCCCCCTTAAACCGGTTTTTTCTTTTTGTGGCTTTTAACTATCAAATTCATTTATTTTCCGTCTATTTCGAATGAATCAGTCGAAATTTTGCAAAAAATTTTTTTTTCTGGGGCACGACAGCCCCCTCCCCAAAAATCATATAAAAAAAATTTTTTTTCACTGAAGCCATTACCATTAAAATCTAGAGATTGTCCTCCTAGAAAACGTCGTCGAGGGAAAACCACGATTCTTACGAGTCTTGAGTATCGCCGAGAACTTTTAAACAAATAAAAAAAAAAAATAAAATCAAAACCAAAAAATTAAAGAAAAAAACATTTAAAATATAAAAATGATGATTGCCATTATCTTTATTGCAATGAACATGACTCAGAATCCATAGAGTTTTGGATTCAGTGAAAAAATTGTAATAAATGGTCTGATGATTCTTGCGCAGGTATTGGCAGAGATTATTCTAACGAATATGTCGGTGATCATTGCGAATAATCGTATATTCATTAAATTATCGCGATTGATTTCCTAGTTATCAAACATTTTTATTTCAAGTTTTATTCAAAGTTTAATTTTTGTTAACCTTTCAAAAAATTATAATAAATTTTACTGTTTAACTGTTAATTAGTTTTAAATAGATAATAGTTAATAATATAATTAATTTCTTTTATTGCACATAGAGGTTTTAAACCTACGTACAAGAAAAAAAAATAGATGTTATTTAATAGCAATAAATTGGTTACATTAGTTTACATTGAATAAAATCACATGTTGAGTTTTCAGATTGAGCTTTTAAAATACGTAATATCTTGAACCAGACCTTTTTTTTATATTTTTATCAAGTCAAAATTAGAAATATGAATTGCGTAGAGTAAGACATCCTTGGAGGAATTCAAATAAAACTTTGAGATTGGGTTTCTGCCTGGTGCAGAAGATACCACGATAAATAATTAATAATATAGTTATTACTGTTTTAATTTCAAAAAACTGTGTTTTTAATTTTTTATAAGCAATATAATTCAACTTTTTATTAAATTTTTCAGTTCAATTAAATTTTTTCTTATTCATTTTACCCAAGATAAATACCATTGACCTGAAAAAGCCTAAAATAATGAATTCTTTAAATTTATCACAATTCGAAAAAAAAAAAAATAATTTTTTCGTTACAATTTTTTTTTCGAGTGATCTATTATGCCCCACATGTCGCATATTGGCCCAAAATATCATAAAAACATTATAGAGGTCATAACTTGACAGAAATTGAAAAAAAAAATTTTAACTAAATTTTTGAGGCGGGCCGTTGTGCCCCAGGGGAGCCTTCGTGCCCCAGGTTCCCCTACAGATTAAAACAAACTTCCAAAATACAAATTAAGTTCTAACAAATTTTTAAAATTAATAAATTTGTACATAGAGGAGGGTGGGGCAGAGCGGCCCCCCTAAGCCGATTATTACTTTTTGTGGTTTTTTAACATCTTATTAGTTTACCTTTGTTCTACGATGAACAAATTTACCAAAATTTTGGAAAAATTCTTGAAAAAAGATTTTTTTTTTTCTGGGGTATAACGACCCCCACCAAAAAATGATAAAAAAAATTTTTTTTTCCACTATTAACCCTTATCGGCCACATGGGGTGACTAGTTATCCCAGGCTTAAAAAAAGTGGAATTAGAGGTCTTAAAACTTTCAAATAAATACAATAAACGGCATATGCCGTGAATCTGAGACGTGAATTTTTTTGCAAAAAAAAACCATTTTTCCAAAATTTTGACTTATGTGACCAGTTTTTAGAACGCCATCTATAAATTAACTAAGTCTTAAACCATTAAAAATATTGAAGAACTCGTCAACGAACATGACACAATCAGTTAAAAGTCTCAAAACATGTACACATCTTGTCCAACCGGGTTTTTCAGCGTGGGGTAATGAGTTACCCCATGTGGCCGTTATGTGGCCTGGGTGAGGTGCGGCTGGTAAGGGTTAAAAATACTTTAAAAAATATAAAAGTATTTCCTTATTTTTATAACTCTCTAGATTTCACCATCATTCGAAAAATAACTGCTATACCTAATGCACCTCATTTCTTTCCGCCCCTAACCTCTTTTATTTTCTAAAAAATAATTATAATTATAATGGTTATTCAATTGCCATGAAAATCATCATATTCCTGCTAAATTTAAATTTGAAATTGCCACTAAAATGTAAGAGAACTTGATGAAAGAAAAAATAGAAGTGAAGCTAAGAAGAAAGTAACTCAAAAACAAAAAATAGTCAAATAAAAAAAAAAAAAAAGTTTTTAAATAAAGGCTCAAAAAATGGAAAAAATTATTGTCATTGCCTTTACTGTAATGGACTTTATTCAAAATTCACTGAATCATGGATTCAGTGCAAAAGTTGCAAGAAATGGTCCCATGATTCCTGTGCGGGAATCAATGAAGATTATTCTGAAGAATATATTTGTCACTATTGTAAAAAATAATTAATTAATTGTAAATAATTTATATTTGATGTTTTGTTAAAAGATTTTAATTTTGTTACGTTTTATTAAAATTTATTATAAATAATGTAACAATCAATAATTTTCTTAGGATTTAATAATATAAAATAGATAATTTATTAATTGTAAATAGTTTACATTTAATATTTTGTTTAAGCATTTTAATTTTGTTACGTTTTATGAAAATTTATCATAACTAATCAAACAATTAATAATTTTCTTAGGATTCAATAATATAAATAATAAATAATTTAATAATTGTAAATAATTTACATTTGAGACTTTATTTGAAAATATTAATATTGTTACGTTTTTGAAAATTTATGATAATTTGGTGAAAAACAAAAAAAAAATATTTTTTGACCAAATTTTGAAGGGGGGCCGTTATACCCCAGGTATAATATCTTAGCTCAAAAATATATAAATATATCAAATTTATGATAATTTGGTAAAAAAAAAAAAAAAAAAAGTTTTTTGACAAATTTTGAAGGGGGGGGGCATTATACCCACGGGGTCCATTATACCCCACCCTCCCCTACACAAAAAAATTATTTATGAAAAGATTGGTGAAATTAGACGCATACTCATTCAAGTTTGTCTCTTCTCTCTAAAGTGTCTCGATTCACTTTTTGTCGTTTTCCACTCGCTCAGTGAATTCATTAAATAATAATTTTTAATCGCGTAATTTCGTAAAGTCCTGCATTATATATAGATAAAGCAAAATCCTATCGAATCGATCTACTCGTTTCTAAGTACCGGAGAAAAGCGGTTAAAGAGAATCAGGAATAATCTATCAACGAAATAAATAAAGTTAAAGTTAAAAAATGTTGAATCAAGTTCTTCCTTTTCATTGAAGCTTTTTTATCTTTTCTTTTTGTTCTTACTCTACCTTTTTTCATCAGCTCTTTGACGATTATTTTTTACTTTTTCTTGTATTGAGATAAAAGATTTACCTCAACAACTTTTCATATCGGATCACATCGGTGTGATAAACTAAAATAAAATTATAATTTTATTTTTATGTCGTTAAGTCCAACGAAACTGTTTTTAAAAATAATAACTTATTTTGTTTTTTTTTTTTGCTATTTTAAATCATAAAAATAAATGATTCAATATCTTTGTTCTCGTATCTCCACTTCCTTTACCGTCAATTGGAACGGCAATTAACGACACGATTGTGGATACATTCAGCACACATTTATTTGGCTAATCAAACGGAACCTGTCGCCACTGTGCGCTATCGCCGTCCCGTTATCGAATGATTTATAACTATGACTTTTTTTCAATTTTTTTTACAATAAATTTTTTTGTTGAAAAATCTTAACAATAAATTCGATAAGTCCACCAATAGATATCTTAAACAAATATTTATAATGAAAATAATTAATTAAATAAAATAAAAAACTTATTCGACGAAAATTTTTAACTAAAATAGTCCTTTATTTGAACTTTCGAAATTTAATTTTTGAATAGCCGGCCTATACATGAGAAATGATATATTCTGGTAGAAGTATACAACTGCGCCACCTTTTGCTGACTTTCAGCGATAATCGATGTAGCGTGATCGAATAAATGTATAATTATAAATATATAAACTTTATCATCGCTATGTTCACTCGCGGAATTAATGTATATTTAAAAAAACCACCCAATTTGGCTGATCAAAGGATAGAAAATAGCGGTATTACTGCTAGTCGAGTTATACTAATTACGATTAAATAAAAAAATATCTAGAGCTGGGATTTTCAAAAGTGTTCAGCGCATTAACCATATGAAAGGATTATAAAATAAATTAAGTTGATTCGTCGTATTTGTTAAAAGGTATAGCGTTATCAAGCCCATAACCTGTTGAAGAAATTAATATTATAAATCACATAACCGTCATTATTATTATATAAACATCTCAATTAATCATACTACTTAATTATCTTTGTAACATAGAGCTTTTCGTATCATAAAGCGTATGTTATTAATTTTAAATGCGATTCAATACACCGACGTCGACTTATAAAATTCAAAAAGTAAAAAATTCATTAATTTAAAATATAAATATAAGTATTTTCTTATTGCATAAAAAAAAATTTATAGAACGAGATTTTCCCCTTTTGCTGACTCTCACACAGCCGAACGTTAATTTCGACGAATTTCATTAGAACAAACGAACTTTACTAATCTGTGGTAATCCGATTAGAAATTTGTCCCGGAGGCACATAGCTGCGAATACGAGCTTGATGTAGTAATCTTTCTCTCTCTGACTCTTACCGAGGCTTCTGCACATTTAATGTCTTCTCTCTTGCGCTATTTCTCTTCTTCCTTTCCCCCTCAGTACTGTCCACCTTCGACGTTTGCCTCGAATATTCCCTGTTGACTGAAATTCCGGATCCAACGGCCTATGTCTCTTTGCTGACAAATATTTGTTGGAATTAACTCAATAGACAACTTTGCAAATTCGTTTCTTTATCCCCTTTTAGTTTAAACACCAGAAATACTTTTTTATTATTTTTTTTTTATCTAATACCAAAATTTTAAATTATGAAAATCTGTTAAAATACTTTTCGATTATTTATCTCAATTTTTTTTAAATAAAACAAAATGTTGACTCTTAGATTGAAGTTATTTCAATGAAAAAATTTTCGAAAAATATTTTTTGCCTCATTTCGGTAACTATGTTTTTTTATTGATTTATTTATAAATTTACGTGATATTCTTTCGATTCTTTGGGAACGTAAACACGATGAATTTCGAAATATACAAACATTTATCTTAATTTGATGAATAGTTATTTTCGATACGTATGCGCAAAGGTAGGTATTTTGGTAAGTTTGAAGTAACGTCATGAGGCTGAGATTATGGGCACATTCTCAACAAAACTGAGTACACGTCGTGATACAATTTTTTGTAATATCAACGGCGAAACTCGGAGAGGATGCAAATAAAATTATATTCATTTATGAATAAATTTAATAACTATTAATATCTGAAATTCAATTACTTTTCATTGAAATTGAATGTTATGTTAGTACAGTTATTAAAGTTTAAAGCAATATTTTTAAGCGGATATGAAAATCTTGTCAATAAAAATAAAACTGTCACACTTAAATAAATGACGAACTAAAATATAAGTGAAAATTGTTTACAAGAATCGACTTGTCGCCAAGATTTTTTTCTAGATTTATGCTCTCCCTGGCGGATGATTGTAGAAGTAAACGAAACTAAATATCCTATAGTACTTTTTAGCATCCATGCGGGAATGTAGAGACAAATAAAAAGAGAGATGTCACTTATCGATACGTGTGCGAGAAAAGTAGACTCAACTATATATAGTTGGCCAGATATTATACATTTTACCCCTCTTAACTATAGCTCAAAAATCCAAGTTTCGTGGTTGGTGTCACAAAAAAATTTTTGTCATTACATCATTACGAAGATCTGATCCCGGGAAAAAAAAATTTTATATAATAAGATATAATTATATAAAATTATATATAATTATACAAAACTATATAAAATTATGTATAATTTTATATAATTTTGTATAATTATTTGTAATTTTATCTACCCGGGGAAAAATTTTTTATATAATAAGATATAATTATATAAAATTATATATAATTGTACAAAACTATATAAAATTATGTATAATTATATATAATTTTATCTAATTATACATAATTGTAATTTAAAATTTTATATAAATATATATAATTATATAAAATTATATATAATTATGCAAAATCCTACATAATGTCTGAGCAGAATTTTCCGAAAATTCACAAGTTTTCTCAATTTTTTCAAAATAGCTCAAACTATATTGGAATCACAGAAAATACAACTAATTGAGAGTTTGTAAAGACTAAAATTCTATACAGATATAATTTAAAACATTTTTCTATTTGTTCATTAATTTAAAAAATAGAGTGCTTCAAAGCTGCACCAAAGAAACAGTTGACAACACGTTTGAGAAATCTAATGTAATTTTTCAATTATAAAATACTTTAATATAATCAGCGTTAAAGTTCTTTTTTGATAAATTTTTACTTATTTTGCAAAATGTTGAAAAAATCAATTGAAAAGGACTTTAATTGTTAATAAAATGTGACCAAAATATCCCACTACGATCTGACTTACGTTATATGATCATGAGGGCAAAGTAGTTCCTAATAATTCGACCTGCTGTCATATACATAGTAAAATAAAAAGCAAACCTTCTTTGTTAAATTTTCCAAATACTAGTTAACGAAAAAAATCAGCCGAATAGCCCAAAAAATATAGTCAATTTTACGTGGGTTTACTCGATTAAATAGCATTACCTTCAATTGGACTCGGGAGGTTGTTTCTAGATAATTCAACAGAATATTATAAAATTTCAGAACAAACTGAATGACGATTACTATTTGTTAATTAATTATAGACAATTGAAAAATGCTAATTGAGTAAATTCTTCTTCCGAGCTAATTGATTTTAGATTTTCGAGGTGCAGAAATGAATTGTAGAGCCTAAAAAAAAACAGTAATGTTTTTTTTTAAATTAGAAATTATCAACAGTGCCCATCCACATGCTTCCTAATCTAAGCTTTATACATTAATGTAATACATTGTTTATTGATTTTCTTATTTGATACATCGATATATAGTGATATATAGTGATATATGTCGACATTCTTAGGCTGAACAATAGTAAGTGAGTAAAGTTTCCCGTTTGACCAATCAGAAATCATAGCTATTTATTTGCAAGTTTTGACTAACGGCGAACTTCAAAGACTTTCATCTATTTTCAAACATCCACGTCTGACCAATAGCACAAAAATGATAAACAATTCAAATTTCAGCCTAGTTTTATAAAGAAATGATTTAACTCTCGGGAAAATATTCGGATCGCCTTGAAATTTTAACAGCTCACTCCTTAAAAAGGATATATAATCATATAAAATTATATATCATTTTTTCACCAGGGGATAATTACAATAAAAAATAAAGGTTAACCATAAATAACAGATAAAATCAAAAATCAAAAATTAAAACTACTACTTCTGTGAAGCTCCATGAAATATTGAAGAATTTGATGGAATTTTAATAAGAACCTAGCCTATCTTGTGTTTCAATTCAAATAAAATAAATAATGTACTGTAGCTGTATCGTGTAATGCGGACCAGTGGCAGCGCACAGGACTGGCAACTAGAAGGACCCGAGTTCAAATCCCGTCGACACTCAGAATTTTTCATCAGATATTTGATCGCAGATATTCTGTGAGGCCCAATTCCTACTTATTTTTAATTTAAAAGTTAAAAAAAATTTTTATATAATTAAAAAAAAAATATTAAATTTTTTTTATATAATTATATACAATTATATATGGCCAAAACGCATACGTAATTATATATAATGATTTATATATAATTATATAAAATTATATATAATTTTTTTCCCCGGGGATTTAAAAATAATTATTCAATCTCTCTTTGTTTTGTTGCAATTTTTTTTTTTTTGAACAAGTATTTACACTAATATTTCTATTCTGAAAATAAACTTAATTAATTAAATACTTTTGTTGAAAGTAATTTTTAATTATTTTATTTATTGACCTGATTACTTCTGATATAAATTAAGTGCTCAAGACATACATATTCAGATTTATTAAATTTTTTAATTGGCACACACCAGTTTAAATTATTTCAATTATTATAAATTATAAATTCGACTTTAAAAGACAAAAACCATCCTTAAAACGAAGGTACAAGAAAATTCGATCATACGTTTATGAATATCACATATTTAAATTCAGGTCACTGCGTTATTGAATTCATTAAAAATAACGTTTTTATTAATCAATTAAGATGGTTATTGATTATTAATAAATTTAATTTCCTTTTTTATTCAGTAACGAGATTTTTATACTTTAATTGGTTGAATTGAATTATTGAATTTATAAATATATTTTGCGCACTTAATTTCATTTTTTGATATTCTCTCATACATTTTTCAACAAAAAATTAGATTATTTCAAAATTTATTATGTAATTAAATATTTAAACATCAAATATAATTAGTTTTGTTTTAATAATTGTTAAATAAAAATTAATATAAAATTTTATTAAATTATTCCTGTTGAAAGTCAATTTTTTATTTAATTTAGTGATTACGTTTATTATTAAATAAGTGTCGAAATGATTAATATTCAGATTTATCGATCCAAAAAAAAACCTATGATATGACCCCTTATGGACAATTTTCATTGCTGACGATATGTTATCGTATTAGGCTACATACGAGAATAAAAAACTAATTTAAATAAACAAATCAATGACACAGATGAAATAATTATAAATTTTCACTTTCCCACGAATATGTACCCTAATTTTCATGTTGTATTAATTATTAAACGACTGGTTGAGTAATTAATTAAACTAATAACTGATGTCAGGTAACACCCCAAACTTAACTTTCTTGTGGGGAGATAATTCATCGATCATACGCCATCTGTCGGATGATTTCAACACCACATTTGCACAAAAAATTACGTATGGGCATTTATGACCATATCAAGCCTTAGATGGGTATATCAAGTTAATATCAGGACATATTAAGCCATATATGACCTATTTTCAGGCCAGGCCTGATATGAGCATATCAAAACATATAAAAAGATATATAATCGTACATCAGATTATCTATAGACTTATCAGATCACATCAGAAAATGTTTTCATGGGCTGAGGAAAAAATCAGATGATACCATGAACTCTCTGAAGAGTTATCGTTTTAAATAGTGTAATAAAAAATGACTTTTTTCTATATTTTTCTTTGTTGATAATTGCGCGAAAGGAAAATATAAACTTTAATTGCTCTTTTGAGAATATGGTTTGTTTTTACTCAAAGGGAAAGAGTTTCGGTAAGGCTAAAATGAGAAAATAAATAAGTGGAGATGATTAGTGAATGTAGATACATAAGACCCTTGAAAATTCATTTCGGAAAGTCTGCGTTGAGGATGTGGCCGGCAAGTGGAGAGAATATATATCAGACGGTCGTAATACGTTCAGAAAGTGCAGGGAAATAAACTTCTAAAATGAGCCAACTTTGCGTGTGTCTTTATAAGGATTTTAGTTCTGTCGAGTCGAAAGCAATGCACTTTTTATAAATTTTTCAGTCCACGAAAAAAACATTTTCCACAAAATAAAGCCTCACATATTACTAAAGTTGTTTCGGTAAGCACTTTCACGCGAAACTCATTATTTCTAGAGTTATAATTATTACGGAGAGTTAGTTTGTCTTCGAGGTGGAAACATATTACTTTACTCTACAAGCAGTTATTCCTATTTGATATACACTAGCTATTATAATAATTATACAATTTTATAACTATAAATAAACTTTAAAATAAATATTTTTTTGTTTTGTTTGTTTCAGGCCAAGTTGTTGGAATCATCCCACGCTTGGCTCGGCGCCTCCACCTCCAATATATCAGGTGAGTTTTCATTATTTTTTCACCCCTCTAAAGATCATCTAATTTTAATTACAATTATTTTAGTCATAATTAATATACCCAATTATTTCTGACTTTTAATAATTTTCCGTAAAGTACTTGTAGTTTAATTTATTTATCAATTTAATCTAAAGTAGAGAGGCAGTAAATTTACTTGATTGACGATTACAATTTTGCCGACTTTAAAATAATCACTAGAATTTTTTGTCCTTGTTTTTGTTTTTTATTTTTATAAATATTATTATTTGCTATAAAATAGTGCTTAGAATTAAAAAATTATATGATAAAAATTTATGAATTTAAATAAAATAATAAAAATTCAATGTGTAAATAATTAACAGAAGAGTGAGATCAAAAAACATTAATTATGCATTTTATTTAACTAAATAACAAATGAAGGATTATAAAAAAACTACTTTTTTTTTTTAAATAATAAGAATAATGATCAAGCAATTTATTATTAATAATAGATAAATTTTAATTAGACACTAGGTAACGTCGATAAAATAATAAATTTTTTCGACACTCAAGATATACTAAAGTGTATTCTGTCAATCTTTGTCCGTCAGTACACGCAGACAGACTGTCTATTTTATTACAACAGAAAATCAATATCACGGATGTAAATGACTGCATAAATGTCAGTAAATGTGTTTATGCATACGTTAAACGTCTCAGCAAACTATCACGACTTGAAAAATTTAATTATATGTACTTCCACCATAAATTTATAATTCACTTTTATTTTTCATGTTAAAACAAAAATTTTTATTTTAAAATATATCGAATCAACTATTTCAGATAAATGTGTATGAATAAAAGATAAAAAATGAAATGAAAGTGATCTGTGTATTTACCTACTGTATATTGTATTCTATTTATTTCGGAACATAGCAAAGTTTGACAGTGTTATGGTGAGCGTGTGAAAACGCAGTTCACAAACCCACGGATTTTCCGGTATGCCAACAGGTGGCAACTCATGGATTTTCCATCCTTCATTTATAAAACTTCACAAGCGCTTGAATTTTACACCTAACCACTCTCAATTCGTCTCATTTTACACCACTTATACTTCCTCAGACTTTTTTACATATTTATTCAACTAAATAATTCGGCCAACTTATATTTATTTTTAAGTGTAATGATACTAAAAAAAAGGTTCTTCAGCAATGGTAATATATATCCGTGAAAACATTTTCTATGGCTATATATGACCATGTAAGATCATATCTAGTTTTATGTGGCTCTATATATTCTGAGATAACTTCATACGCCCATGTCAGGCCTTATATATGCCCAAATTGAAAAAAAAATTATCTTGATTCAAGTAAGAAATTCATGAACCCATACAGGAAGCCCTAGAGTTGAACGACGGGGCCATGCCTGGGACATTATTGGGAAGCCCATCTTGGCAAACCTATATTGTCCCATACCCGGACCATAACTGGACAATCAGCCTTGGCCATTCCAATGATTACCCAGGCTTGGGCCAGGACTGAGCAATCTAGCCTTGGTCAACCCAATGATTACCCGAGCTTGGACTAGAACTGGGTCCCCCAACCATGGCCATTCAATGGCGATCCAGACTTGGGCCAGGACTGAGCAACCTAGCTTTGGCCGGCTTAATGATTACCCGAGCGTTAGCCAAGACTGGGATGCCTAGCCTTGGTCTTTGAATGGCAACCCAGATTTGAGCCAGAATTGGGCAACCTAACTTTGGCCATTCAATGGGAAATCCAAATTTAATTAATCATTAAGTATTAGAATTTGGAACAGTGAATATTTATTACTTAACGAATATTTGATAGCAAATGCTAAAATTGAAAATTTATTATTTCAACAAAACAATTGTATATCGTCAAAATTGGTTCGGTCTTAAAAAAAAAATTAAAATATTATAATATGATATTAAAAATATACAGAACGATTTAAAAAGTCTAAAGTTAATGTAAGAACTTGACTTTAGCTTTTTTTTTTAATTTAATAAACATTTGTAAAAAATAGATCATTTTCATCAAAATACGATATTAAATAACATAAATTATGTAAATAATAAACCGTCACACTCTGTCACCATATAGATTTAGCTTATATGAATAGTGAGATGATCGTTAACTTATCGGTCGTACGGCGTAGGGGTTAGTGGTCGGTCTGGCAAGCGCGCGGCTCGGGTTCGAATCTCGGTTAGGGTAAATGCGATTTTCACTTCATTTCTATAATTAGCGAAAGTTAGGTCTAAATTAAGAGTTAAGTCGTCTAAACTTGCGTTAGCTCTACATCAAAATTGAAATAAATTATTAACAATTAAAAAATTCCTTTTTTTATAATTTCAACTAACAACTACTCATTTTATACAAAATAATTTAACCGTTTCGTAGAATTTTACTATTTTATTTCAGAGAATTCAATTTATTCGAAATTGGGTTCTTAATACTAATTTGGTTTCATATTAAACAATTAAATTCTAAATATATTTTTTAATCTACTTCTTTTAGTAAATTCTATAGTGGTGAATAAGCCTGGGCTTGCTTTGGCTTAAAAACTTGGGCCAGTCTTGGTTATCATGCTTGAGCCAGTCTAGGCAACCAAGCTTGGCACCCTGTTATCACTCCAGACTTCTACCAAGGCTGGGCCAAAGCGGGTTTACAAGCATGGGTCAGAGATAGACAGCATTGCGCCAAGCATGGCCCACATCTGGCCCCGTCGTATTGTCCTGTATGGGAACCAAGGAATTCATTTTGAAGAACTTCATTGTCTTGAATCAATATGAAAAATTCTTGAATCAAGTAAAATTTACTTAAACCAAGAAAAGTTTCTCAGTTCAAGAATTTTCCCACTTGAATCAAGGCAATGAAAGCTCAAAGGTAATGTTGAAAGTCTCCGATAGAGGACGCATGATCACTGAATTGTCTTCTTACGAGAAAGTTAAGTTTGATAAAGTCTAAAAAAAAAAAAGTTATTTTAACTTTCCTACGGAACGTATCTAACATTGATCTCTAATTTAATAATTTATTAAGCATATTTTTGTTCAATACAAAATAGTAATTGACGTACACACACATAGAAAAAAAATTAACTTGAATCTAGAAAATTATTTTGAAAAGCTTCTTGATCTTAATTTAAATAGAAAAGTCCTTAAACTACACAGTAAAAAATTTTGCGTCATTACGTCAAAAAACTTAGTGTTAAAAATTTTTTGACGCAATATTTTTTACTGTATAAGAAATTTTTCCTGGTTTAAGTAAACTTTACTTGATTCAAGAAAATGAAATTCTTCAAAACTATTTTCTTGGTTCAAGAATTTTTCTCTTGAATCAAATTAATTTTTTTTTTCAGTACATTTAAAAAAAAATTAAAAATATGAAAAATGACAAAAAAATGATGTTTTTATTCTCATACATAATAGTCTGATACTGCCATATAAAACCAGATCAAGCGATATCAGGAAATTTTTTCACGGATGTCTTTTAGCTAGGCCTTACAACCCGCAAATATTTTATAAACAATGATTAATAAATCAAAAATAATACCATTAATATGAGTATAATACATAAAAAAAACGTATGATCTCACTCTTCCTTACTCATTCAGTTAAACTAAAAAATTAATTGAATAATTTCATGAAATATTTTATTTAAATTTTAAATGGACGAACCGTTTTCTTTTTTTTTTTACCCACCTTAGACAAAGTCCCCACTGCTCCCTGTATTCTAGCCGACTATTCGAGTCTGCTGAAGCTGAAGGCGCCGACGTGGACGCGACAAGACCTTCAGGATGCAATAGAAGCCGTGGTCACCCAGAAGATGAGATTTACCCAAGCTTCCACAAAATACGGAATACCCAAAGGCACTCTCTACGATAACATACTCGGCAAGTCGAAGCGAATGATGGTGCTCGAAGAAGCTGGACTTGATGCCAATGAAGAGAATGCGGTCCTTGAATTCTGTTGTGACATCACCGTTAGTCCTTACAATAGACGAACCAAAAAATCGTTGAACGCTATTTTAAATTTCGTTGAAAAATTACGCAGGCGTCGTGATCCAGGTTTTATTTTTACCGGATTGTCGGGATTCAGATGGTGGTGGGCGTTCTGTAAAAAACATTCCATTGTTTCGCTTTATTTCAATGATGAAAATGATAACGAGTGACGAATATATTCCTATTATTTTTTTAATATTTTTAGTTTTTAATTGTTAAGACTTATTTCTATTAATTAATTGAAATAAAGTGCTTTCAATTGTCTTCCAATTAATTAAAAAAATTTAGAGAGTAATATTTATTGTCATTAAAGTTAATTCGAGAAAGTCTATCAGATAAGTTGATCTGATAAATATTTTATTAAGTTCCAATAAATTCAATTTCATCATACTCTTAATTAATGCAATTAATTTTAGAGATGGTGCTTTTGTTCAATTTATTTTTTTTATTTGAAGGCCTCTTGTGAAATAACATCACGAGAGGTAATCAAACAGAGGGCGTTCAATAAAAAAATTATATTTTATATTACAAAAATAAAAAATTTTCGTTGATGTTTGGAAAATTAATTGTTATAAACACGAAATAATTAAGATCAAATATCAAGTGTATAATAAATTTTATTTTTAAAATTTTTTACTTAATAAATAAAATATTTATTAAGAAATAAATAAAAATTTACTTTGGTCCGAAAGTTTTTAAATAATTTAGATATGTTCAGTTATGAATTTTTGAATTCATAAAAATTGTATTGTATTTAAGATTTTTTACTGATTTAAAAAATTAGAAATTTTTTATTTATGAAGTGCCACAATTTTTGTATAAAAGCTCAAGAATCCAATTTTATTTCTTAAATGTTGTGAAAAGCTCTATAAATTGTTTCGTTTGTCGAAAATATATCTATTATATAAGATGTTGGATGTAAAAATAAAATTATATTTCAAAGATTTGGTAACTGTTAAAGATCGCAACTACACACATTTTTGGACCAATAAATCAAACAATCATAAATTTTTTAATTAAAAAAAAAAAATTAATTCTACCTCTTATTTAAACTTAATTAAGGGAGTATTCTAGTCTAGAAATTTGAAAAAATTGTTAAAAAAACGAACCAAAAATTTTTTTTGACTTATCCGAGGATGACTTCATAGCGACGTTTTTACTACTTAAGTGAATCTGTTTTGTTTCGGATGACTAGAAGAGTTGAAACTTCGCATGCCGGGACATCCCTTTTTTTGATCCTTCACTTTGTCAGCCTATAACTTTCTAAATCTTGAATATTTTTTTTTTCGTTTAATTTTTTATGTTTTCTTAAAAATACCAATAAACAAATTTACAGTAATAATGTTCTTCATTTTGTTTTTATAGAGCTTAAAAGACTAGAATACCCCTTTAAACTTCGATGCTATCAAAAAATCCTCAAGTGATTTTTCTAATTTTTGTAAAAAAAAAAAAATAGAACATTAAGTGCCTTCTAACAAACAACGAAATTTTACATTAAAACTAAATATCTGAGACAAAATATATTTGTTATTAATTATACTCATACATTTAAGAAGTTAAAAAATAAAAAATAAAATAATTTTGCTAAATTGCAATTGGTATTTAGAATAAGTTCAACTTTCGCATTTAAAAAGTGAAAGATCAATATCAATATTCCATTATTGAAACTTGATAATTTAGGACGAAATTCTGATATTACTATCAAATATTTTTATATTTATGACCTTTGCTCAAAATACAACGTGTAAACGTTTCTAGAGAAATTAATATTTTAAAGATGAGATACAATATATTATAACTAGCACACCAAGCAATATAATCAACGAGTATTTATTATAACAAAATAAATATGCCACCATACATCTAAAATACATGACTTTAAAATAACTTGTAAATAAATATGTAATGGTGCTGTTATTTTAGTCTAAGTCAGACTTGTATTACATAAAACCTAAAAATAGCACTAAGCATCAGATATAAATGAATTAAATTAACAAAAAATAAATATATATTGTCCATGGAGGATTAATTAACTAATAATAAAAAATGGTAAACTTCATTTTTATTGGTTATTCCAACAATCATTTGGTCCAAAAATAGACTCTATGGCGTATATTTGTGATTTCAAATTAAATGTATTAATCATTAAATTGATGGAGGCTTAATTAGACTCAATAACTAAACTATTAAATAATCGTTGCGAATTGAGGCCATCCTCGAGAGACCAAGAACGGGTGCTTAAGTATTTTCAGAATACTTTTATTTGCTTATATCATTACCATTATAATTAAAATATTAATATTATTATTATTGTTTTATTTAATAATTATGATTAATAGTAGAATTCATTACAATAGAGTTACTTTTTGATAACCTTTATAGTTATTAATTATTATAGTTGATAAAAAGACATTCCAATGATTAAGTGTTTGATTGTTTATCGAATTATAGCAATAAATGAATGTATTAATTGAGAAGAATTTGAAAACATGAACGATTGTTATTCATATTACAAAGAAAAAGAATTAAAAAATGACTTTTTTTATTTTAACTGTACACGATTGTATCAAGTTTAAAATATACAATATGCCGTTCTCAATTAATTTATTTAATTACCACAATTCCTGCTATGCTGCCTACTGCCTATTTTTTTTTTTTTTTTTGTTACAGATAATCGTGATAAATTTATTAAGGTATTATAATTTTTGATTGTTATTTAATGATGAAGGAAATGAAAGAGAATAATTGTTCAAATTAATTTCATTCGATTTTAATATTTAAATTAATTTTTTTGTAATAATATTTTAGTACCTTTGAATTATAAACTAATTGAAAAATATCTCCGCGTTTTTTTGCGGGGAAATTGTTACAGCAGATAGCTATCAGTATCAGCTGCAGTCGCTCTGGCAGAAGTGTTGGAACACTAATTCTGGGCTGGTGCATAATCTGCGCTTTCGTGAACGTGGACCACTTAAGTCATGGAGACCGGAAACTATGGCTGAAGCGATCTTCAGTGTTTTGAAGGAAGGGCTATCGTTAAGTCAAGCTGCAAGGTTAGTTTTCTCAATTGTTATTATTTCTACAGTTTACTTAAAATCGATTTCGTTAGAAACTTTAATACTGTATTTGATCTGATGAGCTTTTCTTAAAAACAAAACATTTACAAAAAATTACTGGTATCAATTTGTTAGGATCAATTTGGTCTAGCGATGTTATACGTAACAGTTTTGATATAATTACATCTAATAATATCTGATTATGCTAAATTAGGGAAGAATATATTTATACTTGATCCTTCCAATCTACGAATATGTATTACACGACTCATAATGCAAGGTAGTATCATTATTGGTTGACGAGTCTTTCGTGAGATATTGAAATTCAAAATTTTGAGTAAGGTTACCTTAAAATACAATTTCTGGACTTTCGAAGATCTCAAAACTGTGTAATGTAAAATTTTTTGAGCTTTTTTTTAATTTGAAAAAAAAAATGGCGGGAAGTTCTAGGGATGACCTGCAGAGTCAGCCGTTTTTTAGATTTTTTCTCAATGTGGTATTAATAATTTTTAACAATAAAATATTGTCTGGATTACACAGTAAAAAATTTTTCGTCATTGTGTAGAGTGTTAAAATTTGTGTGTTAAGTATTACACTCGAGTGTGTCGAATTTAACGTTAAATTCTACACACTAGAGTGTAATACTCAACACACAAATTTTAACACTCTACAAAATGACGAAAATTTTTTTACTGTGTATGGGCTGAATTTCTCAATTACATCTTCCAAATTATTTTATAAATGAGAAATATTTTTGATTTAATTCTTCAAACCTTAGTTTTGACTTTTAATTAGTAATTACTAATAACATGAGAATTGGCGTCATAAACATAAATTTTAACCAAGATTTTCTTAGACTTGTCTGACAATCTTGACGCCAAATTTATATAAAATTACAATCGATCGGATATTTATAAATCTGTAAGACTTCTATTAGAGTAGAGAAACAGACATCTGATTCAATTTGGATTTGTTTGATTGAAGTTTCTCTGGAACTAAAATTCAAACTTATTAATTTGAATGAAACCATTTTCAATAATTCAATATGCATTTCATAAAAAACTATTTATAATGATTCCAGATAACTCTAATTCATCTCTTGATAGAAATTCTGAGAGCTTTCACTAAGAAAATCAATAAAAATTATTTAATATAAATAACACCGAAAAATATAAATAACACTTCCAGATGAAGAAACGAAATGAAAAATTAATTAATTCCATTAAAAACATTTAGCATTAAACATTTAATTACGAGACAATGTAATACCAAGTTTCATTTCAACGTACTTTAACTTTTAATAATATCAGAAATAGCTGAAGATATTTAAGTCGATACCGGTCGAATATAAAATATTTAAAACTTAAAGTCATGAAGTACTGATAATTCTTACCGGATATAAAACTATAAAATTAGAATTGACAATTTAGTAAGCAAGTACTGTTAACGAAAGGTTTCAATACAGCTATGATGAATTATTTAATACACTTCCGAAAATTTTTTCACGTGTTTATAATTTTTAGATGCTATACATTACAATGGAAATCTAAGCATACTTTTGATGTTCATAATTCTAGTCTAGGAAAGCTAAGATACCATAAAAGATAAATAAATTAAAATAGTAATTGTCGATTTTTTTAAAAAATTGATGAATAAAAACTATTCAATAACTCAATTGTCGGTCGCATGATTTTTCAACCGACGCACTCGATCTGTTTTTTTATTTTCCGTGTCGGAAATTCAATTTTTAATATTTTTCCGGAACATTTTAAGGCATATTTATTTCACTAAAATTTCCATAATAGTTTAAAGGAAGCATTCTGATTTTGTAAATATTTTTACTTAAAAAAATTGCAAAAAAAATAATTTTTTTTATATTATTGCTTTTAAAAAAATACAAATATTAACAAAAAAATGTTTCTTATATTTTCAGAAAATATGATATTCCATATCCAACATTCGTTCTTTACGCGAATCGAGTGCATAATATGCTTGGACCAAGTTCCGATGGTAGTGCTGGTAAGTATTTGTGGTTAATTAAATCTCGATTATTTAAATATGCTTAAAAAAATTCCAAATTAATAAAAAAAAAAAACGATACTCATAAATGCAAATGCTTTTAAAAAGAAAAAAAAAGATAATAATTGCATTTCGCAAAATCTGGGTGGTAGGATCTGAGACGAACTTGGTACGCGTTTAGATTTAGTTGCGCTCGTAAAAGATGCAATTACACCATACTGAAGCTCATTTGCCGGATGCATTAGGGGCCTCTATTTCTCGTAGTTACACTATTTGTCGGCCATTGTGTTTACGTATGCCTCTATAATTTGATATTTCATTGTTTTAGCGTACGGAGAGACGTTTAATAATCATTATATCAATATTGCTACTAATGTTCTACAGAACTTTGTTTAAATTTGCAGTACTTCGTCAATGTATTTGTTTGTCATTTTCGTAAAGTTCAATTCAACTCAATATTTATCAGTTTTTGCGTCTTTTTAATTTGTTACAAGAAAAGTTGTCGCTTATTCTTAATCAAATAATTATCATTTAAGCATTCATTTGTTTATTTTCTTATCTAGAGTAAAAAAAAATTAACAATCGTTATAATTGTTTTTATAATTTTTGTGATTTTTAGTAAGCATTGAATTCTTTTTTACGATAAAAATAAGTTTTAAACTTGCTGAAAAATTTGTCTTTACTTCCTGTTAATTTTAATTTGTAACTATAATGGCATCAAATTATTTTGGATTACCAACAAATAAACTCTTTGTAAAAGAATTTTTTTCATTGTAGATATTGATTTATTGATCTTATATTATTAGATATTTTTATTGCGGCATCTTTTACGCTTACATAAGGTCAAAGAAACAGTTACTATTCTTTCCCATTAACATACATTTTTTCAGATGTTTTAATCAAAAATAATAAATTTTATGGTTGAAAGCGTATTTTTAGACATATTAAATTTAAAAACACTACTCATATTTTAATATAATTAAATTGTTTCTTTATTTGGGAACTAGTAATTCACTATTGAAACTGTTAAGTCAACATTAGAATTTTCTGGAGATGTATTTTATGATTAATGAATAAATTTTTTCAACGATTATCGATGATAAAAATTATACTGTAAATTAGTAAAAGCTAAAATTCATAAACGAGCTGGAAAATATTTCAATCCGGAAAAATATCTTGGAAATGTACAGTTATAAAAAAGTTTACTTGATTTAAGAAAAAAAATCTTGAACCAAGAACACCATTTTGAAGAAAAGGTGTTTCTTAAGTAAAGAAAAAAAATTCTTGAGCCAAAAAATTACTCTTGAACTAAATTATTCTAGATACTAAACAGTACATTTAACTATAGAATTTTGACAATCTTACCACTACCAGAAATTGTAATGTTATTCTATAGTACTTTTTTTCGTGATAAAATTAAATATTGCTTGTATAAATATTTTTTCTACCACGACGCTACTTGATAGTTTTGTCTCTTAGTCTTAAAAATAGTATTTTTCTATTTCTATTTATATTTATATTTCTAACAATTATTATTTTTTTTTTTTTAATTACTAGATCTTCGGCCAAAAGGAAGGGGCCGACCTCAAAGGATTCTTTTGGGAGTTTGGCCGGACGAGCATATCCGGGGTGTGATTAGAGCGGTGGTGTTTCGCGACGGAAATATTGTGAAAGAGGAACCGACCCCGTTATATCCAAGTCTAGCGAATTATGCGTGCAATGGACCAGAGGGCGCGGTAAGCCCTAGCGCTGCTGCGGCTGCTGCGGTTGCCGCGGTCGCCCAAGGTAATTGCTAACGATATTTTATAACTCATCCTCATCACTTTTGGCACCGTAGGTGTTCGATAAACACCCGACTAACTATATAAACATTTTAAATCTAAAATAACAAGGTTTTATTGTCTGTTATCGACTATTTATCATTATTATTTTATTATGTACATGCTTTTTTAAAACTGGGCCAGGATAAAATGTCAAGTTAAATTACTCGATGTTGAGATTATAAATTTATAAAAACAAAAAGGAGATAAAAATAAATTCTAGCAAAATTATTTGGAGTCCGTCATTAAAAAATCACGATATCATCGATTGCCCTTATTTTTCCTTCTTTATAAATAAAAATCTCTTTAATTATTTGCATATGCCGTATCCTTAATTTATAAAACACACTTTTAGTTGATCTTACTTTTTTTAGTTGAATTTTCCCGTTAATTTCTTTCTCTATAATTGCTTTATTAATTTTATAAACCGCCAAATATCAACCGATTTTTTTATTATTATAAATAACCTTGAATTTTTTTTATTTCATGAAATATGAATGAATTTTTTTTAACTTTTCGCGTTATCAATTATAATCATTTTTAGAGAAAAATGCTTGTATCAAGTAACATTTGCTTAAACGAAAAAAATTTCTTAATTCAAAATTTTTTTTACCTAGCTCTTATATTTTAGATTTTCGAGTTTAAAATTCAAATTTCTTAAAATTTGATTTTAAAATAATTATAAATTCATAAAAAAAATTTTTTCTTTCATTAAATGTTCACTACAGAGATTGCATTTATTGAATTTTTCATGTGCATTTATTTGTCAATGGCAATTGAACTCAATAAGAAGCATAAGGACGTAAGACAAAAACACAACGCGTTCCTGAAGCAAAAAGAGCAAAAAAACAGTATAATTTTTTTAAAGCCGTAAGATAGACAGTAGAGTATGAGGTACATCTAAGGTTTACAAGTTCAATAATTTTCATGTTTCCACACTCTTGGATCAGGAGAAATTCACTGAAAAAAAGCTTGAATTTTATTTCTAAAAATAATATATTTTTTAGGGTGTATAAAAAAATTTTTTTTGCTCCAATCAACTCAGAAATGTTAGAAATGTGAAAATTGGCTGAAAAAATAAATTTTTTCTAGAGAAACTCTTTTTACTTTGAGAAAAAATTTTTTGAAAGTAAAAAGGGCATATATCAAAATTTTTATTTTTATTCTCTAATTTTGCGCGTTAGAGATCGAATGTTTTGAACTTTTCATTATGAAAATTGAAAATTCGAGAAATTATTTAATTTCCAAAAGTGAAGCTTTTGTCAAGTCCCAGTATTTTGGCATCTCAAGAGTCTACTTCAAAAAATTTTCAATTTTTATAGCCGCAGATTTTCAAAACGTTCAATTTTTTGCTTGAAAAATTAGAAAAAAATAATATTTTTTTTCAATACGATCTTTTTGTTTTAAGAATTTTTCTTCCTTAAAGCAAGAAGAACGTATCACAAAAAATTTTTATTTTTCATTATTTCAGTCATTTTTCTTGTTTCTAAAATTCTTGAGTTGATTGGAGCAAAAAAAATTTTTTTTCATACGCCCTTTTTGCTTTAGAAACGCGTTAACAACGACAATAAAACCTTTAAACCAAATAAAATAAACCAATAAAGTGACTATTTTGTAAATGAAACTAATAAATGAAAAAAATTTTAGGTCTCCGACACCAGATGTGCAGTATGGTAGCGGCTGCCCAGTCTCATCCTCACGATATGGTAGCAACGAATCTCTCGGCAAACTTCCAGGCGGCCGTGCAAGTCAGTCAACATCACTTAAACAATAATAGCGGAGCAAGTAATAACAATAACAGCAATAACAACAGAAATTCACCTTTGATGCTCGGACTGCCAAGCCCGGGGTCAGGGGGACCACCAGAAAGTCCAATGGAAGGGAGTCCATTGGCGAGTCCACTGGCACCCTTGATGGATCCAGCTCACATACCCAGTAGTGTTGAGGTAGGGATCGGTATCGGGGGTTTGGGCGGACTTGGAGGACTCGGTGCAATAAGTGGGATGCATTATAAGCCACAACGAAGTTTCATAAGCCCACGACCTGAAAATATCTTCCAAGAAGACATTGCTGATTTGGTTAAAAGTCAACACGGGCACAAAGACAAAGACAAAGTCCCGGTTAAACTTGAACCACTCACTGACTCTCGTAGTGAACAGTAATTTTACTTAAACTATATTATTATTATTATTATTAATTAAATAATTAATTAATTAATTAACTAAGCAATAAAAGTAAACTTTTGTTGTTTTTTGCTAAATATTCCATCAATCTCGACGACTCAATGATTTATACTAGAGTGATTGATATTAAATGTCAGACTAGCTTGTTTTTAAAATAATAAAACATTTAATGTTTATTTTTTAAAACGTAAACGCTGTGAGTCAAGTTACACATTTTAAAACAAATGGTGATAAAATATTGTCATTGTTGTAAAAACGGGCCTTGATTAACAAAATTAAAATAAACCTCGAAAATATTAATAACAATTAAGAAAGTGTATAATCAAAAATGGGAGCGAGTCTTGTAAAAATTTATTGTCTCGTCCGAGTGTTGAAAACGTTTTTACGTATCTCTCTTATATTTAAAAGTAAACAATTAATTTTCTGTAAAACATTAACAATTATTATTATTATAATTATAAATATATACATATTAAAAAATAATTTATTTATTATTATTATTATTATTATCTTTTAATTATTTTAGTCAATATATTGTGGACTTAAATGTGCGCCAAAATTAAAGTGATCGTGGTTTTAGAGAATAATTGATAATAAACAATCGGAAGTAATAAATAAATAAATGAAATTTTTATTAATAAATTAGATTGGTCAAGTAAGTGATAGAAAAACATTTCGAGTTAAACTTATAAACTAGCTAACACGTAATTGATATGTATGCATATTATATATGTTAATGCCAAATGTATAATAGTTGAATAAGAATCGGTTGCATGTTATAGTGGAGAATTTTCAAATAAAATAAATAAAAAATCATTAATAAAAACAATAGTAATAAAATAACATAATAAAACTAATAATTATAATAATAATGTAATGATAATACAATTATTTACATAATAATGAAATTATCACAGCCTTTTGCAAGATAAAAAAAAGTTTAGAAAGGATTTAAATAATATGATGTGAGATAATTGAGGTACAAGTTTATCCTTTGAGTTACGTGTGTCAGAATTACTCATATATATTAATATTAATATTAAATTTAATTGATGAACGGAGTTGGTTTATAAATTAATTTTGCATACAATGATGGTGAATATATTTAACGCAATGACATTGCCTGCAATTTTCTAGTCATAAAATCTTAATGAATTATTGTACACATTGTAATTCGACACGCGCAGCTCTAGATTTTAAAACAATTAATTTTTTTATTATTTACTGTTAGTTATTACTTTTATTTTTTTAACGTTAAATTTATTTAATAAAATTCAACTTTATTTTTTTTTTTATTTGCTTACTTTTGTAAAATTGTTTTATTGTAAATTATAATAATGCCAGTATCTCACTTGCTACTTGTATTACTACAGAAAAAAATGTACAAAATTTGTCACTGTCTTGGAAAGAGAGGAAAAAAATTCAAGGTTCTCTGACGGTCACTCTTTACTTTTTAATAAGCCTAAAAAAATCACAAGTACTATATTATGTTGTAATTTTATAAATTATAATAAAACTATCATGTGGATTTAAATAAAAATTACTTATGTTATCGACAAACAATTAAATTAAATTAAATTTAGTTAGTAAACTTGAAAGTCGAAATGTTGAATTGTAACGTTACGATCGATTTTTTTATGTCATTGTAGGGTTTAATGACAAGAATTATAAATACTTTTTTATAAACTCTATTAATATAACTATTTTAATATTAAAAAGTATGGAGCGCTATCAGAGAATTCCAGGGAAAAAGACTATATTTTTATCATATGCAATTAGATCTGATCATAAATGATTCAACTCTATGAAGTCAGATGTAACATTTGGCTCTATTTAAACATATATGAATTAGGCGTGATCATTGATCAGATAAGAACAATATCTGATTATATATGATCAAATCTGAGTATATATGATCAAATCTGAGTATATATGAATAAATATATATTAATTTTTCTATCCTGGAATGCCTTTAATAATTATAATTGATTGAAAATTGCGGTGCGAAAAAAAAAAACATTTTAGATGAAAATATAATTATTTAAGTGTAATAAATTGCCTTCCTGCCATATTTGGGGTATGCCAAGTATAAAATTTATAAGGTTTAGAAAATAAATAAAAGAAACTAAAATTAAAAATAAATAAAAATTTAGACTGGATCTTTGATGACTAAAGATAATACTTGAAGATTGTAGGTATGAATGATTATTTATGATTAAAAATGATTGTGATTAGATGTGAATGTTTTATCTTAATATGTATTAATGAATATTTATTTATTAACTGATAATTAATATTTGGCATTTTTTTGTTACTTAATAAAGTTATTTTTAAAATAAAATAGATTGTGCTATTTTTCAAAATTGATACTGTACGTTATTTCGGTCAAGGGACCTTTTTTAGGATTTTCGATCACTCGGATATTTAATGCTATCGAACGGTCTGACAATTCTGAAAAAAAAAAAAAAAAAATAAACAAATAAAATTTTAGTATGTTAGAAAAAATTCGAAGTGGCCTTTCAAAAAAAAAAATTGTAAATTACAAAATAAGAAAACAAATCTCAAAGAGAAACTTGTTTTTGGCTTTCCCATTTGTGTCTAGGAATTGAAAAGAAAGTTCTCGCACGCTTCGGTCGTTTAAATATTTTCTTAAATCATTAATTACTTGATATTACTCCAGTATTTTTGTTCTTATACTGGACTAATATTAATAAATTAAAATTAAATGAACTAAAAACAAATTTTTGGATATAAAAAAAAATTAAAAATTCGTTCCAATTAGCACAGTTGGTAATTAATATTTAACAAAAAAAAATATTCTTGATAGAAAAGTTTTTGTGCGAAAAAAATTCAAAAAAAAAAAAATAATATAAAACGTAATTATTAAAATTAACATTACTTACCAAAAGTGCGAAGGAGACGTTCTTTGTTACGTATAAATTAAAGAAGAAAAAAAAAGTTATCCACTGGCTACCGATCTCCTTCATTGATAAAAATTGTATACGTACCATTTCTTACTTCCGATAATATTTGCTAAAAATGAACGGAAAGACGTGATTCATACTTAAAATTTTTACTATTGAAGCTTAAATGTGTTCATATAAAAGCTAACTGCGACATAAATATGAAGTAATTGCATGTTTTGAGAGGTTGATTACGGGAATGAAATATAAAAAAATTTCGAGAAAGAGTGAACGAGAGAGAGGATAAATGAACTATATGACTCACATGTGATTTTATATGAACCATATATGATCACATATGAATAATATTTGTGAGACCGAGCGAGCGAGTGTGCAGCAGATGTATGTGAGCGTATGGGTGAAAAAAAAAAGAAAATACTAAATCAATAAAATAATATATTAAAAAAGTAAAAAAAAAAAGTAGTAAGTGCCTTCCAAAAAAAATTAAAGAGTCCCGTAGATCGTGACCAGTAAGCGAAATAATTCGATAATTTCGTGTTAATAGTGTATTATTAAAATTGAGATGAAAAAGTCTTTAATATAATAAATAATGAAAATCCAAATCACAATACGCCGTTTGAATAATTATTAATTAACAATAGTGTGTGTGGGTTGTATTGAGAGTGTATGTACAGTTGACTAAGTGAAATAGAGCTCGTAAAAATGTTATTTTATTATTTTGAACGTCTTGATGCTTTACTATTTAAATAATATGATAATTGATAATCATAATAAATAAATGAAGAAAATGAAACAATAACAAATAAATGAAATTCCGTTTGGATAAATCCACAACCGGTAATACCCTGAATGGCATGTCTGTAGGAAGATCAATTTTTATTTATTGAAACAGTTTTTAGGGGGACGATATTTAAATATAATGATTGAATATTATAAGCGAGAATCGTGAACAAAAATTATTAAAAAAAAAAATAAAATATTAATTATAATGATTACTGATGATTAACTCATAAAAGTAACAAAAGTAATCGCTCGTTTTCACATTTTGATATAATTGTGAACAGAATAAACTTAAAAAGACAAAAGATACCTATATTACATACCTAAATTTTAAGTGACAAAAATAAGTATATAGTAATGCTGATAATGATATAGTACATGAAATAAATAAAATATATAAAGGATATATATTATATATAAATTGATGATATGATATTGATATGTGTTTATCGATATTTATTGCTGAGAAAATATCAGAGCATTTTTATTATTTATTGTTTAGTTTTTTTTTCTACTACATCAAAAAAATTGTAATTAAATTTTTTTTAATTATTGAGAATTTTAATAGAATAACGCATAAAAACCGACTTTTCTCTAGTCTCTAAAGATCAGCTCAATGACAAATTTTTTTAGGGTTCGCTCAAGATTTTAAAAAATTTTGAAAATTGTAAGAAACTTAATTTTTTTCTCTCTTCATATGTTTTCTCTCTCTCTTTTTTTTTTTTTTTTTTTTTGTTAAAAATTATGCACATTTTAAAAATTTATAAGTCGAAATTTCTGTTTTTAGAAGTTTATTTAAATCATGATAAACTAACATGTTTTCATATGAGGCTCGAAAAATTATAAATTCGGTTTTTAGCGTCACTCTACTTTTCAAGAAAGAAAAGTAAAGAATTTTATTTACATTAATGCTGAAAACTTAAATGATTACTTTTGGCTGAAAAATGTATTAAAATAAATGATAGTAACAAGTGAGAAATGCACAATAATAATAATAATGAACAGAGGAAACAATTAAACACAATAATGCGTGAGAATATTAAATGAAAATATGAAAAAAAATAAAAATTACTCGCTTACTTTTTCCCTGCTACAATAAATTAAAACTGATAGAAAACTCGTGTAGAAAAACGAAAAACAAAAAGATAATTACTGCAAATAAACACCCTAGTTTTACTTAATTAATTAAACACACTATAGTAATATTTCAGTAGTATAATTCGCATATGTTCTGATATATCATGTATTTAATAATTTTTAGAACTCTGAATTTAAATTAAAGTTATAAAAGACGAAAAATTTATTTTTTAATGCACAATAAATTAATTTTTTTTTTTTTTAGTTAAATTATTGTTTCTAAAAAGACTAAAATCGACAGAAAAGTAAATGTGTCAGTTGTAAATAAATTTTAAAAAGACGCAGTAACGCCGATTTTGAAATTGTATTATTGATTGTATTTGTTATTATTATTATTATTTTTTTTTTATAATAAGAAAAAAGATATTCTAATGCTTAACTATTAATAGAGGAGCTGATTTTCAAAAGGGTATCTTTTCATATTTTAAAATACCAGTTTTCTGAACTTTTAAATATTAATTACTTCGAGAATTATGAACATTTATAAATGAAAATCGAATTGCAGCTTCATAACCGATAGCACTTTATAGCTAAATTAAAAAAAGTTCAATACAAATATTTATAATTGAAGATAACTAGTTTTTTGTCTCGATTAATCAAAAATCAAAAGATATCCTTTTGAAACTCAGCTTCTCAATAGTAAAGCTGTTATTTAAGCATTGAATCTCGAGTTTACTTTTGTAATTATTAACGTTTATTTCTATACATATAAATATATTTATTTACAAAAAAAAGAAATCTCGTCGAGAGAGCTCCATTGCGTGATCATAGTTTTTTCAATAACAAAACGAATCTGAAAAAAAAAAAGCTAAAATAAAATAATAATGATAATTGTGTTTAGAAATTCAAGTGAATTTCGATCTCACAAAGAAGCTCTCAGTATTATTATAAATAGTATAGTTTTTAACAACTTTATTTTATTATTTGTTTATTAATTAATCAAATAATTAATTTTATAATAATAATGATAATAATAGTGAATAAAAAAATAATGGTTATGATTATTATGAAATCTCGTTTATTTTTTTTATGAATATAATTAATTAATAAATCAAAACGAGAATAATTACGTTTGCGTAGATAGATAAATTTGTTATTCAAATTGTTAGCGTGTAATTTCTGACTGGATAAGATGATGTGACTCCGGAACTTGTCGATGTTTTTACATTTTAAAAAATGATAACTTTAAAAAAAAAATAACAATAAAATATAAACAAAAAAAATAAATGGTTAATATTTTTTTTTATTTATTTTCTTAAAAATGTACGGTTGGTAATTAGAATAATTATTATAATTGTAATTAATAATATTAAAATACAAGTAATTAAGTTATAACAAAACGCACATGCGGGCAACTAGGTCCGCTTGTTCCCCCTGCTGTTGATTGCATTATATTTTTTTGTTTTATTTATTATATCATCCGATACGAGATAGCTGTTAAGAATTACATTCTACCGAAATATGCTAATTACTTATAAATACAGCTATATATATTGATAATTGACGTAAGCATTAAATTACCAATTTTTATCCGTTATTTATACGGATAAATAATAAATATTAATTATTTAAAACAAATAAAAAAGTAAAAAAAACAAATAATTATGGAATAAAAATACAAAACAGAATCACGCAATCATACATTTAAGTTGCTACTTGGCACGTATACCTAAGTAATATACTAACATAAACAATATGCAATAATAATAAATATGAGAAAGAAATGACATTTTTTTTATTATTTCATTTATTTCCTATTTATAAATATATATATGTAAAAAAAACCCTTTTACCGTATCCTAAATAAAATGTAATAAAAATTTAAACAAATCAAAAAAAATTTCTACTAAATTATTAATTATCCATTATTTTTTTTTGGTATTTGATATAATGTTACAATTAAGAAAAAAAAATGTTCTGATGAGTAAAATTTTTGAAAAAGTTATGGCTGTTTTTTCATATTTATAATTTTTTTTGGTTGAGTGAAAAAATCTCAACATTTTTCGGGAAACTTTTTCAATGGAGTGTAAAAACAATTATTTTTCAGACAATAAAAAAAAAAAAAGAGTTTCAAAAATGGTCGACTTGATACGGAATAACTCATTTACATTTTTCAGTTATCAAATTTTCTATTAAGTAAATAAAATAAAAAACTCGTATAAAATTTTTTTATTTAATATATTTATTACAATTTTACAATAATAACGCGGAGAAATATTAAAATTTACAATAAATAAGACTTTTTTTGTTTTATTAAAAATTAACAGTTGTGTAATTTTTCAACTAAACAAAAGTTAAAATTTTACGGAGTTTTCTTCTTATCAATAAATACTACATGAACAACCAAGAGTTATTTTTAGAATTTTTAAATATGTCAATTAATTCATAAAGTTAGGAATATTTTTTCAAAAGTTAAATTTGCCTATTACATTAAATTTATTATTCTAGTCAATTTGTTTTAAAACTTTTAATGGATAAAATAATTTATATTTTTTCAACAACGGGAAGATACTCTGAACGTATAAAACATTTACGTAAAAAAGATTGGCAGACTGTATTAAAAATGCAAGAATAAATCAGTCTGAGATTGCTAAATCCAACAAGTTTGAAAAATTCATAGTTAAAGAAATTACTTTTATAAAATCAATCAATAATCTAAACTTGGTTAGCTTGTGGCACAGCATTTTGTTGCGGTTGGTTCACAGTATTTTGATTTGTTTGTACGTTTGGTTGCTGGTTGACATTAGTTTGAATATTTGGCTGAGCGTATTGTTGCTGCTGAGGAACTTGACCTTGAGATTGCTGTTGCTGTTGCTGTTGTTGTTGTTGTTGTTGGGCGGGTATTTGATTATTTTGGACGTATTGAGGTTGTTGTTGGGATGGAGGTTGTTGGTATTGTTGTTGAGGAGGTTGTTGATACTGTTGTTGATACTGTTGTTGAGGAGGTTGTTGCTGATATTGTTGCTGAGGAGGCTGTTGGTATTGTTGTTGCTGAGGAGGTTGTTGATACTGCTGTTGATGTTGTGGTGGAGGCGGTTGATATTGTTGCTGTTGCGGTGGAGGTTGTTGATACTGTTGTTGCTGTTGTGGCGGTTGTTGGTACTGTTGCTGAGGAACTTGATTATGATCTATTTGAACTGGTTGCGCAGGGAACTATTTAATAAATAAATAAACAACAGAATTAATATTCAAAACCAATTAGTATGACAAAAAATAAAAGAAGATATATTTTATTGAATATATTTGAACACTCAAACTGGCAAAATCAGTACTTACTTGATCGCTATGAGTGGCACCGGGCTGTGGTGGTGACTACAAATGATAAAAAAAAAAGTGCACAAGCGTTATTAAGTATTCTAATAACTAACAACTACATTACATGTTAAAACAAGATAATTAAATAAAAATTCAAGTGATTGAAGATAGCTGAGATATTAATTTACAACTATGTAATAAATAATATTAAATATTTTTATTGATTTGTAGATTACTACTCTGTGCTACATTCATAAATAAATATCGAGCAACTACATTCTACACGAATAAATATTTTCGATAAATCAACTATCTTTTTCTGTACTTTCATGCTAACTAAACACAGTTGTGTGTTTTATGGTCGTGATTTCTGAACACTACAGTAAAATTTGAGTCTTTTGCACTTTCAATACTTTTATTTTTATAAATGATTATCAGATAGAATAAATTTTAATTTTATCGTGTAACACTATAAATAAATTATGAAGAATTTTAGTAAATTAAAAAAAAACAAACAAATTTTAAACGCCATGAATAATAAATAACTATCAAAAGTATGATAATTAAAAATTAATTTACTATTTTTTTTTTTTTTTTTTAATTATATCATATAATTATTCCATTGATTCTTTCATAAACAATGTATTAATTTTCTGCTTATTTAAAGCAAACTTTATTTAAATAATCATTTATAAAATTTAAAAGAAAAAAAAATGTCACTGAAAAGCATTAAGCCGTGACACACAGTTATAAATTTCACATTTAAGTGCTTGTAAAAGTTGCAATAAAAATGAAAACAAAAGATAAATCATGATGTAAAAAAATATAAGTCTCAGACAGACGCTATTGTGGACTTAGTATTTGTTAATTAAAAAAGAAAATTTTTAATTATTAAAAATAACTATAACTCACCAATCCGTCTACAACTTGTTCTTTAATATCGTGCTCTTTTTTATACGCTTCATATTCTTCTGGAGTGTAAATTTCTTGTTCATCGATTGGTTTCCAACCGGGATCGTTTTCATACTCGTTACGTTTGGTTTGTATCAAGAATTCTTGATAGCTAGTAAACAAAAATATTTTGGATAGAAATTGGAACGGCATTAGGACAAAAATAAAAAAAAAAAATAATAATTACTCAATAAGTCCATTTTTGTCTTGATCAGCTTCGTTGAAGACATGTTCTCTCATTCTTTCCATTTCTTCGGCTCTTTCCATCAAATCATCTTCGGCTGCTCCCTGCTCATACATTTTATCTAATTCTTTTCTAAACAATGCTTTCACTTCGTCTTCATCCCAAACGCCGTTACCATCAAGATCGTGCATAAAGAAGAATGTTTTTGGATCGAAATCTTGACGCTCCATATGATCTTCTTTTTCCCATACTTCTTCTAACTGTTTTTTACTTCCTGGGTGATTCAGCTAAAATCAAAGACTTATTCATTAATAATTTTCGTGCAAAATTTTTTCAACCTAAAAAATCCCAAAAATAATAAAAAAAAATTAGGAAAACGGTTGATCCTGAAGGCCATCCCTGTAACTTCCCGCTAATTCCATACTTGAAATTGGCGCTTAAAATTGCTTTCCTATGCTTTTGAGCTGTTCGAGCTCAAAAGTCTGATAAAAGTTTCATAAAACACTATTTTTTGAATTTTCAAACCGCAATAACTTTTGAATGAATGAACCGATTTTTACGCGGTTGGCGGAATTCTACGCAGTTTTTTAAGCCTCATAAAAAATTTCTAAGTTTTAATTGGTCAAACTAAAAATTTCGGAGTAATCCCGAAAAAACACTTTTTTGAGTTTTTTTTCCTGCACGATATCTCTCGAACGAATCAACCGATTTTGACCGGATTAGCGGCAATCGAGGTGGTTTGTTAAGGTTGAGAGCTGATTAGTTTCTGGAGTTGATCGATAAAGCCGTTTGAAAATTATTCCAAAAAAACCACTTTGAAAAAAATTTTTTTTTACAGTTTTTTTAGATTTTTCGAAATCCATCGGTCCGAATGAGTCCAAATTGTATTCAAAATCTAAGTTTGGCCAATACCTTTTGAATGGCGCCAACCGCGATGAAATCGGTTTAACCGTTCAAAAGTTATAAGAGGTTTACATACTTACATACTTACACACACACACACACACACACACACACACACACACACACACACACACACACACACACACACACACACACACACACACACACACACACACACACAGACATAGTGACACCCTCGCGGGAATAGTCAGGGAAGCTTCCTAGGATCTCAACACGTCGAGATCTGATGAAAACTCGATTTTTGAAAAACGGGGTAAAACCAATAACTTCCCGGATTTCGAAAATTTTCAATTTTCTTAGCGGGAAGTTAAAAATAGTCGGTTTCTTGGCGATGGTCATTACTAAATAATTTTCATATTTATCTTATTAGTTCAATATGAATTCTGGCCTATTTTAGAAATTATCTCAATTTTAAACTTATTATATATTTTTTCTCCTCATTGCCTCTATTTTTTTCCTACAATAAAGCTAAAAATTTTTTTTATTTTAACTATAGAATGAAAAAAATTCATGAAATCTGTTTTACTATTTTTTTCTACACATTTTTGCATGAAAATAAAATATTTTGATTAATTCAATTATTAAGGTAGTTCACTCGGAACATATAGTTTGTGCTATTTTTTTCCTTTTAACTCGCTAGTGCTGCCTTTCTCACGAGTTATCTCTTATTCGCTTTTACTAATGGTTATTTTTGTTTAACTAGCCAGCTTATCAACAATTTATAAAAACTACATGGTCAAAATTTCTTTGAATTATTTTAAGTATATTATTCTAACAGGTATCAGTTTTTTTAAACAATCTTAAAATTCTTTTAATGCAATAACCATTAATATTTGTGACTTTCTCACTCTCCACCTATACTGTCTGTGCTAAAATGTCATTTTTTACTACAATTATTTTATTGGTATGGTCAATTAATTTCAAATTTCAACAGCACATGTAATGTGTATTATATTACCCATATTTCAAATGTCGAAAACTTCTTAAAATTTTGCATTTATGACCGAACTACCTTAAATCATAATTGCTTGGAAATATGAATTTGAGCATGAAATATATAATGAAATGAAATTTCTTTTGCATGTATAAAATTTATCTATTTTACCGGTTCATGTTGCTTGTGTTTTTCTTTCTGTTTTTCAAGTTCTTCAGCATATTTTTTTCTCTCTTCTTCTGGTAATTCTAAAACAAATAAAATAAAAGTTGAATAATTTTGAAAAAAATTTTTAATTTAATAATATAATGCAATATTCATAAAGTACGAATATATTTATTACCTTTCAATTTCTTTTCTTCTTCCAGCTTTTTGTTCATTTCATATTCCTTGAATCTTTCTCGGCGTTCTTCATCTTGTTTTCTTATATCCTCGGTTGTCTATAAATAAATAAATAATAATTGCAGGGGATGCGAAAAATGAATTATAATTAATACTTACTTTGAGAATTAGTTTTCTTAAATCTTCTATTTCAAAAGTATCAAGATTATACTCGTCTAAATGTCCAGTATCAATAGTAATATTATTTGTTAATTCATATTCTTTTGTTGCAAGATGCCTAAGTCTTTCAACTTCAACTCTTTTAATTTCGTGTAATTTGTCCCTTATATTGTGATCAAGGAATCTCAATTCTTTAGCTATTTCAGCAGTCTGTAAAATATTTAAATAATTTATTATTGATTATTAATTATTTAAATTTAAATTAATGTTACAAGTTTTGTTTAAAAAAATTTTACCTGAAGTTCTTCTTGAGTAACGTTTCTCATTTTCTTTCTAAACTCTGGATCCGACTCCAATACCTCAACAACTTGCTCCAAGTAATGTTGATAAAATAGATCACGCTGCAAATATAAAATTATTCATTAAAATTTCTGTGAAAGAACAAATCTATGTTGCAATCAGCTTTTTTTTAGTTGATTAAAAATTAATTTGTTCTATCGATTGTAAAAGACTGAATATAACTCAATAATTTAAATAAATATTTTTTTAACTATCATTTTTTACTACAAAAAAAACTAGTAGTATACATTTTCCCCTTTATAAATAAAAAGTATATTTTATGAAAAGTTGTCGCGGCTGAGGCACACTATCTTGTTTAAATTTCCAGTTATGTAAATAATTATTGTTTAGACTGTTAGTAACTTTTATTTATTAACATTATTTTTTCCGCTTATAAAAATACTTTCGTTATATAAAGAGTAGCTTTTTGAGTTTCATGCACTTAAGAACATAAAAAAAAAATTGATCACAATTGATTACTATAAAAATTAAAATTTTTCATGCAATAATAAAAATTATTACGAAGTTTTTTTTTTTTATGAATCTTCAAGGTAAAAAACAGAGAATGTTATTTTGAATTTTGTTTATTTATATTGATTTATTAAAAGGTATTTGAATAATACTAAATAGTTAGAAACCTGATAAATTGTTTATTAATATGCAGTGATTGACATTTATTTGTAAATTATGTTTTTTCTTTACTACCGCAAAGCACGTTTAAGTTTAAAATAGAGTATTACTAAAATAATATTCCAGCTGGAAAATGTTAACTCGAATTTTTCGTAATAATAATAAACAAGTATCTTTTATATAATGAATGAAATTATAAGGATGAAACCTTGAAAAATTAATAGTCTCTAATAAAATTGTTGTTGATTACTCAGCTATATAATTTTTTATACTTTGTAATAATAATATTCCTAAGATTTATTTATGCAATTATAATGTAATAATCCAAAAATAATTTTAAAATCGCTTCTTTTTTTAAACTACCATCGAAATGATCAAATATAACGTTTTGATTTTATAGCTTAAACTATAATTGTAATACGATATTAACATTTGAAAATAATCTATATAATTAAAAGAATAAGGAAATTTTGTCTCCGGCGTATTTATATGATAAAATGAGTTTTTTAAATTAAATATATTATCATCGGAAAGGTCTTGGCCTAAATTTATGCTTTTTTCAATCTTTCATATGCTTTTCAGCAATGGTTGTTAATTTATTATGATATAAGTTTTCGAAAAAGTTCTAAATAAGTCCGCATTTCGCGATAAACGTCAATTGTTTATTTATTTATTTTGTTTTATTTATGTAAATGTGGTTGTAGGTCAAAAATTAACATAATTAAGAAACTGAGAAAAGTTTTGTAACAGGTATATCTTTATCATAAATTGTTTTTGATATTTTTTGTGACGAAAATTTTGTGACGAGCATGTCATTATTTTTAAAGGAATTTTTATTCTTAAATTTGGTATCATCAAAAAGATCTTGATAAGAATTTGTGTCTTATCACAGTTTTATATATTTTTCAGTGATAGTCAATTTTTATGTTGAGTTTTTAAAGCAGTTTTGAATAGTTTGTTGGTTTATCCAAACTCTATAATTTTTAGATGAAGTTACACACAATTAAATAACCCTATTAATAGTTATAAGTCATCTATACTAATATTATAAAGAGGAAAGATTTGATTGTTTTTTTGTTTATTTGTTTGCATTGAATAGGCTCCGAAACTACTGAACCGATTTGAAAAATTCTTTCACTGTTGAAAGGTACACTATTTCAAAAAAATTAGGGATCCTTACTAAAACTCAAATTTTTGTTAAATACCCGTGTGAAGCCGGGGCGGACTGCTAGTAACTAATAAAGCAGATTTTCACAACTCATAAAATTGTTTATAATTAAGATTGACTAAATTTTTTAAAAAAGTATCATAAAAGTAATTTTTTTCTGTTTTTTAATATTTTAATACACTTTTAGTCTCATTTGTTATCAAGAATTTTTTACGCTCAATTCGACAGATGCTTGAAAATATTATTATTTATTTGGTTTGATGCCAAGCAGTGGTCGAATGGCAAACGTATACATGATATTTACAATTAAGTACACGTAATTTTGTGAAGTGTTTATACAATAAATTTATCTAGAATATTTTTCTGTATATAAAAGAATAATAAATATGTAATATAACAGTAAATTTATGAAAAGTAAGTTCAAGTAGACAAATAAATGCCCTAGAGATTATTCAATAGCGTATAAATATTATAAAATAAATTAACATGAAAATCAGCTCATGCTACATTTTCTTATGTAGTAAAACATCGATAGTAGTTCTTTATCTAGTTAATTTATTTATTAAACCAGGCTCGGATTATTAATTTGACGTTCTCGCTTCTGATTTAAGGGGGATGGCCACTGTGAAATTAAAAAAAAAAAAATTTTTTTTTTATTTTATTAAATCCAAATTTATAGATTCAAAAATATGTATCTAAAGTTTGGTATCAAAATTCCGAATATTTTCCGAGTTATAGTCATTTTTGTGACAGTGCGCCAAATGACTTTACACGCGCGGCACTCCGACGAAAACGCGTTTTTCTCGAAACTACTTTTTTTGAACTGATGAGAACTGTAATTTGCATAAATATGAACCGATTTGCAACTTTTTTTTCCCCCGTATCCGTCTATTCAGTAGCTATAGTTGCACATTAAGGATTTTGATTTTTAAGATTTTTTAGGGCTGTTTGAATCCAAAAAAATGAGGAAAAAAAACGAAAAAATTTTTAATATGTCGCCATTTTTTTTTTCAATCCAAATTTTCAAAATCCCCTACGTGCAACGATAACCACATGCATGCAGATTACAACGCTCTTTCGTTTTTTTATTTTAGATAATCCGTTTTTTGGTTAGAGATCGCATCATGGAGGGGGAAATGTTTTTGGCGCTCCACAAAAATGCTAATAACTTTGTAACAACATGATATTTTTTGATAAAAATTTAGGAGAATAATCTTTAATGTATACTTTATAAAACAATAAAAACCCGATCCCCAAATTCCTTTATTATCCCAATCAAAAAAATTCCCGAAAATCACCTATTTTTTCGATCGTCACAGTGGCCACCCCCCTTAAGGAAAATTCATAGGCACAAGTTTGAAAGGTATCAAGGCTGAGTGAGTTTATTATTTCGATTGATAATTTTTGATTTTTTAAATAAATAAATCATTACAAAGAAAAAAAAAAACTATATTTGTAAATGAGTAATATTTTCTCAATACTAATGTAAGTTTTGAATTAGATCGAAAAGTTTTCAAGTGTCTGCTGATTTCAGTGTTCACAGAATTTTTATTTTATTTTTCGTTCTTACTGATAAAAAAATTAGGAAAACGGTTGACCCTAAAGGCCATCCCTGCAACTTCCCGCTAATTCCGTTAATACCTGGACGATTAAAATTGCACCTGCGAAGTTTTTGAGCTTTTCGAGCTCAAAAATACAATCTATGTGTTGTTTTGAGCTCTCCAAGCCCAAAAAGATACCTTTTCTATGCTTTTGAGCTCTTTGAGCTCAAAAGTCTGATAAAAGTTTCATAGAACACTATTTTTTGAATTTTCAAACCGCAATAACTTTTGAATGAATGAACCGAATTGTACGCGGTTGGCGGCATTCTACGCAGTTTTTTAAGCCTCATAAAGAATTTTTAAGTTACAATTGGTCAAACTAGAAATTTCTGAGTAATTCCGAAAAAACACTTTTTTGGGTTTTCTTTCCGCACGATATCTCTCGAACGAATCAACCGATTTTGACCGGATTAGCGACAATCGACGTGGTTTTTTAATGTTAAGAGCTGATTAGTTTTTGGAGTTGATCGATAAAGCCGTATAAAAGTTATTCCAAAAAAACCACTTTTGAAAAAATTTTTTTTTACAGTTTTTTTTAGATTTTTCGAAATCCATCGGTCCGAATCAGTCCAAATTGTATTCAAAATCTAAGTTTGGCCAATACCTTTTGAATGGCGCCAACCGCGATGAAATCGGTTTAACCGTTCAAAAGTTATAAGAGGTTTACATACTTACACACACACACACACACACACACACACACACACACACACACACACACACACACACACACACACACACACACACACACACACACACACACACACACACACACACACACAAACACACATACAGACATAGTGACACCCTCGCGGGAATAGTCAGGGAAGCTTCCTAAGACCTCAAAACGTCGAGATCTGATGAAAACTCGATTTTCGAAAAACGAGGTAAAACCAATAACTTCCCGATTTTTGAAAATTTTCAATTTTCTTAGCGGGAAGTTAAAAATGATGTTGATTCCAGATAAAAAATATCGAAGATCATTTTAAAGGATTCGATTATCTTTAATCAAGTAAAGAAACTCTTCAACTAAAAAAATTTTTTGGATTAGTTAAATTCGACTTTATTCAATAATTTTTCTTGGTTCACGAATTCAGCCGTGGATAAAGTTAATTTTTAACAAACTTTTATTAGCTTTATCCGTATATATGTATGTAACGGAATCGTTAAACTCCATATTTATCCATTTCAAAACGTCGAATTAAATTAAAACTTTGCACGCTTATCACGGACCAATGACAATACAATAATTTAATCAATTTGATCCATTATCCTGATTAGGATCATCACGATTTAGTTTACAGAACTAAAAAACACGCTGTGATATATAACACAACTAAAAAGTAGAAAATAATTTTAAATAAATTAAAAATGAAAACAACGATTAATGAAAAAAATTGGTTTTATTGAAAAAAGCGTGGGATGCCAAATAAGATATTTCCATAATGACTCTACTTTTATCCATATTTGGCAATTTAATAATTATAACAATTAATGTCAACCACCCTACGCTATATTATTATTTTATACTTTTTAGTTTGGTTTTTTATTGGACCTTTTTTTTTTTTTTTTTTTTTTTTACTATTGTTTATTTTATCACTGCAGTTATTTAAGGGATTACATGGGTTTCACGGTTTCAAAAAATCGATTTTTTTGTCTTATTAAATTCTACAACATCTCTAGAATATTGTCTTAAAGTTTCAAATCGATCTGAATAATAGTTTCGGAGATCCAGTTTTAAAAAGTTGCGCGCTCAAGCTGCTGTTGTATTGTCACTCAAAACTTTAAACGCGTTTTTCTCAAAACTATGTTTTCAAATACGGTACCCAAGATTTCTCGAGAACTACTCAGCCGATCTTGATGAAATATTAGACAGGTCTTCAAGATATAATTTACAAGGTCTTGAACGAAGGATTTTTTTTTCCAATCACAACTAATTAAAAAAAAAAATGCCGCGAAGTTTTAGCCAAATTTTTAATTATTTTGTAAAAACTTCGACCAAAAATCCAATTTTAATTTTTTTTTCTTCGTTCAAGACCTAGTTTGAAGTCTTAACTAAAGCACATATTTTTTTTTCACTTCTGATGATCTTGCTAGGAGTTCTGCTGATCACGCGGACGCATTTTTTTTCCGAGAGCTCGTCGGAAATGACGTCACATTAGCAGAGTTTTTAATATTTTTTTTTAATTTTCAGTAGTCCCTTATTAAACATGTATCTTTAAGACAGTAAAAAGTTGACTAAAAGTTTGAATAAAATATTTCATTTTTTCTATTAAAAAAAAAATTGTTGAAAATAGGCCATTTTTTCCCGGAGGAAATCCATGTAACCCCTTAAATTAAGTTAGCTTTATAAATTCTAATAAAAATACATACTGTTGCAGGTGGTGGCCCTTCAGGGTATTTCTTATAATCCCATTCTCCTTCTAAATTTGGGTCAGCCACTTTTTGTTTATCTACAGGTGGAGCGACGGAAATTTGCACAAATGCAAGAAAAATCGTTATAATAATCACAGGTTTCATTTTGAATTCTGGAAATAGATGATACATTAATTAAGGATATGCATTAATTATAAAATTAACACCAACACTTAAATTATGTTTAGTATTACTTATAACTATGATGCAAATGTCAAAAAAATTTTTTCAAAGTAATTACGAGTAAAAAGTTGAAATTGATTGACGTGGCAATTGTGAAATAAAATTAAATACGTGTCATTACTGAATTAAGTGCTTAGAAATTAGTTAGAAATATTATTATTATTTATAGGCGCAAAACTGTAACAAAAAACAAACTCGAGATACGAATTAGGCTTACGTGCTGAAGATAAATAAGGAGACAAAACTTTTTCAGATATTATTTGATGAATTTGAAGTAAAATCAAGGAATTTAAGTTTAAATTAAGGCAAAGAAACAAAAGTATTGACAACAAATAACAAAATTAGATATATAAAAAAAATATGGTAATCAATGTGATAATTCATGAAAAAGTTTTTGTCAGAAAACAAACAATATTGTTAAATAAAAAATAGAAAAAAATAAAAAATTGATCATTGAGCTTACCTTTTTTTTTGGTGGGGTTAAACATAGACGACAGTATAAAGTCAATGGCAAACAGATTTTAATTGTTTAAACGTGAACGTCTCATTTATCATACACTCCGGTCATAAAGTTTTATTAAAAAACTTTATGTTTCGTAGATCTCGACAAGTTCTGACGTGTGTTTTTCCCATACGACAATTTAGATTATACATGTACATATGTACATTTACACATTACTGAAGACGTCATATTGATTTCTATTAATTGGAAAATAAAATTGCGAGATAGTCTTGTGTGCAACGACAGATGGCGCAGTTTGCATTGTTAAGCCCAACGTCTGTCGGTATAAAATTTTTACAGTTGTAGATTATACAATTATCTGGCTTACCGAAGCTCAATACACCCATGCCCTGATGATAGTAGAGATGTCAATTTACCGGCCCTGATAGCCAAGTTGGCCGCAACTTTCTGTCAATCTACTGCCGCAACTTGTCAACAACTTGGCGGCAACTCTTGGAAAGTAACTCGGTTGGTGTCAACTTGTTCACCAAGTTGTCGGCAAAAGTTGCTCTGAAACTTTTTCACACCAAGTTGACGATAAGTTTCTCAAGAAATTTGGCGACATATTGCGGCAGTAGATTGGTCTCTTTTTTCTCAGAAACTTGTAGCCAACTTGGCGCCAACAGTTACAAATTCGGAAGTTGACCGCAAGTTGTCGCTAAGTTGGTGGCAACTATCTGACACCAACTTGGTTGGTCTGAAACTGTGGCTATCAGGGGGTATTTTGATTTTATGTGACGAGACCGTCATAAATACCTGTGCAAATTTAGCACCTCATCCAAGGATTCGCGAAGTAAAAATGACCTTAATCGATAGGTCTACGTTAGGTCCGGATAGGTCCACCAAAATTTTCGTTAGGTCCCTCATAGTTTTTTTACAAAAAATTTTTTTAATTTTTACTAAAAAAAAAAAAAATAGCACCTCATTCTATGAAAAGCTGGCTAATTTTATCAAAATCGCATTCTTTATCGTTAGGTCTGTATTGGTCTATGTTTTTTTTTTATATTAATGATTTTATTGTCGTTATTAATAATTATAAATTAATTAAAATCCGCGCATGCGCACAATGCATCTAATGCGACGGGAAATTCAAAGTATAACCGTTTTGATTTTTAGACTTTTAATAATTCAATAATTACTCAACTAACATCTGTATTTGCTGATAATATTAATTAATGATTAACAATAAAATATACAAATAGTTTTTTCTCGATTTATTTGAGAAGCATTGAACTTTTCTTATGATATTTGCTTTCAATGAATTACTTACTTCTTACTCATTCAGTTTCTATGCAAGATATTAATTAATTCTACTTATTTATTTTTAATTAATTAAAATTAATTATTATGATTTGAAATGGTGATTAACATAATGTAAGGCAGATGCACGTGCGCCTTAATAAGCTCCTTACGCATGCGCTCATGGAACGAAATATATACATATGCATAAATACAAGTTTCGATGGCGATTCCGTGTTTGTTTTACTCCAAATAAAAACTACTTTTTTCAAGAATTATTTCATAACAATTGATTTTATTATTGTCTTTGAGTAATTGATCCTGAAAGTATGTACAAATAAAACATTAGCTAGGTTTAGAACTATTGTACGAAATAAGTCTCAACCAGAGTCTTAAGAATAAAGAGTGATTAGATGCATATGATGAAGTTAAAAAATAGAGAAGCCCATGGTGTTAAAATAAAGATAATTTAGAAAATATTTGTACTTGAATACTAATGACTATATTTAATTTTTAATGATTTAGGATTAAACAAACTTCTATTTGGACTTTTGTAAAGATTAAATGAAATAAAATGTAATTACAAAACTTTTTCATTAAAAAAACGAAATATATAATGAATTTTTCCCAATATTTATCAGTTGTCTTGATTATCCTCTACAAGTTTTGTTTTTTTATTTTGGTGATTTGTTCCTTCGGAATTCTTGTTTTTTTAGACCATTCATGTTTCTTGTTCGTATTTTATCAAGTTTTAGAACTCCAAGATGAATCCACAGATTCGGTAGAATCTGGCGCCAAGTTCCGTTCAAATCCGTTGTAAACGAAGCGCCAGACTACCGACTGTGTTTACTGTAAGCAGAACGGTATTTTGAGGTTGCAAAATTTTATTTAATTCTACGGTACTTCTTGTTCCTAAATTTTATATTATAACAGTAATTAATGCTTTATTTTACTGATATTAATTAATTATATTCAATTATAATAATTAATCTACTTGAAATTATTAAATTTTATCAGCACAAACTATAGCAAGCTCAAAAATTTCGATCCTGACTTTTTTTCTATGTAAAAAGTGACATGCCACAGACTAAATAATTCGAGAATGCATGGTAATCTTCCAATAGATGGGAAACTACAGTTAAAAAAATACATTTCACAGCTTGCATCTACATTCGCCAAGGTGCGCTGGAATTATTTTTACATAAACTGTACCTTCAAGAGGATAGTTTGCTATAAAAAATGCAGCCAACGCGAGATTTAAGTTGGTACCAATTGTAAATTTTTATTATAATTACAAAAAATACTAAAATCCGAACAAAAACAGTTTCACTGTAAAAAAAAATCGCGCCAAGTCCACGTTCATAAGACTATTAAGAAAAAAAAATTTCTTATTTCTTTACAAAAAAATATAAAATAAAAAAATTCAAGTAATCGATTTGATTGTATTTGATTTTCGGAAATTAAAAAAAATTTTATTGTAAATTTGAAAATTAAAAAAAAAATTTTGGAACGTACTTGGTGTGCGTCATTGTGTATTTCAATTTTTTTAAAGTCCTAGTAAATAGATTTTACGAATTTCATTAAAAGTAAAATATTTTGCAACCACGCACACTAAATACGTTCCAAAATTTTTTTCTTAATTTTCAAATTTACAATAAAATTTTTTTTAATTTCCGAAAATCAAATACAATCATATTGGTTACTTGAATTTTTTTATTTTATATCTTTTTGTAAAGAAATAAGAAATTTTTTTTTCTTAATAGTCTTATGAACGTGGACTTGGCGCGATTTTTTTTTACAGTGAAACTGTTTTTGTTCGGATTCTACCATACTTCGTACAGAAAGTGTCAGAGTTGATATTTTCTTCGTTTTGGGTTTGATTTCTTTAGGCCTTCCACGCGTTCGCTTTTACAAGTCATCAGACGTTAATTTTGTTCTTCTAACTATTAAATCCATGATCGGTCTAATTTCCACCAATTCGAATTTGGGAACTTTACTACGAGATTTCTTCAATGAAACTCTAAAAAATTGTAAAAAAAATCAACAGATTAATTATTTTCAAAAATAAACCAACAGCAATCAATAACAATAGACTCACTTTATGATGTTTTAAATAAATTTTGCCATCTACAGCTGTAAAGCTGAGTACCTGTTCTAATCTTGAAAGCCTAACATCATTAATGGCTTTTCGTTGAAACATATCAATTAAAATATTTTTAATACTATAAGACAGACTCTCAGAGGAGAGCCAGTCAATGAAATCTGCTAATTTCTAGAATTTACCGAGGAATTGACAAAGGAAGTCCAAGAAGGAAGAGATGCATCACAAAATGAGGCAGTTAAGTCCCTCGAGGGAAGAACTTCAAGCAGCTGATGAACATAAGAATAGCAGCACAAAGCATAAGATATATTTTTATATGTGATAAATACAGCAGTGTAAACAATGTAGTACTTATATATACATATATATTTATTCCAGGAGAATTTATGAAAAAATGTAAAAGGTAGTCTTCACTACTACACATGAATAAATCTATCTATCTATCTATTTTTAATACTACTGTACAAATCATTATTTTCAAATAAATCTCCGTTAAACACAAGCATCGGTTTAAATTGAGCTATTATTTTATCCGTTTTAAATTCATTTAAGTCTTTGTAATTTTCAATTAAATCTAAAAGTGCATACGTTCTATCCATTATAAGATTATGAGGGCGTTTTTGTTATTCGAAACAAACATAAACTGATAAGCATTATACTTTTTACAAAACTGTTCAATTGGAGTTATACATTCGAAAGAAAGTACATCGTGCTTTTTCTGCAGAACTAAACCAACCGGTGCTTTCAGCTTATACTAAAAAAATACCAGTAAGTATGCCCTTAATTATATTTTTTTTTAACTCACCGTATGAAAATTATATTCAAAAAACTTTTTAACATGGGATTCTGGTAATCTAAATAAACTTAAGATTATTTCAAAGTATGCTCCTCATGATTGCGTTATTATATGTTGATGCCCACCTTTTTTTTCTCAATTTAAAAAAAAAATTTTAACATGTCATATATACAATACAAATGATCGTATTTTTGATTTTAAAAAAGGCATTTTTTTCAATTGTTAGCTTTTTTTATAAATAATCACAAAAATAAAATTTTTTATTTTTTTACCTCGTCATATAAACTTGAATAATTATTTGATCAACAAAAACCAACGTGTCATACTTTATTTTTTTATTATCTAAATGTGATCAGTTTTATTTTTTTTTATTCGTAATTAGTTTGTTTATATGACAAGTTAATTATAAAAATAATAAATACTTATATTATTATTAGAAAATTAATTAATTTATTTAGTTTTCGTATTTTTCTAATGATTGAAGATTTGAATCGACTGTGTTTCGCGCGCGTTAACCTAAATAGCCAATCAATGAGTAAGGAATTCAAATAAAACCAATAAAAAATAGAAAATTATAGTTTTCAAAATTTGATACTTTATTAACTTAATTTTAAAATTGGTAACATTTTTTTTAATACAAATTTGTATCAGCTTGCTTACTTTTGGCTAATAACTCACTTCTTCCAAGCATGAAATATAAATTGAAATGATTTGATTAGTATTACTATCTGTATCTAATTAAAAAAATTAGGAAAACGGTTGACCCTAAAGGACGTCCCTGCAACTTCCCGCTAATTCCATACTTAAGCGCTAATAATCAACGAATATAAACTTTATATGAAAAAAATTTTGACTGATTTAATATATAAAAAATACTTACACTACTCTTGGCGTTATTGACATATTTATTATTTTTTTATTTAATCTTAATTATTTTATTTATTGGTTACAAATAAGCCAAAACACGTGGTCATTAACTTTAAACTACTTACATATGTAATGATGTTATATAAGATCATTATTGTTCATTAAGCAGTAACAGAGTCTACAAGCTATAGCATAAAAGGTTTCAACATTGTAAACTCAAATAATTATTTTTACTACTGATATGTCGACAAAACATGTCAGTTGACGTTTTAGGCGAAATAAGAAAAAAATTAAAATAACGTAAATATTATTTAAATATATTATCAGTAAACAATATAAAATATATCAAAATTGCATGTGGATACTCAAATCGAAGCTCTTTATGAGTGTATTATATCAGGATGAGTTTATATTTTAAAAAATGTAAATAAATAAAAAATTACCTTGTATCTTGCAAACTATGGACATTTTTAAAGGTATAAGCTCATTTAAGTGCTATTAATTAATCATTTTGAAAGCAGTTCATGAATTAATATATTTTTCTATTGAATTATTAAAAGTTGAAAAATCAAAACGGGTATACATTAAATTGTGCGTCGTATTAGATGCGATGTGCGCATGCGCAGATTTTAATTAATTTATAATTATTAATAACGACAATAAAATCATTAATATAAAAAAAAAACATAGACAAAATGAACCGAAAGGTGGCGACGCGAACAGACGCATGATTTGTACGCAGCGCGTATTTTACGTAAAATTAATTAAAAAAGCGAATAATAAATTAAAAAAGTGACAACAAAGTGTGTAATTAAAAGTGCTAGATCTACAAAGTAAATAAAATTTACGAAAGATCAGAAGGCTGAAATAAAAAACAGCTAAAAGCAAGTGAAAAAACTTTTTGAGGTTGGAGAGTAAATGGCGGGAAGAGGACGCAAGAGCGGTTACAATCTCAGGAGTAGCAGCCAAACAGATTTGAGAGCTTTTGGAATAACGTTGGAGAAAAAACAAGAAATGAGCGAAAATAAAAAAAGTGATAAGGGAAATCTAAGCGATGGTGAAATATTCTCAGATGATGAAATCAATGAACTTGATAATACATTGATAGAGGTAGATGCTGAAATTCATCAGGAAAAAACAGAAGTGGGAGAAAACAGTATGGCTGATGAAAGAAAAGAGACAGAGAAAGACGGAGAAGATGAAGCACAATCACAAGACAATAGCGGCAGTAGTACACCGCCAAAATCAAGGAGTGAAAATAACGAACTAAAAGATGGCGCTAAAAAGCAAGAATTAAATGTAGCAAGCGGGCTAAGTGAGATAACCGAGCAACTGACGAGAACACTTCTGGAAAAAATAAGTGAAGAAAATAGAAGGAAAGAAAATGAGTGGGAATTAATGCTCAGCGCAACCCTAAATGACATCAACGACTCCAACAGAACTGGGGTTAAACTACTACTGCAAAAAATGAACCAGCTAGAAAAATGTGACAGAGAAAAAAGATCACAATCATGTAACAACTGTAAACTAGCTAGAGAAAAAGAAGAGAAAATAAAAAAAGAAGCAGGAGAAGAGAAAAAGAAATGGGAAAAAGAAAAGGAGACACTTGTTGAAAGATATCTGAAAGCAGAAAGTAGAGTGAGAGAACTAGAAAGCGCGAAATACAGCGCGAGACGTGTTGACACAGGGCGAAGAGCATCATTGATACACAACACACAATACAGAAACGAAGATTACGTTATGGATGAATATACGCAATACATGCTAGATGATGCCAGAGCACGTAGTGATCAAAAGAGAAGTGTAAGCTGGAGCAGAGCGACAACTAGAACGACAAATGATTATGAAGAAAGAAAAAAAAGAGAAAGAGCAAGGAGCGGTCAAGACGGAGATAAACAACCTAGACCACTCACAGAAAAAGAGATAGAAGAGGAAATGAAGAAAAGAGAAAAAAAAAGACTTTTTCTGGTAATAAAACATAATTGCAAAACCAACACAGAGGCAATAAATATTATAAAAGAAAAAATAGGATACCAGGTGAACGGGAACTCAGTGAAAAAAAGCACGGAGGGTATGTTAACACTAAAAATGAACAGTTTAGCAGAGAAACAAAAATTGATGAGTGAAAGAGTCAAGCTAAGAGGTACAGACGTCTACCTGGACGACGAATTAACAGAAAGAGAAATTGAGGTGGCAAAATGGTTGAGAGAGATCGAAAAGGAGCAGAGAGAGAAGAATGTAATGGTGAAAAAAGGTTATATGAAAATATGTATTGATTATACCTGGAAATATTGGGATGAAAGAAGAGGTTTGGACGACGAAAAAAATAGTAGAGATTGATATAAGTGTACAAAAACAATCAGGGAAAGAGGTGGACAAAATAAAGATAATGTGAAAAATAAAGACGTAGTGAAAATAGTAGAATGTAAAAGAAAAGTGGTCGAAGATGCAGCACAAAGTGAAATAGTATACAGTGAGTACAGAGAGGACAAGAAGGAAAATAATAAAAATAAACGCAAAAATAAAAATAACAATAGAAGCAACAATAATAGTAAAAATAAGAACAATGAAAGTAATAAAAATATAAATAAAAATAATAATAAAAAGAAAAACAAAAATAAAAATAAAAAAAAAGTGGTGAATACCAGAGGATGCAAAATGATGTGCTGGAATATTGCGGGGATGAAGGAGTACAGTGAATTGAATGAGTTTATAAAAAAGTTTGAAATAGTTTCCCTGATTGAAACGTGGATCGAGGACAAAGACAAAATGAGAGTAACAAACAGGTTGAGCAGCGAAATGAAGTGGTGGTTCAAAGCAGCAGTGAGAAAAAAAGAATGCAAGAGAGGAAGAGCAAGTGGAGGACACATATTAGGTGTGAAAAAAGAAAAAGAAGCAGAGTGGAAAGTAGACGAATGGGAGTACGGATTTGTGATAAAAAATAAAAAAATGAGCGAAGTGGTGATAACAGTGTATAACAACGTAGGAATACGAGCAATAGAAAAACAATTTAAAAAAGTAGTGAGAGACAATGAGGGAAAGTATGAAAAAATCATCGTGATAGGGGACCTGAACGCCAGAATTGGCGAATGTGAAACAAAAGTAGTAAATCAAGAATATAGTATAAAAAGAAAGTCAAAAGACAAAGTGGTGAATGCGGAAGGAAAAAAACTCCTAAATATATGCGAAGATTTAGGGCTGAGAATAATAAACGGTGCCAGTGAAGAAGATAGAAATGGAGAAGTGACTTTCATAGGAGGAAAAAGCGAAAATTGCTGTTCGGTGATAGATATATGTATGGTAATGGACAGAGGGAGTGAAGACTGTGTAAAAAAATTTGGAGTGATAAAAAAAACAGACTCAGATCACCTACCGATATATATTGAAATAAAAAGAAAAAATAGTGATAACAAAGCAACAAATGGTGAAGAGAAAACGGGCCTAACAAAAATAATGGAAGAAAGAATGAGATGGAAAAAAGACCAAGCAGCAGAATACGCGGAGAGTGCGTATGAGATATGGAGTGAAAAAAGGATGGGCGAAGAAGATCTAGAATGGAGCGAGCTAAAAGAAACTATATACGAAGCAGCGAGAAGAACAAAGATGACTGCAAAACCAAAAAAAGGGAAAGCAACAGGAAAACAAAAAAAGGAATGGTTTAATGAGAAGTGCAAAAGGTGCAGAAATACAGTGTGGGACAAACTAAGAATAATGCTTAAAGACGCACAAAACAAGGAAAAAAAGAAAGAATATATAGAAGCGAGGAAAGCATACAGACAAGCAATAAAAGAAGCAAAAGAAAATTGGTGGTTAGAGAGAAAGAAAGAAATAGATAAAGCGAAGGACATGAGCAAGTGGTGGGAAGCTGTGAATAAATTCAGGTGCAAGAGAACGAAAAAAGAAATGGGGGAAAAAATAGATGGAGACACATGGGTGAAGCATTTCTCAAAACTGTTAAACAAAAATAACAATAATACCGAGGTAGACAGCGAAATAAACAACAATAGTACAGAAACAAGTAGTGAAAACGACTGTATGGATGAAGAAATAAGCAGAAGAGAATTCAGAGAGGCAATAAAAAAACTAGGAAACAAAAAAGCGCCAGGGGAAGACGGAATTTCGGCTGAATTTATAAAGAACCTTCCTCGTGAGATGCTAGAGAACTTGAACAACATAATTAATAAAATGTGGGAAGAAGGCAGTATACAGGAGGGATGGGAAAAAGCGAGAATAGTGACAATACATAAAGCGGGTGATATAAAAAGTGCTGAAAACTACAGGGGAATATCGTTGCTAGATATTGGTTATAAAATACTAACTACAATAATGGCGGAGAGGCTAATGTGCTGGACAGACAGGGAAAATAAATTAAAAGAGAGTCAAGCAGGATTTAGAAAGGGGAGAGGTACAAGAGAACATATCTTTACGCTAAATGCGTTAATTAATAACAGGTTGAAAAATAAAAAAAATCTATACGTGTGTTTTGTTGATCTAAAGCAAGCTTTTGACACAGTTGACAGAAAATTACTGCTCCAAAAATTACAAAAAATAGGAATTGGTGGCAAAATGTACAAAATGATAGAAACTATATATAAAAACACAACATGTGAGGTAACAGTGAATGGTGCAAAAACTAAGGTGTTCAAAATAAATCAAGGGGTGAGACAGGGATGTGCACTAAGCGCAGTACTCTTTAATATATTTATAGATGACATGGAGGACGAGATGGTGAGAAAAAACACAGGTGGCACTGTAATGGGTAAAACAAAGATATATATGACGAAGTATGCAGACGACGGTGCAGCGATAGCAGACACGCCAGAAGGACTGAAAGAAATGTTGAAAGAAATAGAAAAATACGCGGATAAAAATAGACTAAAAGTTAATGCAAAGAAGACAAAAATTATGGTGTTCAAAAATGGTGGTAGAGCAGTGAAGAACGAATGGTGTTACAAAGGCGAAAAGTTGGAAGTGGTGAATAATTTCAAATACCTAGGATACACATTTACTACAAAAAACACACACAGTAAACACATGAGAGAGATGAAAAACAAAGCGAATAAGGTGTCAAATGCAACGTGGGGAGTGATAAGAAGGACAGGTAGAGACAACATAGAAGACAGAATATATCTATATAATACGTTAGTGAGATCTGGATGCCTATACGGAGTGGAAACATGGGGGTGTGAAAAAACAAGTGAAATGGTAATAATGCAAAACAAATTATGGAGAATGGCACTAGGAGTAGCGAGAAACACGCCGAGCTATATAGTGTACAAAGAGACAAGAAGTGAAATGATAGAAGTGCTAATAAAAGACAGACTATGGAGGTACATAATAAAGATTGTAAGAATGGGAGAAGACAGGTGGCCAAAAATCTGCCTAAGAGAAGAAATGAGAGGTATATTGAACAGGCAGCCATCAAAGTGGGGAGAAAAAATAAAAATGTTAGTGAAAGAGATGGAATGTGAAAGAGTTATAGAACTGATATATAATAATGCGGAGATAGAAGTGATAGAAGAAGAAATAAAAAATGGCTTGGAGGTGTATAAAAAAAGGATGGAGAAAAAAGTAGAAGAAAAAATAAACAATTCCACGTACAATAATCTATACAAAAAACTAGTGCTGACAAACGAAACAGAAAACTACTGGTGTGACAAAGAGGTGAAAAACACGGACAAAGAAATATGGGCGAGAGCTAGATGTGGTAATTTGACACGTGCGGGAAAAAAAGGTATAAGTGACTGGAAGTGCAGGGAGTGTAAAAGCCAGGAAGAAACGCTAGCGCATGTGTTAATGTGTGATAAAATTAGTAAAAAATTAAGTGAAGAGAGTAAAAAAACATTAGAGTCTTGGAGTAATTATAAAGAATGTGAAAAAATACTAGAGATAAAAATAATAGAATGCTTAAATAGTAAAATATGTAAAAATGTATGTAAATTGTTGAAAGAAATAGAAAATGTATTGAGAGAAAGTGAGAGTGAGAACAGAGAAGAGAGCAATATAACAAAAGACGCTGTGCATTAGAATGCTAGTCAAAAAAGAGTGCGCATGAATGTGTGATAAAGAATAAATAGAGATAATTAAGAAATAAATTTAAAAAAAAGTGAGGAAAAACGTGTGTGGAAAATAGTATGGGATATGTTAAAATATTGTAAAAAAGCAATGTACCCAAAAAAGTGATGAAATGTATGCCAAATATTAAAATTAAAATTAATGTAATTAATTTAATACTATGTAATCCACATAAAAAAGAGCTAAATAGAAAAACAGCGCTGCTTGTCTTTCTATTTAGAAAACACTTTGTAAAACACTGCCTATGTGATACAAATAAAATCATTATTATTATTAAAAAAACATAGACCAATACAGACCTAACGATAAAGAATGCGATTTTGATAAAATTAGCCAGCTTTTCATAGAATGGGGTGCTATTTTTTTTTTTTTTTTAGTAAAAATTAAAAAAATTTTTTGTAAAAAAACTATGAGGGACCTAACGAAAATTTTGGTGGACCTATCCGGACCTAACGTAGACCTATCGATTAAGGTCATTTTTACTTCGCGAATCCTTGGATGAGGTGCTAAATTTGCACAGATGTCATAAATACCGTTTTGTGACGGTAAGTGACGGCACAAATTTTTTTTCAACACGTTTGTTGTGCAAATGACGGTCACAAGCACGGTCACAATTGTTACCATCAAATACAACTACGTAGACGTCCCGTGACGGTTTTTTTATACAAGAATGACTTAATTATTTGGGAAGTATTTCACTGAGAGATAAGAGGTTTGATAAAAAATAAAATGTCAAGTTAGAATGAGTATAATTTGTTAAAGGATGAATAACGAAATTTAAATAATTTTATTATTTAAAACTTTGCTTGAAATTAACAAATAATAATATTTTTTTCCTCGGATATTTTTATTATCATAACATCTTAGTTGTTTGGTTTAATAAAAAAATAATTTTAATTATTTGTTTACTTATAATATTTAAATAAATATTAATTTAACTTCATAAAACTCTAATCTCTCTAGTTGATTCACATAGCCGCGTGCATAAATTTTAAGTTGACAAAGACAAAATAAACTCTACATAACCGCTAAAATACATTATTATTCATAATTGAAGTTAATTCTACTAGATGGCGATAGTTTGTGACCGTCTCGTCATAACACTATCGGTCACAAAACCGTTTAATTGTATATAAGAATTGTATATAAGATTATACAGGGTGTCCCAGAAGTAACGGACGCCATTGTAGCATCTGATGAAAAAAATAATTCTGAGACGAAAAGTCCTTAGCCATTTTTTAATTAGACGCATAGATAATTAATTATTAATTAAAGTAACGTCGCTTTATGTGTTAGAGAGAGAGCGTCAGTGTCCAGTAAAGTATGTGGCAAACAAAGACACAACTAACTGTATGACTAACTAGCTACTATAGCTAACGTAGTCACACACATTTACTTACACATTCACACGTGCAAGCGTCTTCGTTTGGAACGCACTTGACTGGACACTGGTGCTCTCTCTCTAACGCATAAAAGGACATTATTTTAATTAATAATTAATTATCTATGCGTCTGATTAAAAAATGGCTAAGGACTTTTCGTCTCAGAATTATTTTTTTTATCAGATGCTACAATGGCGTCCGCTACTTCTGGGACACTCTGTAGAAACTAGTTAGTCATACAGTTAGTTGTGTCTTTGTTTGGCACATACTTTACTGGACACTGGCGCTCTCTCTCTAACAAATAAAGAGACGTTATTTTTAATTAATAATTAATTATCTATGCGGTTAATTGAAAAATGGCTAAGGACTTTTCGTCTCAGAATTATTTTTTTCATCAGATGCTACAATGGCGTCCGTGACTTTTGGGACACCCTGTATATGCTTATATATAATTAACATATATAAAAATTTTTTCATTGAAAAAAAATTTTTTTTTGGTAATCACAAAAAGTGTAAAATGATGTTTATAATTACGTTTAAATAATTCTGAAATACAAAATTTGTTACATTTCCTATGAGATGTTTTGGTCTGCTCTGCTACTACCTAATAGTAAAATCATTATTTATTTTATTATTTAAATAAGTGTTATATTATAATGAGATTCGGTAAAATAAATAAATTATGAATTATGACTGCCCAAATATATTATAAAATCAATTTTTATATTATATTTATGATAAACCCATATGATACATTATGTAGATCATAGAATCATTACCATCTAAGACAGCAGCACAGCAGACAGAAACTTCAAGACGCATGGAGATCACCAAAGTTAAGCAGCATTGAGCAGGGTTAATAGTTGGATAGGTGACCGCTGGTGTTATAACCGTAAAATTATAGCTAGATTTTTTTTTGCATTTTAATTGGTTACAGAGAATTGCGTAGGACCATATTAAATACTCTATCCATAAAATTAACCCAATAACTAATTAGATGTAATAAATATATTATTAAATATTGTTATATATAATTATACATAATTATATATGATTAGAAGAGTGGGGATAACTAATGTACGATTTCAAGAGCAAATAATAATCTAAATTGCATCTTGCCATATAAACAAACGCAAACTTATTTTGCAGAGCATATATAAAGTTGAGGTTATGGTCGCTGACAACGACAAAAATAATAATAACAACATCGGCCTCACGCCACCAACCGAATCACTTCCTAACCAACAGTTGCTGAATAAACATGTGAGTCGCGAATAAATCCCAAAAGGTAAACCCGGCCGACTCTCCAACGCTGAAAGACTAGCAAAAACTAGATCCAGCTCCGCCGGCTCTATAAAAGACTACCTAAATAAAAGGAAGAGAGATTTGGAAGAAAGTTTGATCCAGGAGCTCAATGACTTGTTCTCCTCACACCTCACAGTAAGGAAAAAAATATCAATTGCTTCACACTCCAGCCCAACAGGAGTCTCGGACCCAACTACTAAAATACTCCCGCCTTTTGAACCTAACATCAGCCCCATAAAAGAAAAAAGTATGACGGAATCTGAGACAGTCACTTTGCAAACACTCCTACGGGAAATCCAAAAATCAAGGGAAGAAATCAACACCCAAATAATGGAGTTTAAGAGTGAACAGGCAACTCAACTACAAACTATCAACAACGAGATCGCAAAATTACGAGAGGGAAACAGCACGAAATTCAAAAGCCTTGAGGAGGAGTTACAAAAATTAAAAACCCGCACCGAGAAACTAGAAAGTAAAAATAGAACGCCATCTGCACACCCATCTGCTGAGATCCAAGACAAACTGAATTACGTTGTTAAGAGTCTGAAAAAACTTGAGCAAGAGGACAAAAGAGCAATAAGCAAAAATATTATAATCAAGGGACTCACTAGTGCACAAGATCCAACTCAAGCGGATGGAAAAGTTTGAGATCAAAAACGTTATAACAAACGTAGAGACCCTAGGAAAAAATCGCAACATCTACAGAGTAACACTTGAGAACACCGAAGTCAAGTCCAACATTATATCAACAAAGAAAACAGCCTTAAAAGATACTCACATTTATATTGACAATGAACTCACTAACCAAGAACAATTCATCGCAAGCAAACTCAGAAATTTCGCAAGAAATCACCCGGAAAACCACGCAAGGGCAATCAGGCAAAAAATAATAATCGATAACACATGGTACACATGGGATATGAACAAAGATAATATAACTCCCATAGTATACAAAAATAAACCGGGCACTGGAACACCTCGAATCACGATAAACAACGCGTCAAAAAACGGGGAACACCAGTAAGAATTGCTTACTGGAACTGCAGGGGGCTAGCTAATTTAAACACAACAGACGACCTGCTAGGCTATGACATAATATGTTTAGCTGAAACCTGGGCGACCACTACGCTACATTTGGGAGCAACCTGGATAAACTACAACACACACTGGATTCCAGCCACAAGAATAAATCAACTTGGACGAGCCAGCGGGGGCCTTCTTCTCCTCTCGCGTAAGTCAATCCAATTAAATATTATAATACAAAGTAAAAACTGGCTGCTAGCACTAATAATTCTTCCAAATTGCAAGGTTCTTTGCGGTTTTGTCTACTTTCGCCCAACTGATGCGCTGCACGACGACCTAATCAACCTCCAATCACATCTAGAATTAATCAAACCAGACTTCAACGCTCTACCATGCTATTTGTTAGGAGATTTTAACGCAAGAGTTGGGAATCCACCAAGCCTCCCGGAAGAACTGTGCTCCAACTGCAACGTAAAAGCATCAGGATTATCCTTAGATATAATAAACCAGCGTGGCGTTACACTAAATTCTTTCACAGAGGACCTAGGCTTAATCATAATTAATGGTAGAACAAATGGTGATCACCCCGCTAAATATACATTTCATGGTAACGGAAACAGTACCATCGATCTGACCTGGTCAAACTGTGAAGGGATGTACCTCATAGATGATTTCACCGTACATGCTACAGTAAGTGGATCTGACCACTTTCCAATTGTCCTATCTCTAAAAGTGATGCAGACAAATAACGGTAGCCAAGATAAACATAACTCAATCAAATGGAAAGGAGAGAAAAAACTGGACAACAAGCTATGAAATGGTCAAGTCTCGTCCAAATAAATCCTACAGACACGTCCACGGTACTTTTAAACAAACTCACAGAAGCAACAAAAAACACACTGCACTAAAATTAAAAATGATTAAAGGAAGAAGACCCGCTTTCGTGAAAAAATGGTTCGACAAAGAATGCAAGGAACTGAAAAAGATGGCCACTCATGAACTACGCACATATAAAAGATCCAATTTTATAGAGAAACACAAGTCCGCCTACCTAGAGGCTAGAAAAAAATACCTAAAAACCTGCAACGACAAAAAGAAAAACCACCAGCTGGAAATCCTAAAGAACATAAATAACGCTCGCAATAGCACAGACTTCTGGAAGGCAATTAGAGCTTACCATGCCAAAACAACAACTCCAACTTCATTGATAAATTTACAGAAATGGCAAGAATATTACGCTGAACTCCTTCCCCCTCCTCAACAAAATCTAACCAGCTACGTAGGTATTACTCATCCTATGCTGGACGCCGACATAACTCTCAAGGAACTGAATAAAGCCCTAAAAACTAGTGCAAGAAATAAAGCGGCTGGCGTTGACGAAATAACCAACGAGTTTTATCAAGCTCTACCCCAAAATTGGAAGCTGCTGCTATTAACATTATTTAACAAGGTACTTAGTAACGAAGAAATCCCAGTTGGCTGGGAAACGTCAATCCTTACGATGCTTCATAAAAAAGGAGATTACACAGATCCAGCAAACTACAGGGGAATTGCCCTCGTAAATCACGTGGTCAAAATATTCACCAAGATCATTAACAGCAGATTATACAACTGGGTGGTAGAATGCAGAATCATACCGGAATCTCAAGCAGGCTTTCAAGCTCACAAAGGTTGCTTAGATCACATTTTTGTCTTACAAGAACTTATCTGGACCCGTCTTCGGGCAAGTAAAAATATGTTCATAATCTTCGTAGATTTCAGAAGAGCGTTTGATACAATAGTACACAAGGCCCTATGGGATAAACTACACAGACTGGGAGTAAGTGCAAAGATAATCAGACTACTAAAAAACTTGTATGATAACGCAGCGATAAAAATTAGAACGCCTGAAGGTACAACTAATAAAATACAAATTACAGAGGGCCTTCTCCAAGGCGAAATATTAAGCCCACTCTTGTTCATTCTTTTCTGTTCTGATCTGGAAGAATATTTGAGACAAAATGGAACCTACGGCATCAGCATTAATTCAGTCACCGACATACTGCTTCTCATGTACGCGGATGACTTAGCTATAACTCTGCATAGCAAATCAGCCATTGTAAAGACACTTAAGATACTATATCAATACTGTGATGCAAACCAGCTGACAGTAAACGAAGAGAAAACAAAAATCTTATACTGCAGGAACAAAGGGAGAAAACCTAAGAATTTAAAATTTTTCTACAACAACAAAGAAATAGAAATTGTGAACAGTTTTACTTGTTTGGGAGTAACGTTTTCCTCATCAGTACTTGGACGACTGGCCATGGAGGACAGAATGGCCAAAACAAAACTGGCATCCAGCGCGGTAATCTCACTCATATACAGAACGAAGATGAACAGCAAGACAAGCATTGACACACTATTCGACAGCATGGTATCAGCAGTTCTTCTTTACGCTGCGCCAATATGGGCACTGCGCTACACAAATGAACTTGAAAGCATACAGGTGAGCCACTACAAAAGGCTCTTCTACTTAAGCAAGACAACAGCAAATGTACTGGTACAAGCAGAACTCAGCAGAACACCTCTAGCTGTCAGGATCTGGGTAGTCACTTGGAGATGGATAGTGAAAATACTTAAGATGAACACCGACAGACTTCCTTTCATCTGCTTTAACAAATCTGTACAGCTATACCTGAAAGGCGAAACCAATATCAAATACAACTGGATCGCACAAATAGCAAATTTCATCAGATAAGTCAATCCGTCTTACCTGACGCTCCTGCACAACTTGGACAGCAAAATCTGGGAGAAAGCAGGAATCAGAATCATAGACACGTACAAGAAGCAACCACGAATCTATAAACTCAAGAGCTATGAACTCTCATTATCTATAAGCGCCCATCCGCAATAGAGAGCTTAATAATTACTACCTCAAATGTAATATTCCTTTGAGCATGAAAAAACTTATTGCTCAAATAAGATGCGCCAACAACTTTGGTGTCGTCATCTACGCAAATAATATGTCCAGCAAGTTCGATCTGACAAAAAACTGCCCGAGCTGCAGCGTAGCCTGCGCCGAAACGTTGGAACACTTCTTCTGCTCATGCCCAAAATTTAAGGAAATAAGAAAGCACTTGAATTTTATTAAATCACATGATGAGCTGACCCTATCTGATGTCGATTTACCTTGCAGACCAAGTCAAATCAAAGCAATTTACAGCTTCACAAACACCGCTCTCAAGATTCGCCTACTGGAACCATCTCAAATCGACGTCAATTTCTAATATTTGTGCTCACTTTTCTGGCTTTCCTCCTCCAAATTTATGATTTCTTAATTTATTGTAATTTAATTTAACTGTTCCACTAATCCTTTTAGCTATCTTACTGGTGCCCAAACCCTAATTCTTCTTTGTAACAAAGATGTACTTATCTTTATATACAATAAATAAATACATACATACAATTATATATGATTAGATATGATTATATTTGGCCATTTTTCATATATAATCATATATAACCAATTTATATATAAATATATATAATTATATATAAATATTTTTTCTCGGGTTATAAAGCTAACAAACAAATTAAAATTAAAATTAAAAGTGTAATAATAAATTTTTTTCAAGCTAATATAATAAATATTAGTTGAATTCTATTTTTAACAGTGCATAAATCAAATAAACTGACTGTTAGTGTTAAAACGTCGATGGCTGTGACAGCGCATATATTATAGTTTACTGTGCAGAGTATAGGTCTTGAACTGACTTATATTCTGATAATCACAATACTTGGTATTTTGATTATCAAAATACCAAGTATTGTGATTATCAAAATACTTTTATCTCAGTGTGCTTCTGAAACTTTTTCACATTAAGGAATACGGAAAGAAAATTGTACGAAAAATTACAATGAAAACATCGTAATTTTTAGTATAGGACATTGCAGTGCCGGACCAGAACTCAAACATCGTAATTTATACGATGCAACATCGTAAATTTCTATCACTCAAATTAAAAAGAGATTTAGGTCACCGAAAAAATAATTCTGTATCATCAAGGAATCGAACCCGGTGTCCTCTCCGCCTCAAGTCCAAGGTTTATCCCCTCACGCTATCGGAGGGAATATCTAAAGTTTCTGTTCAGTCACATAATAAGACCCTCGATACAGTAGTTGGTTATCTTTCGGTGGTGGCGTCGCAAACTACTAGACTCTGTCTCTCTTTTATTAAAACATATAGTATGCGTCCTTATTCACTTGCTCTTACGGAAAAAAAATTTACTAAATAACATCGTAATTTTCAATAATTCAAATTGTATTCTGTAGACGGCAGCATCGTAAAAATCGAGATACTGAAAGTCTAGTCCTGGATTACGATGTTACTATAGTAATTTTTCATAGGATTTTTTTTCCGTGAAGTATTACCCTACAACGGTTCTCAACTTTCAGAAAAATTTCCCCCCATATGCCCCAATGTAAAGCATTATAACTACAATATGAAGTAGTTGAGATGCAGTACACTTTTGCGCCTCCTCTCACATGCGCAGAAGTAGAAAAATAATCCCACTGCGTCTTTTTTTTGACTTGGCTACGTTGCATTCTCGCTCAGAATCATTTGCCCCTTGAGACATGTGTTGTAGGAAAATTTAATGTTTTGAAATAATTTTGAGGTTACGTATAGTTGGAGACTGCAAATAATAAATAATGACTTCGCGGCTAAAGAATGGCAGATTTTACTTTAGCAATATTTCGATTGGTCTTGAGTGATAGAAGAGGTCCTGGTAAATTTAAATTAGAGAGTCTCAGTCAAGATTTTTTAAAAAATTCAGATGATGAACAACAATCATTTCATGATGCAGCTTATGACGTTCTAACTTTACAGAATTTAGTGGAAATATTAAATTTAAAAGATAATTTATTCACTTGTTATAAAAAATGTGACGTTTATTTGCAAGAACTATCTGATGCAAATAAAACAAAACATAATTTAAAAGTATTAACAGACTTGAAAGATATTATTTCGTTGAATATATGTAAAAAATTAGCTATGAATGATATTTCAGTTGATTCTTTGAAACAAATATTTAAACAAGGAGGGGATGAAGCTATCGTGCAATTGTTTACTGAAAAAGTAAATAACAAAGTAAGAATAACAAAACAAAAAGATATAAAGAACGTCTTAAACTTTTTAAAAAAATTACCAAAAAACTCAGTAAAGAAACCAAAAAAAAATAATTTTAAGAAAGAAAGAGTTTCTAAAAAAGAATAAAATAATTAGTAGTATTAATGTTCTTCTAAAGTTAAAAATAACTTATTTTAAATAAGTGTCTTTATAAAATATTTATTGAAAAATGTACTTTTAAATAAATAAATATTTATTATATTAATATTGTAGCTATATTCTTGATTTATACTATTTATTATTTTACATATTTATTTTTCCTGTACAGTAAATTTGTGCTTAACCTATATCCATTAAATTTTTATAGTTATTTGAATCTGTTGGGCTTCTACTGTATTTTGAACTTCCCGTGCAGTGCAACGTTGCCAAGTCACTATCTCTCACTTATTAGGTTATAAGAGAACGCTTGAAAATCATTAAAAGTAACAAACTTTGAACATTGTTTATAAAAAAATTAATACCGCTCGTTTATGTTTTTTTTAAAAAAAAATACTTGTTATAACTTCAATTAAATATTCTCAGTTTTTAAAAAAAATCCTAAGAAAAGTATGGTTGTTATTCAATAAAATGTTCGCTCTAACTACGGTCAGGATAGGGAATACATGTTAAATGTACGATTTTTAATTGCTAATATTTTGAAAATTAACACCGCAAGGACTATTAGAAAAAATTTATTCGTATAGAGGACACTTAGAAGTACGCGTATTAAAAAATTGAGGAATATTGTAAGAAAAATGATTTTTCACCATACCTATTGTAAATTTACTGCTAGTCTAAAATGAAAATAAACTGCTACACTGATAGAAGGATTTATTTGTATTAAAAAATATTTGTTAATAGTTAACAAATCATTTATTAGAGACCACTTTTTAGTATTAAACAAATATTTCTTAGTATTTAAAATGATTTGTTTGTATTTAATAAATCTGATATTCATTTAATAAATATTAATAAATCTTTTTAAATACTAAGAAATATTTGTTAAGGACTAAAAAATGGTCTCTAATAAATGACTTGTTAAATATTAACAAATATTTTTAACTATAAACAAATCCTTCTATCAGTGTAGTCTAAAAGTTTGAGAAATATTGTATGTGTAATTTTAAAAGAAGTATTTTTTATAGTTTGTTTATTTAAAAAACGACTATACTGATGAATTGAGCGTAAAAGTTATCGTAATAATTATCTTAAAAGAAAAATCTGAAAAACGGTTGACCGACAGGCCATCCCCGGAACATCCCGCTTTTTTCGAGCTTGAAACGCTCGAAAATCTTCCTGTTGATTGATTTTTGAGCTCTCCGAGCCCAAAAATTAAAAAACATATTAAAAAAACAATTATTTAGAAATTTTTAAATGGCTATAACTTTTAAAAGCCTCGTTCGATTTTGATTTACTTGTCGTCATTCGATGCATTTTCTCAAGTACAGAAATAGTTTGTGAAGTCTTGAGTCGATAGATCGAAAAATTTTAAAGTTATATAAAAAAAAACGACAATTTAAAAATTTTTAAATGTTTATAACTTTCGAACGCGTCATTCGATTTAAACTTACTTGGCGGCATTTGACGCAGTTTTTCAAATTAAAAAAAGTTTTTGAGAATACTAAAATTGATTAGTCAAATATTTTGAAAGTTATTTCAAAAAAATTAAAAAAAAATTTTTTTTGGTTCTTATTTTTTGAATATCTTTGAAACGGCTTGACCGATTGCCTTTAAAATCTAATCAGTTTGAAATCTCAATGACCACTTTCGAACGCTGTTTCGTTCATCTTGATCGGTTGATTCGTTCTCAAGATGTCGTACGACAAAATCTTATTTACACACACAACAAATGAGACAAATGAAATTTATCTCATCGGATGTAGCGTATTTCGGTGAAAGTTTTAGTTCATAATATGATGTTATTTACTTATCTGGAACCTATATATTTTTGGTTTGAAAAATAATAAGTTTTTATTAAAAATTCGTTTCAATCGATTACCATTTAATTTTATTTAATTTTAATCAAATATTATAATTCTATTGTTTGCTCTCTAAGTTGATATTTGATAAATCAAGTACTGTTAATCACCGAAAAGTATAATAATTTTTTAGTCGGTATTTATTTGAGAGACATTATCACTATTTGCCACCGTTACATTAGGCCTAATTTATATTCTATATATATATGTATGTTAAATTTTTAACAATTTATTGACTCATCACGATATCTCTGAAATTATAAGGATTATAAAATTGAAATTTGGCAGGAATATTTTTTTTATCATATAGTTATCAGGTAAAAACAAATTTTATGGAGTCCATCTTCAAAAGGTACTACAGAGGTGTTGATTATAATAAAATTCAAATTTTAAAGCCATAACTTCTGCAGAGATATTTTTTTAATCATATAGGAATTGACTGAGCTAATTTTTACAAAATTCAACTTTCAAACGAAAATTATGAGGACATTTATTGAAAAAAAAAAAAATTATCAATTTTTCTTAGCGGGATCCCCTCGCGACCTCTGGTTCATTCTGGAAACACTATGGAATCACTCTGGAAACATTCTGTAATCAGTCTGATTACAGAATGTTTCCAGAGTGTGTTTGTTACATTTGTCCATTATGTTTCCAGAGTAAAGCCAGAGTGAATACATATCGAAACTATACTGAATCGATTTTGAATTCAAAATGTAACTTGAGCGAATACATATTGGAATCAGAAAGAATACATATAAAAACCAGAATGTAACCAGAGTGGATACATACTATTTTCAGAATAAATTCTTACAAGTTCCATAATGTATTCTGAGTGAAAACATTCCATTCTCAAAATAATTTCATAACGGAATCGATATGTAAACTTAATGGACTCAGAGTAAAACCAAGATAAATACAGACTGCAATCAGAATGTAACTCGAGTGAATACACACTAATTTTGCTGTGAAAACATGTTAGAAAAAAAGTAAATATTACAGGAAAAATGTGCGCTGGATAATAAAATCAGAGGAATCATATTAGTTTTAGTTAATTTATTAGCAATAAAGAAATAAATAAATTAATGCACATTTAAGTTCGTATAAACTTTTAAACGAATAACAGAAAATAATTAAATTTGATTTCTTTAATTTCGTTAGTTCATGTTTGGTTTCCTTCTTTTATTTTTAATTGCCGCCGGTGCTCATTCAAATATGCTCCTATCCAAGTTTTTAAGTAGATTGTGATGTCATCTCTGGATCCTGGGATCCATGATAGTTCTCGCTTTTGTTGCAGGTATAAACATAAATCTGTAAAATGAAAAATAGTTTATTATTTTAAAATATTTCGTTTGTAAAATCTATTTTATCTAGTGTTATTTAAAAAACTTAGTAAATGAATAGAACCTGAATGTGTAAATTATATATAAATTAGGCTGATGTTACCTTTTATTTTTTTGCACTCTTGGTTAGTAACTTTGAAATGATTTTCATTTTTATGACGATCATTAATAAACATATTTTCTAAAATCTCGGATGGCCACAATTCTTTGATTATTAAATTTACCTGTTGCCTCATGGTTGACTTTCTTAAAATTTCTGCTAAATTTTCAGCTCTTATTGCTGTGTCTCCAATGACAACAAACTGGAATTAATAAATAAAAAAACAGGTAATTATTGACAAGTGGGGTCCATCTTTTTAATTTTCATTTCTTTAAGCAACATTTGTTTTGGAAAATTTTGATATATTTTCTTTTGAAAATAAAAAAAAAAGAACAATTAAAAAAACAAAGTTGAATATCACAATTTTAACAAATTTTATAAATATTTTGAAAAATTGTGATATTCAACTCTTTTTTTTTAATTGTTCGTTTCTTTATGTACTGATAAAAAATAAAAACATATCAAAAACATTAAAAATAGACAAAATAGAAATTTTCTCCAAAAACATGAGCCAAAATTTTTTCCAACTTTTGACGACAAAAAAGGTGTAGAAATCTTTATTTTTCTCTTTCACGATATTTTTTATCATAATTGCGCCGCAAAAACAAACAGAATAAAAAAAAATACTTTTTCACCTAAATATGGCCAAAAATAAGATGGACCCCACTTGTAAATAATTACCAAAAAAAATTATAACATATAAATCGATCAAGGTAGTTCTCGTGATCAAGGCATAACATCAGAAAATTCTAAATTTTTGTATACTTATTGAAGACATGATGATACAATTACCCTTAAAATTTTAAGTCGGTTAACCACCTGTAACCCGACATGAATTCAATTAAAAATTGAATATTTAACATTGATTGCTTACGCTTTCTGCAGTTCTGTACCAGTTTTTTAGTTATAAAAAAAACTAACTGTCAGAAACTTTCAAAAATCTGACAGTCTTACAATATATTTGTCGTGAGTTTAAAAAAATTGTTTTTTTATTTTTGACCATCTATGATTAGATTAATTTACAATGGATCAAAGTTCAACAATTTACGAAAAATTATATATGGAGTATATCTATCTATCTATCTAACTATATATATTTATGTGAATACTGCATAGTTTACGTCTCCACGGGTACAGCCTTGGGTAAAAATTATGGATTACTTAGCTACAAGTTCATATACTTTTGTGACGCGTATAATCTCTAAGAATATTAAATATATATAATATTCAATTTACCTCTTCGCCATCTTCAACTACAATGGATTCGGACAGGTTAGGCATCATATAAGTGGTCTTTCGTTCATGCTCGCGATGTTCGAGAGGCCTCTTTGGTTGAACGTCTTTCGAATTTTTGTTTTGTAGTAATTGACTGAAATTGTTCATTTTCTTTTTTAGCATTCTTAAGTTATTATTAAGTGAAGCTAACGGCCTGCGGATGATTGTCTTTCGTGAGCTGGGTCCACTTGCTGAGACAGTTTGAGGTGTCATGAAAGAGCGTTGTAATGACTTTTTTCCCACCGTCTTCTTTGTACGTTGCATTCTATGAGGCTCACTGTCATCAATGACCTCCGCGGTAGATCGCGCTTCCTGCAATAATTATTATATGTCAAAAACTTCTAAATACATAAAGTAAAGTACCCAGTACTTGAACACTTATAAAAATGGGACCAGTACTTGAAAAGACGTTTCGAAATGTTGTACAGTTTTTGACAGTTGTGTTGGACAGATCCATCGTTTGATCATTAAGGAAGTAAGAGCACCAAAGCAAATTTTGATGAAAGGCTTGATTTTTTCTTAATATGAAGTTTAAATAAATTCCGAAAATTTGAAGGAGATTGCCCGATTATTTATATAAATAATTTACTTTGAAGTTGAGCAATTTTACATTGGTCTTATCGGGTAACCTTCAAACATTGATACATTTCTGTATTTTTCTCGTAAAATTGTCGGTGAATATTTTTTAAAAATTTATGGATGAAAGTAAATATATTAGTGATAAATTTAATTCAAAAAAATTTACAGTTGCCCGACTAATTAAAGTGTATTAATTTAACGAAAAATGATTGCCGCCCCATTAGCCAATTTTATGTGTATCTATATATTGAGAAAAATTATATGGTTACTGCTCCCCCCTTACCGCGCTAGAGTCGATACCTATCCCCACCTCACCTAGCGCTCGTACTTCCTTAACATCAAATGAAAAGTTTTAAATATAATTAAAATATTTTTTTAATTGGCCGAATTGCAGATTAAGTTCGTCATATTTGTTACAAATCAAGCCCTTATATAAATATCACATTTATGAAGTGAAGTCTCAGAACTAGTAAATTACGAAACTACAGCAATTACAACTTTCATACTTACATCAATTTCTATGTCGTTCACATCGTTGAAAATATCAGAATCTTTTGGCATCATAGTACGGTAAAATTCGGATGATTTCGAATTTACATTTTTTTTTGAGCTCTGAATGTCATTCTGTTTAATAGAAAAAAAAAAAACAAAAATTTATAATTTAGTAAGTAAGTTGATTTGTATGTAACTAAATGCTATTGAATTCATCCATTTCTTTTATGTTTCGTTTTGCATATTTATTATCAATAAATATGCAATATAATAACCTTAAAGAATACAAAATTTGTTGACATATATTCGATTTCTCTACCGTTACTGTACTTTATTTTATTTTTTCTTTACATCTAAAATTAAACTTACTTTTCTTATGACTTTTGGCTTAAATAGAACATTAGATGTAATCTGCGGACTATACTTTGGAAGTTTCGTCATTATGATACGACTTGTTGTCGAGTTGCGATCACGTAGTGTGAAAGGATTATCTGCAATGTATAATAGTAATTTAAAAAAAATAAGTAACAATTAGTCAATATCATAACTTGAGTGATAATTCGTTATATACATTGCTTAATTAAGTAGAAACACAGTTTATGATCACTTAAAAGGATTTCATATCTTTAATCAATTTATAAACGTCCAAAAAACGCTTGACACGGAATTTCGTAGTGATTAATAGAATCATAAATGTATGAAAAATAATATAATAGCTTTTACAAATAAAATATTGATTTAATTTAAATATTCAAATAAATTTTTATTGACAAATTAAATACCAAAAAAAAAAAAAAAACAGTTGTAAGAAAAAATAAAAAAATGTTGTTATTAACGAAAAATAATTACTATCTTTCCTTAATATTATAAGACACTCGACAGGAACTTATCTGAGATAAAAAAAAAACTAATAATACGTCCGTATATATACATAATTGTTAAATATTTGGCTGGAATAACTTAAAATGTGACTGAAAATTATCCGTCTACCGTGTTCAATAAATATAGGTTAGACTTTATAAAACCACTTTCTCTAACGATGAAAAAATGTAGAAAAAAATGTAAATTAAAATAATACCATCCGAATCAATAAATTTTACGGCGACATTGCTCAATTTTAACTGCTGATCTCTCACATATAAATCTTGAAGGTCGATGTCCTCTGTCCCATAAATTGTCGTTAAAATTTTTTCATCGTTTAAACGATAAATCTTTTGAGAACTAACAATGAAGTTTTTATTGCGACGTATGTATCCACTGTAGGAACATTTTGATTACAAAATGTATTGAATCAAGATACACTCTGGTTTTAGTATGCCTCTACTCAGAAAACTTATTGGTTACAGTATGTATCCCCTCTGAAAACACTTTATTTTTAGCCTGTATCCACTTTGAAAACGCTCTGTTTTCAACACGTACACATTTTGAAAACACTCTGTTGTCAACATGTATTCACCATGGTTTTGCTATGGTTGCAGTATGCATCCACTTTGAATACAATGTGGTTTCAACATGTATTCACTCTAGAAAAACTCTGCTCTCATCATATATCCACTATGGTTCCAGCATTAATCCACTTAGAATACATTTTGGTTCCAAAATGTATTCACTCTGGTTACAGTCTGGAAACGCTATGGGCAAATGTAACAACCACACTCTGGAAACACTATAACTTTTGAATGAATAAACCGATTTACACGCGGTTGGCGGCATTCGACGCAGTTTTTGAATCCCCATAAAGAATCTTCAAGTTTAAATCGATCGAGCCAGGAATTTCGAAGTAATTCCGAAATAACACTTTTTTTGGTTTTCTTTCGACAACAATAACTCGCGAACGAACCCTAGTAGAAATGAAATCAAGTTTTTAGCCAGTAACTGGCCAGTTTTACTAGACTTAAACCAGTAACTGGCCAGTGTAATATCCAGTTTCTGTCTAGTAACTGGCCAGTTTTACTAGAGATCTAACAAAACATTATGGCGGCTTTAGTGAAACTGTCAGTTTCGAATTCTGAGGTTATTAGGCGTTATTAAAATTGTCAAATAAATTCAAAATAATGTTTAATAAACGATATGATATAAAAAAGTTTCATTTATGTGTACATTATAAAATAGATAACATCATTAGTCTGATAGACTAATAATAAATCTAACAATAGAATAAGAAAATAATTATTTTGAATTGGAGATTTGTTTTTAATGCCCACAGTCGCAATTTATATATTGTGTCATTTTTTTTCACTGTATCCATTTTGAAATATATACTGGAAATTATTTACACGTTAATAAACACTAATTTTGATTGATTTATACTGTTTTTTAATAATAATAATTACAATAATGATGCGTACAGGTTAACAAAAAAAATAAACAAACATACACACACTAGTAAAGATACACTGTCGGTGTAACTAATGTTTATGACTTAGTTGTAGGTGGCGCGATTTCAAGTTTTTACTCGATATCACTGGCCAGTTACTGGTTTATATTCAGTGAAAACTCGATTATTTCTACTAGGGACTCAACCGATTTTGACCGGGCAGTGATCGACGTGGTTTTTTTATCTTAAAAGCTGATTATATTTTGGAATTGATCGGTGAAGCCATTTAAAAGTAATTTCAAAAAACCACATTTCAAAAAATTTTTTTTTGTAGTTTTTTTAAGATTTCTCAAAATCTACTGGTCCGAATCGGCCCAAAGTGCATTCAAAATCTAAGTTTGGTCAAACTCTTTCGAATGGCGCCAACCGTGATGAAATCGGTCGAGCCGTTCAAACACACACACACACACACGCATACATACATACAGACATACGGACATCATCTCGAAAACATTCAGGGAAACTTCCTAGGACCTCAAAACGTTAAGATCTGATGAGAACTCGGTTTTCGAAAAACGGGGTAAAACCAATAACTTCTCGATTTTTGAAAATTTTCAATTTTCTTAGCGGGAAGTTAAAAATTATTAAAACACTAAATTTGTCTTTTTTCCTACAAGTTTACTTAGTTCAAGAATATTTTTCTTAAATAATGTTAATTTTTTTTTCTGTGTACATACATAAGTATGCAAGCTAACAAAAAAACATGTTAGTTAATGAATGAATATTATAACTATATAATGATGATACCTATTTGTCCACATATACTTGTTTTATTGACTCAAATGTGTTAGTATCAATTATTTTGTCTTATTACCAATTAACGACTAAATATTTTTAACGCTTTTTGGTAAGACCGCTTATTGTGGAAAAATTTCTGTACATATAACTGATACTAAATGTCATTAGTTAAAAAAAAAAACCAAGTTAGTAGGTCGATCAGCATTATCTATTGCATAAGAAGACAATTTTATTTATATCTAGTTATACCTTATGACGTTTACCTCTGAAAATATCAAAAAGTTGCATCATATTTTTTTATAACTTTTGATAAAAAAATAACACAACAAAAACAGTATATGATTTAATAATTGTTTTTAACAAATCATAATCGTCGCAATACTCTACCCAAAAGTACATTTTTAAAAAAAATAAAGCCGTTTTTTAGTACCATCATTCAACGAAGAAACTTGAATTTATTCTTAATCATGATTTGGATTGTGCTAGTTATTTTGCTGACACCTTCTTCGTTATACGGTATATTATGAATTTATTATTATTGTTATCATTTTTATTATTATTGTTATCATTAAAATTTATTAGTTGAATTTTAATGCAATTTTAAAGTATATAAAACATAAACTTGTTAACAGCAACGAATAGTGACGAAGTGGGAAAAAAAGGTTTTGGTCCAGGAAAACAAGATTGGGGATATGTACTAGTGAGACCAGCTGCCCATATGTTTTGGTGGCTTTATTACGTGAATCCTCCAGTAATGAACTCATCAATAAATTTAGATGTCTACAGTATACCTTTGATTATTTGGTTACAAGGTGGCCCGGGGGTCTCTGCTACTGGTTTTGGAAATTTCAACGAGTTGGGTCCACTTGATATTGATCTTAAGCCGAGAAATCACATGTGGGTCAACGATTATAATATTTTATTCATTGATAATCCAGTAGGTACTGGGTTCAGTTTCGTTGATAATGATACGGCAATGGCAGAAAACAACACGCAGATAGCCCAGGATCTAGTGGAATGTATGAAGAGTTTCTTAGAAAGTGTTCCAAAGTTTAAAAATGTCCCTACTTACATCGTAGCTGAATCCTACGGAGGAAAAATAGTTGTAGAGTTCGCTCTTATTTGGTTTCGGGTATTCAGTTTCATTAATTTACTATGCTACAACATTAGTTATACAATGTAGTTGAAAGTACACAATAAAAAATTTTTCGTCATTGTGTAAAGTGTTAAAATTTGTGTTGTAACCGGAAGGTTTCAGATTAAATTACAACGTCATACGCGGACTTGTAGACCAGTGCACTCGATGGCTGGCAAGACAAAATGTATACGTGAACAAGTTATCTGGCCGCGCTGTGTTGCTTCGGCAAACTCTGTTTTAGCGCGAGAGCTACAATTTGGGACTGAGTGGAAGTGGTAGGAGAGCACTTTGGGAAGAGCAGGAGTGAGCTCGCGTTCTTCGGTCGTCGGCAGCCAAACGAGTCGGTTGACTCTAGGACGTCGTTGCCTATACACACAACACCTGGGACGCGTCAGCGATGGTTGAGCGGGTGGACAGGCGTCCATCCTTATTGGAGAACGGAAGACTGAGACCAGGTCCTGTTAGAATGGTCTGTGAGGCGTTCTCGGGTTGGTCAGGAGGCCAGGAAGTCGGTGCCGTACTACCTCGTGGATTGGTCAACTTCAACTACAGGAATTCCGTACTTGCGTCCATTCACCGTCAAGTTGTTCATCCAGCAGTCAGCAGGCATATCGTCGAGTACGTTTCTTTATAAGTGAGATTTTTATTTACTTAATAAGTTAATTATAATTATAAAGTCAGTGAATTTTGATATTGAGTCTTGGGGATGTCAAGTCATTATTTTATTGTGAATATTTTCATCAATTAGATCAATTGTAAAGTGTACTCATTGTTTGTGTCGGGTGAATAAACCAGTTGTTAATTATAACCTATCTCTTATCCCTGCAGTCCACCTCTCTCACTCTCAATACATTTCCTTGTGACTAGGAAAGTGATTTTCCCACGCCCTGGTCGAGCTAGCTTGGTAGGGAACTCAGCACCAAGAGGCTGAGTTCTCAACATCTTTATTTACTCTTGGTGGCGCCGTTTTGGTGCCAAGTGTTAAGTGGAGTCGTCCCCAGGAGGTCACAGACCTGGGCGAGGGCCCCCCTTATAGTGTGTTGAATATTACATTCTAGTGTGTAGAATTTAACATTCTCATGTGCTCATTTAATGATTTAACACACCAGAATGTTAAATTCTACAAACTAGAGTGTAATATTCAACACAGAAATTTTAACACTCTACAAAAGGACGAAAAATTTTTTACTGTGTAAGGTAAACTTAAAAATATAGCGAACGGAAAATAAGTGTTTTTCACATTGGTTTGTGAAAAACTTTTACTTTTTGCCCGCCGTATGTTTAAGTTTGCCGTATCTTTAGCCACATTCTGTTATATTAGTTGATATTTTGATGTACAAAATATATGTGTTTTTTCAGGCTCAAAATACTACATATATTACCTGTAAATTGAAAGGGATAGCTGTAGGTGACTCACCCATTTCGTTTGCTAAAGTAGTTCGTTCAATACCTACTTATCTTTTGAATATGGTAAATAAATTTGACATAATGAACCCTGAAAGTATTTTCTGATATAGTCTAATATGGCCAATTTTTGTATCAAGCCATTCTATTGACATAAGGTGTAAAAATGGAATAAACGCTGTTAGTGTAAAAAATCAAAAGCGAATTCAGAGTGAATTTTCACTTCTGTTATTCGGAGTACCGAAGTGAAGAAATGAAACACTCCGCGTATGGAGTAATTCTCGAATTTTTTTTTTGCGCAGTGATTCTAAAGTAAATGTGAATATCAATCCGGAAAACATCTGAGTATAGAGTTTTTAGCATAAAATAAATTTTGATTTAGCTAAGAAAAAGAAATAATCTCCGGATTTTTTTACTTTTATGAAAAAATACAATTTTGTTTTTCATTTGCATTGCGCATGCGTCAAGTTTAGACTTAAAAGATATCCATTACCATTAAATAATTTATTAAGAATGATAATCCTCATATCACATTCTATAACTGATCTAAATAATGATAAAAATATTAATTAGTATATATTTCTTAAAATCGAAATAATTGATTAAATATTTATGAGCATTGTTTACATTTCGTGAATCCTTATCTTTTTTTCTCATCTTCATAAAAACACGTGGAAGAGGAAAGCAAACGTGTAGTTTTTATAATAAATTTTATTTTAATAAAGTATTAAAATTTTCTACGAAATTATTATTTCTTTTTTATTTTAATGGTAGTTTTGATTAGTCATGGAAATAGAATTAATGAGTTTTAAAAAAAAAATAAACATGCATTAGTTGAATAGTATATTGTGTGACTAGGGATGAAACAAAACGATTTCAGACCAGACTGAAGTTGCCTGCCCGAGCGAAGTGAGGGCTGGCATCACTCGGTCTGAAATCGTGTTTCATCCCGCGTCACACATTATATTTTTCATATAAGTTGCATTAAAAATGCTAGTTTCAATGTCTGGAGCCAACCAGAACTAGATAGTTTCAGACGAACAGCGAAAATACCATTTTATTATGAAACATAATAAAATAGAAAGTAATAGTTTATTTTTTACCAAACATTATTCGTAAATTGACAAGTTTTCTTTTATCATTCTTATTTATGCTTAATAACAGAATTATGATATGTCAATACAGTTAACGGTTAGAATGACATTTATAAAGGTATAAAATAAACAAAAAATTGATAGGATTGAAAATAAAGCTGCAACTTCACCTCGCGGACAGAAAATCGTCATTTTCTGTCCGCCGGGAAGAAATAATTGATACCTGCCCGACACAGTCGTATTGGTCTGAAATTGTCTAGTTTCGGTTGGCTCAACAGGCATTGAAACTCACATTTTCAATGCAGGTTATGTGAAAAATAGTTTCTATATTTTTTAAGAAATTAAAAATAAAATGGACATTTATTATTTATTTATTTGATGATGCTGAAATCGGCTGATGTCTAACAATATTTTTTCACAACTTAAATTAGGTTTAAGAAGTGATTTATAAAAAATTACACTTGTAGATTTTTTAATTTTTTACATATGAAATATTTTTTTTAATTTTTTTTGACAGCTATCAGCTAACTTCAGTTTCATTTTATTGAATATATTTCATTTTACTAATAAAAAATATTACTTATGTTAACTGCATATCATGATTTTTTGTATATTTATAATATATATAATAACCAGGTCTGGGCCATAATTAAGTTTCAAGTCTGGCCCATGCAATTTGATAAAAAATAATAAAAAATGAATCATTTAAGGTTTCATTTTTTTATTTTAATTTTAAGTATACTGTAAAAAAAGCGGTGTTAAAATGAACTCATTTTAACACCGCTATGTAACACCTGTGTATTAACACCGGTGTAGCGGTGCTCTTTTGCGGTGTTAAAAATCCGGTGTTAAACCGGTGTAACAGTAGAATAAATTTACACCGTATCGGAGTATGAATATTACATGATCCATAAAACACAATTAATATTCAATATTTATCAAAATGAGACAAGTAACATTTATTTAAGAATTTTCAATTTATAAAATTACGCAGAAATCGATTTAGTGAATGTTATACAACAAGTTAAATAGTATTTACAATATTAAATGTTTAGGAACAATATAATAATTATTTTTATTGTAACCATGATGTTTCTCACAATATAATGGATGTTTTAAACATGACAAATCTACAGCTGTGCAAAAATAAATTATCTATAAATTATCTCAAATGTCTTCAAAATTTGTTCTCAAATAGTTAAAAAAATGTTTCAAGATTATTCAAAAAAGGTTCCACATAAGATTTAAGGACAAAATTTCAACTAATTTGCTTTAAATAAATTCAAATAAATTCCGAAAATCTTAAAAGAAATACTTAAAAGTTATGAAATAATTACTAAAATCCACTATTTTAGAGTTTCCGATTATCTATATGATGTCCTAAAATTGTCCTTTAATATTTAACAAATCATTTATTAGAAGCCATTTGTTAGTCCTTAACGAATATTTCTTAGTATTTAAAAAGATTTATTAATATTTAATAAATGAATATCAGATTTATTAAATACAAACAAATCATTTTAAATACTAAGAAATATTTGTTTAATATTAAAAAGTGGTCTCTAATAAATGATTTGTTAACTACTAACAAATATTATTTAATACAAATAAATCCTTCTATCAGTGTGGTGTTAAAGTAACACGGATTGAAAATTTACACCGAGAAAATTTCACACCACTATTTCACACTACACGGCCGTGTAAAGTGCTCTGGGTCCATTTTTACATCGAAATTTTTTACAGTGTATTTATTTTAATCAAAAATTTTTATCTACTTAATATTTTATTATTTTAAACTTTCTAAATTAAATATTAACTTTTTTTCATTATTTATCTTTAATTATTAAACATAAAAAGTTTAATTATAAAAATTATGTTAGTTAAAATATTATCAACGCCGGAAAATTTATAACACCGATTTAACACCGAAAAAAAATATTTACACCGCGACCGGTGTTACTGCTACACCGATTTCGGTGTTGAATTTAACACCGGAATTTTTAACACCGTACACTGCATGGACTCACACCGGTTTTTTTTTTTTACAGTGTAGAGCTAACGCAAATTTAGATAGTTTGACTCTTTATTTAGACCTCAATTCTACTAATTGTAGAAATAAAGTGAAAATAGCATTTGCCTTAACCAAGATTCGAACCTAAGCTGCAACGCTTGCCAGACCGATAACTAACCCAGTCGCCGTACGATCGATAAGTTGATTTACATTTTATCATTTATATAAAATAAATTTATATGATGACTTGTGTGACGGTTTATATTATTTATGTAATTTATATTATTTAATATTGTATTTTGATGAAAGTTAACTAATTTTTACAAATGTTTATTATTCAAAAAATGCGAGAGTTAAGTTCTTATATAACTTTAGACTTTGTACATTGTTCTGTATATTTTTTTAATATTTTATTGGAAATTTTAATGTTAAAAATTATCAATATTAAAAATTCAACTGTAAATAATTATATTTTAAATTTTTTCAGACCATATCAATTTTGACGATATGCAATTATTTTGGTTAAATAATAAATTTTCAATTTTAGCATTAGCTAACAAATCCCGGGAAAAAATGATCAAACCTGATCAGACATGAACAGGCATGAAAAATGACCATGCCTGGTTAGGCATGAATTGACCTGATCAGGCCTGATTAGACATGGTCAGATCTGAAAGCCCATTGTTACTTTTAATTAATTATTTTGCTTAATTTTATGGATATAGTACTTGATAGAGTCATACGCAATTCTCCATAATGAATTAAAATTAAAAAAAAAATGATTACATATAATTGTACCGCTGTTACACCAGTAGTCACCCATCCAACTACTAACCACGCTCAATGCTGAACCGATCAACTTCAAAAACTAATCAGCTCTTAACCTTGAAAACCCGCATCGATCGTCACATAGAGCGTCAGAATCGGTTGATGCGTTCGTAAGATATCGTTGTCGAAAAAAATCGAAAAAAGTGTTTTTTTGTAATAACTCCGAAATTTTTCATCAGATCAATTTTTTTTGTTCAGAATTATTTATAGAACTCAAAAAACCACATCGATCGCCGCCTACCGCGTTACGGTTGATTTATTAAAAAGTTACAGCAGTTTGAAAATTAGAAAAATCGTGTTTCATCGAATTTTGATAAGACTTTTGAGCTCGAAGAGCTCAAAAGCATAGCAAAGCTATCTCTTTGAGCTCGGACAGCTCGAAAACGTCATAAGTGCAATTTTAAGCGCCTAGGTATGGAATTAGCGGGAAGTTACAGAGATGGCCTTCAGGGTCAACCGTTTTTCTAATTTTTTTTTTTATAATTTGCTATTATTGTGAATGAGTAGCAATAGCTAACTCATCATTAGCTCATTCACTCAGTAATTTGGAATTTTTATATGAAATTACTATGCTAGCTATAAGTCATCTTGTTATACATCAAAAATTATTTTTTGTATACTAACTACTGTATTATTAACCCTGTTAATGGCCTAAGCTGTTGGGTTTGTTTATTTAAATAAAATAAAATAAAATAAATATTTACGGTGAATCTACAGTGTTTCCGCAGTGAACTCAAGTTTGCGAGGGTTATCATTTAAAAAAATTTGTCTACCAAAGTTTAATCCTACCCCCATGAAAAAAAAATATAAAAAAATTATATGTCGAAATACATAAAAATATATTTTAAATATATTAAAAATCTATGAAAAATATATAAAGATAGATAAAATATGTATTGTAAAAATATTTTTAATAACTAACTTTTGGAAATTGTTATTCATTTTTTGAAGAAAACCACGGGAATGTTATATTAATTGTACATTGAAAGTTACAATAAATATTAGCTAGAATGATCACGTGGATAAAAGGTAAATGCCAATTCGATGAAATTTGAAATCTCTGTAAGTCAATATAATACTCCAATTAAATTTCAAGTTCAAATCTACAAATACAATTCTATAAACGCCCAGCAGAGCGGGCGGGTAACAGCTAGTATATATTTAAAATGTATTTTTTTTATATTTTTAGCTATGTATTTTTCATATATTTTAAGATATATTTTGAATATATCTAAAATATATATGAAAATCGGCCAAATGTTAGTTATTAAATAGTATATTACATACCTAGGCCAGTAAAATAAGAAAAGTCTCAGATCACATGTAATTGTTGGCCGAGGCGAAGCCGAGGTTGACAAACATGTGATCTGAGGCTTTCTTATTTACTGGCCAAGGTGTGTATACTATTTTTCTGCTCGACGTAGCCGGAATGTGGCAACTTTGTTTAGCGCAGCGGCCAGAAAGTTGCCACTTTCCGGCCGGAGGGCAGAAAAATATATTTTTCTGCCCTACAGGCGGAAAGTGGCAACTTTCGGCCCGCTGCGCTAAACGAAATTGCCGCTTTCCGCCTCTGTCGGACAGAAAAATAGTATACAAACCTATGGCAGGAAAATAATAAATATCTCAGATCACATATATGTCGACCTCGGCTTCGCCTCGGGCAACATATATGTGTTCTGAGACATTTCTCATTTTCTTGCCACAGGTGTGTAATATACTATTCTTGCTCTCCTAGCCGAAAGTACGCTCTTTCTGGCAGCAATTTACTTCAGGAAGAGCAACTTTTATGGCCTGCTCTAACGCATGCGCGCTACGCATATTTTCTGGCTCGGCAGCACAGAACCTCGCTTTCTTTCGTATTTTCGTGGCGCGACCGGCCTATACACTATACAGCGAGTTTCAACTGTATATATAACAGTCACAACATCATCTGTATGTAACATGTCAGCGCATAAACTAACCAAAAAATGTCAAAAAAATAAAAATAATTTTTAACTAGATCATTGTTAATGAACTATTTAAGAAGGGTTTATATTTTTTCTCTCTCTCGCTCTCTATTGGACAAACGAGAGTATCTCTGTCATACTTGTACAACTTATGGAATCTTAAAACGCATTTTATGCATAAATAAATGAAAATTTTCCAAAAAAGCGCTCCGCTCTTCGATGGATAATTTAATTATCTATCGAAGAGCGAAGCGTTTTTTTCAAAATTTTATCTTATTCATGAGCAAAACTCGTTTGAAAATCAACTATCAACCGCTCTTAATAATAATACTGCACAAATAATTTATATAAAAAGTTTAAAAAACAAAACATAATAGTTTTATGAATTTTATTTGCTTTTTTTTTTATATTTCGATAGTTAGTAAAGCAATGTTTATAAAACGATCCATGTACTCTACAAACTTGTAATAATTTAATTTCAATCTTTCTTAGCCGTCGATTACTAATTAAAAACTAATTTTTAATCAACTTAAAAAAATAAATTCTGTAATTAGAATGAGTTTAAATATTTGTAACAAATTCTGTGCATGATATCATTCTTAATCAGAGCATTTGTTAGTAAAGTTTAAAATAACATTTTTTTTCAATTTATTAACTTTTATTTTTTTTTTTTTTATACCAGCAAAGCCTCGACTTTGCAAAAGTCGGGCGGCACCCCCCTCACGCCTGGCAAAACCCCTTCCACGGGGTTACGTACTTTCGGCTGGAGAGCAAGAAAAATAGTATACAACCCATGACCAGAATGTTGGATACCCTGACGTATGTGATATGATGGCCTCGGCTACGCCTCGGCCATCATATCCCTTACGCCAGGAAATCCAACTTTCTGGCCTTGGGTTGTAATATACTATTACTATACATATTTTTTATATATTTATATATTTTTTATATATTTTTAATGTATTTCGACATATATTTTTTTTATATTTTTTTTTTCATGGGGGTAAGCAGTATTTTATGTATTAGAATAATTCTTTATGCGTTTAAAGAATGTAAATGATTCATCTGATGAGGTTATTCGTTAATTTTATATAAATATTATCTTTATATAAATCGTTTTAATTGAATAAAGAATTAATAAATTATTGGCTAACTTAAGGTGCGTAGGCGATTAGTGAGTGAGATACTTAATTTGTAAATTCGCGAGAGTTAAGGAGGTGTAATAATTGTGGGAAGGTGTAAGAGATAGTGGTAGAAAGGGTGATTTATTTTGGATAAAGACTGGTGTAGGGGGGTGGACAGAAGGGGGTAATTGGGGAGTTAAAACAGTCGAAAAGCCAAGTGAGGTTAGGTTTGTACTGTGGGTCAGGGGAGTAAAGAGTAAGGTGGGTAAGTTAAATACGTGAGTCAAGATGAGTGAGAAGTCGGTTCAGAAGAATACAGAGGTGACAGGTTTGCTCGGACGGACACAGAGGGAGACACAGGATGATTTAGAGGAGCTGTGGTCAAGAGTAGAACTTCCCTCACAGTTGATGGAAACCGATGAGAAAGAAGGTGAAGTGAAGGAGACGGTAGAAAAAGAAGGGGAAGCGGTGAAGGGAGAAAAGAAAGCAGACGAAGAAAAAGAAGAGGGAAGAACGGAAGAAGAAGCCAAGGCGGCGGCAGAGATAGAAAAGAAGGGGACAGAAGAAGAAGGAACGTCTGAGCTCTTGAAGGGTAGAAGAAGAAATACCACTGCAGAGGCGTGGAAACTGCACCGAGCAAACAGTACCGGGGACCTGAGCGACATAAGAGACTGGATGAAAAGTGATGGAAAGAGGAGAGGAGGAGGATTAGCTGATGCAAGAGAGAATAAAGTAAGGCTCATTACGAAAGGAAGTGAAAGGAAGAAAGAAGGGCTAGAAGCAATGATCAGCCAGGGTTTTAGCAAAATCATGGAAAGGCTAGAGAAGAAAAGGAGGATATAAGAAAGCAGTTTAAAGAGCTCAAGACAGAGTTTGGAAAGATAGAAAGAAAGAATGCCAAGCTAGAGAGAAAGATAGAGAGGATAGAGGCGGAGAACCAGGCGGGGCGGTCGGCCAGTAATGTCAAATGGAACGAGATGGAAAGGAAAATTGAGGACAGTGAAAAAAAGATGGAAAAAGAAATGGTGAACATAAAGAAGGAATTAAGAGAGATGAAAGAAAAGCTGATAGCTGAGGTGGTAGAGGAAAATGATGTCGGGGCCTCTACCTCTACCTCTACCTCAAGGATGAGGGAGGGAGCAAGGATTGCGGAAATTGAAGCGTGGAAAGAAAGCAAAGAGAAGATGGAAAGGAGGAATAACCTGGTTATTTTTGGGTGGAGCAATACAGGAAAGGCAGAGAGGAAAGAGGTAGCGGAATTCTTCCGGGAGGAACTGGGGATGGAGAGCAATGAAGAAAGTATTGAGGAGGTTAGGCAGCCAGGCCCAGATAAGAAAATGATATAGGTTAGGATGAGAAGGCCAGAGGATGAAAGGCAAGAAAATTTTCATCGAAAACGACATAACGAAGAAGGAGAGGGAAGAACAGAAGGAACTGAAAAGAAGAGCTTGGGTAGCGAAGAACCAAGGAGCAAAAAACGTGAAAGTGGGGTTTGGAAGGATGTGGGTGGAAGGTGTTGCGTTCAGGTGGGACGGGGTAAGAAAAGTGTTGATGGAAGTAGAAGGGAGCGAAGGGGGGGGAGTATAGAACCAAATGAGTCAGGGGGGAAAGGGGGAATCAGACTATTATTTTGGAATGTGGCAGGGATTAGAAATAAGGACAAAGAATTTTGGGAATTCCTGAAACGGTTTCATGTGATCGGCCTGACGGAAACATGGATAGAAGAAAAAGACTGGAATGCAATGAAAAATAGGCTACCATCAGAGTGGAGCTGGGAGCACATCCCAGCAGAAAGAGTAGAGAGAAAAGGCAGAGCCAAAGGGGGAATTATTTCAGGGGTTAGGAAGGAAATAGAAGGTCAAATCTCTGAGAAGAGAAAAGGTGCAATAAGAAGAAAGATAAAAGTGAGAGATAAAACCTGGGATATTTTTACCATTTACAATGAAAGGGGAGGAAGAGACCTGCTAGAGGAGGTGGATGAGTGGTTAGTTGAAGAAGAAGAAGAAAGTGAGTTGATAATAGGCGGGGACTGGAACGCAAGGATAGGATTGGAGGCCAGTGTGGAAGAAATTAACAATGGGGAGAAAAGGTGGTCGGAAGACACAGTAGTGAACAGAGAGGGAAGGTTGATGTTAGGCTTGATTAACAAAAGGGGTTGAATTGTGCTAAACGGAAACAAAGGTGGAAAAGAAGGAGGCTGGTGGACATTTGCAAGAGGAGATTGCAGGACGGTTGTGGATTATGGGGTAACGAATGCGAAATCTTGGGATAGAATAACAAGCATAGAGATAGGATATAGGCTGGACTCAGATCACCAACCGGTCTTAGTAGAACTAGAAGGAACGAGAGAAAACATCAGAAAAAGAAATCAGAAAAGTCGAGAAGAAACTAAATGGATACAGAGTTGGAAGGAGGAGGACGTATGTAAGTTTGAAAGGAGGGAAGAAGAAATAGAATGGAAGGAAATAGAAGGAGAATAGAAATGGAAAGAGCTGAAAAAAAAGTGGATAAGTGCTGCGTGAAAAGAAAAGTGAGAGCAGAGGAACAAGACAAGGAAGGTTGGTTCGACGAACAATGTGGAAAGCTATAAAAGAAACTGCAGAAAGCTCGACGAAAGAAAAGAGACGTCGTCACTCTGCGCAGATTAAGAAAGAAATACAGAGACCTTAAAAAAAGAAAAAAAGATTAGATGGGAGAAGAAAATGGAGAAAGAGCTAAAGGAGATCAAGAACGAAAGTGAGGCATGGGAATTTATTAGAAAAGATTTGAAAAAAAGAAGCGAAATAACAGATGCATTCAGGATAGAGGAATGGAAGGAGCATTTTGCGAAGGAACTAGGAGGACAAGATATAAAACGAGAAGACCTGGAAGAAACGTATAGCACAGGAGAGAACATCTTCGAGAGGGAACCATCAGACAGAGAAATTGATGAGAAAATAGTGAAGTTAAAGAAGAAAAAAGCAGACGGTGGAGACGGGATAAAAAATGAAGCTTGGATATTTAGTAGGGGAAAAATCAGGACAAGGTTGAGAGAGTTGATAAAGGAGGTATGGAGGGGTAAGTACTTCATAGAAGATTGGAGAGAAGGAATAATAACACAGATTCATAAGAAAGGAGATAAGGACTGCATGAGGAATTATCGAGGGATTACGCTAACCAGCACAGCGTACAAGATATACGCCTCGATTCTTAATGAAAGAATAATACAATCGGTAGAAGAAAAGGGAGGATGGGGAGATAATCAATCAGGGTTTAGAAAAGAGCGAGGATGTATGGACAATGTTTATATATTAAGACAGATGATAGAAAAGGTGATAAAGGAAAAAGGGAAAAAAGCCTACGTTCTATTCTTGGATCTGAAGAGGGCTTTTGATAGTCTGGACAGAAGAATATTGATGAAAGCGATGGAAAGGATAGGAATTGAAAGTGGTTTAATTGAAAGAGTTAGGAAAATATACATGGAAACAAGGTGCAGAGTTAGAGTGGGAGGGAATCTCAGAATCGTTTTGAACGGAAAAAGGAGTAAGGCAGGGATGTCCGCTGAGCCCGACGCTGTTCAACATCTACGTGGCAGACCTAGAGGACTTCTGTAAGCAGGACTCCTGAAAGCAGGGGCAAGAGCCTTTAAGTTTGAGGAGAAGGCGAGGCTAAAGGCAAAGAAATTTGTTGAGGAAATGTATGGTGGAAAAGGGAAAGGTAAGGAGAGACGGAAGAATAAGAAATGAAGAGAGGGAAAATTATCTAAATTGATGTGAATGGTCCTCATTAGGAATAGAATTGGAGTGGGTAGGAGAGAATAGGCGATGGATAGAGATAAGAGAAAGAGACAGAGATGCCCAGAAACAGGAAAGAAGAACAAAGATAAAAGAGTCGAGATATAACAAAGAGTATGAAAAGTTAGTGCAAGAGGGGATTCCGGAATACTGGAAAAGAGAAGAAGGTTTAAAAGTAAACGAAAAGAGGGAAATTGCAAGGATCAGGACGGGAAGTGAATGGCTGGGTAACAGGTATTGGATGGAAGAGGCAAAAAGGATGTGTACGCTCTGTGGTAGCGAGATCGAAACGTTAGAACTATTTCGTAGTTCGTTAAACGTTAGACTAAACGGTAGAAACGTTAACACTATTTTGTAGCACCAGTGTCCTAAATTCGTCTTCAGTTTTATTCAAATTTAAATATAAAAATTAATTAAGGAAAAGCAAAAATAGTATATTATGCATAGCAGGACCGCAAGCATTGCAAATAAATAAAATTTAGAATGCTAAAATAAATAATTGCTTAAAAATAGTCTAATAGTATAATCTAATTGTAGTAATCGACAACGTCGCACGAGTTGCACATACTATTTTTTATTACAAATGCGGCGATATATGTGGGCCCAAAATCGGGGTCCAGGGCCAGAGCCCCGGCGGGGGGTTGGGGGGGGGGGGGCGGAGCCCCCCCCCAGTCCCAAAAAACAAATGAAAAGTTAAAAAAAAGAAACAAATATAAACCAAATTATAAATCCAAAGTGATTAATATTAATTAACAAAAAATAAATTCACTCATTGAAACAATCAATACATAAAATTAAATAACATTAAATTTAGCTGTCACTTTATAATTTTTTAATTTTCTTAAAAATGTTAATTTCCACTTTCTATTTATTATTAAAATCATAAAATGTAAATCATAAAGTCTTAACGAATATTTATCTTTCTTCTGATTGAACTTCAATGGTGAAATGGCAGTTTTGGAATACCATACATTGAGACTCTTCAAATTTTTTCACGCACAAACCTAAGTCTTGATCATAAAATACTGTAGAACAGATAAATGAATGAAGAGTTTCACAATCGTCGAATTGAGAAGTTGAATTTTTCTTTTTTGCAACAGTATTTTCTTGCAAAGTGGATTTAAATTTTTTTTGATGGCGTAATGTATCAACTTTAACTTCATTTGATGCTGATGAACAAGGTTGGTCAAAGTTTGATGAAACATTATCTTTGGGTTTGGACATTGAGACTGCTGTTTTAATTAATTTTTCATTTAATACTGGTAAAACATTTGAAATTTTTGTAAAATTTTTTTTCGTCGAAACATCTGGATCGGTTGATTTATTCAAAACGGTAATGTTTGTAGTTACAGGAAATGGTTTAATAGATGGAGGAATGGATCCAACAGTATTTGTTTTTTTATTCAAAACAATTCCATCAGTGATCATAGAATGAGTACGTTTTTTGTTGTTAACGGAATCAGCAATATAACCTTCAACTACTGTTGATGACTTCCAACCACCATGTCTCTTCATCACTGTCATATCACCTCCAGCATCAGCTAACAATGTGGCAGATGTTCGACGGAAACTATGTCTTGTGTATTTCATTGAACCAAACTTGTTAATTCCTATGGGCTGACAAGTACAGCGACCATTTTGGTAATTCAAAAAAATCTATCTGTTTTACAGGTTTGGAGCCTAGCATCCATATATTCTTTTGCGTAGTCGTAATATATACCATTAATGGTAAATGATCTTGGCTGATTATTTTTTGTTATCGGAACTTTAATAAATAAAGTGTTCTGATCAATTTTTTTGACATCTTCCAGTTTCATGTTCATGAATTCACTTCTTCCTAAAGAACCAGAAATTCCAAATATTAAACAAACCTGCAACAGTAAGAATAAAATAAACAAATGTTTAGACTATACAGACATTTTCATACTAAACATATCAATAAATATTTAATTACCTTTGTAGCAAGATATTTATTATCAGGGGCTTCATTTAGAAATTTTTCGATATTTTCTTTTGTAAAAACTTCAGATTTTTCGGCAACGTATTTACACATTTGTTTCTTCAAAAAAAACGTTACTTTTTTGTAATTACCAATATCAACATCATCAAATGCTTTGATAGTAGTTTTCAACATCGAATAAAAAGCCCATAAACTGGGAGGGGCATATTTTTGAGAAAGATTATCAAAGTAGACTACAATTACATCTTCAGCAAAAGAATTTGATTTAACATTTTCTTTACGCCATGCTTTAAAAGCATTATAAGTTGCCACATACATTCGTCTAGATTTTGTTGGCATTGATTGTAAAGCTATATTCTTCGCCTTTTCTTTTATCTCGTCAGGAACAAAATCATTATAATCATCGTCTAAATCACTGTAATCACTGTCCATATTTATTACGGAATAAGATTGTTGTTAAATTCAATAATGTTCAGAAAATATTTCACACCAGAATAATGTTTACGACTGAGCGAAATCGTTAATAAAAAACATTTGAGAACCATTAATAGAGGTTTTAGCATACTTCAGACTGAATCATAACTGACAAAAAGATGTAATTTTAATCATTAATTATTTATTATTTTGTATTTTTTCAGGGCTTTGAATGTTTTTAAATATATTTTTTCGTTTTTTTTTTGCGGTGAAAGTTGAATTTTTAGAGCAGAAATGTATGAATTGATCGTAAATATGAGCCCGTAGCCTAAAACATTCCTCTCTACTCGTTTCATAATTGTTTATTTAAGTCAACAGTTGAGCGAGTCCTAAATACGAATTTAGGACAGCAGTGCTATAAAAAAAAAAAAAAATTCTGGGGGGCTAACTTTAGTGAGCCATGGTGGGGAGGGCTGGCGCTGATTACTCCGTTTGATTTAACATAGGAAAAGCATGAAAAATGAAGGCAGTACCATCGTGCACGTGGCCAATAAAGCGCGTTAGTCGCGCTAATCGAGTTTCGCATTTTGAATTCTCACGCTTGCGCTTACGTACTTTTCACAAGTAAATGGTGTTGATGTTGACGTACGTAAATTCGCACTTTTAAAATGTAGAATATTTAATTAATTATTACGTGATTATTAGTTTTAAGGCATCACGTATGATCAGTATTATTTAAATGTACAATGCCTTTCAATGATTCGTACCGGTCAAGAATTTTACGGAAAATGGAAACATCAAAATTTGGACAACTCTAAATAAAGAAATCACTAAGTAAAAATTTATATAAATATTATATTAGAAATAATAAAAAAATTAGTTATCTAAATAAGGATAATTTAAAATTTCGATAATAATAAAGGTAGTAGTAATGTAAAAATTTAGTTACCAAGAAAATTGAAATTATTTAAAAAAAAATAAGCATAAAATTATAAAATTTAAAAATAAGATATCCATGAAATTAGACAAATCATAAAACAAACAAGTGAAATGACAAGTATTTAAAAAAATGGAGAAGAATTAATTTAGACAAGTCAATAAAAAGACAATTGAAAATTTAGAAATATAAAAAAATTGACAGTTTTAATTATTCGTAAACTTAAAAAATGGACATCTCTAAATATCGACCAGTAAATTTAGATATCTTTAATTTTGTAGATCTCTAAATATTTACAAATATAAATTCTTACAATTTATAACAAAGACGATTAAAAACATAGTAATCATACAAAAAAAAATAAGCGCTAAGAAATTTAAAATACAAAAGATAACTAAAAATTAATTAATTTTCTTGTGACCGCTGCTTGTGACAGAAACATTTTATAATTTGTTCCTATTGGGGTGCAGGCATGTTGCGGCGGTGTTGCGGCATTTAAAATATTTTTTCAAATTCTTATTTGGTTGCGGGTGTGTTGCGGCGGTGTTGTGGGCAGACGTAATGATATGATCGCCTTATATAGCAACATAGGCTTACAGAATACTACGTCTTCAGTTGCGGAGTTGGCAGCAACAACGTCTGGTAATCGAGAGGTCTAGGTTTCGAGTCCCGTGGAAAGCAGAAATTTAACTAATAATAACTTGTAGTTTTTTCAGATACCTTCCGATTTGTGATTTAATTCTCAATATTGCCGTATGTAATTAGCTTAATCAGTTTTAAAATTGAAATTATTATTAAATAATTAAGATGTACCCGAGTAAAAATGAAATTATTATTTTTTACGGAAAAATAATAAATTTCGTTCGACCGCCGCACCACCGCCGTTTGGCGGACTATTTCGCCGCACGCTAAAAATTTACTCCCCCTAGCATCGCCGCACCACCGCCGCATTGTTAAAATTCAGAAATTGTTCAATTATGAAATAAATAGAAAAATTCGTAACAACAATCAAATTAACTAAATTATACTAAGAAAAATTGATTGTTGAACATTGAAATGATTAAGCTAAGAACACTACACTCAGATCAGTTAGCAGCGCCCATGACACCGCTCGAGACTTCCACGCAGACGGACCAGGTTCAAATCCCTTCACATCCGAATTTTTTCAGAATTAATTTCTATCAACCAGTAGTCCATCACCTCAGAATAATAATAATTCAAAAATAAACCAAGAAAAAAATTTGAAAAGTTTCACTGTTTTAAATCAAGACGAAACATTCTTGAATAAAGTAAAATTTACTTAAACCTTAGTTTAATTAATCTTCAAAACTATTTACTCGATTCAAGTAAATTCTTTTTTCTGGATATATGAAAATGAAAATTTTTTTTTTTAAGTACAAAAGTGATCAATTTAATTTAAAAAATATATTCTTGTTGTTACTATATTTCTATCAAAATTCATTTTATACGTACAATCGAAAACTATAAAAATGACTCAACAATAAGTGACTTAAACAGAGTAGCAATACACACTTGAGGTGTACACTTTCATGTATCTCCCACTTATTTATAATTAATTAACAACGAATTATATTTCAATAGGGTTTGGTAGACAAAACTGATTTACGTAAAATAAAGAAGTTTGGTGACTGAATAAAAAATGATATAATCAAAAAAGAATGGGCTGACGCATATACAAATTATGAAAATATGTGGAACATAATTTATAATGTTACAGACAACATCGACGTTTATAATATCTTAACGCCTCAAAATACTAACAAGGAACACTTTCGTAGGTATAATTTCTCCCACAATCAACAACAACAACAACAAAGATCAATTAATGATTCTAACATTATTCAGAAATTGATGGAAAATAACGTAAAAAAAGCACTTAATCTTTCAAGTTAATGATATTGGTAAAAAACAATAGTATATTTGTGTATCCTTATAAGTTGTTCAAAAATTTGATGAATTCTTAATTATCTTCGATTATTTTTAGTTGAAAAACTGCTAATGGAAACAGATCTTAAAATTTTTGTTTACACCGGCCAATTGGATATGGTGGTTTCGCCATCTAATAGGCTTGCTTGGATGAGAAAACTAAGATGAAAAAACGCTTTATTATGACGGACTGCACCGGGATTTACACTGATTATCAATAATGTGATTGAAGGGTTTGTCAAGGAGTATGAAAAATTGAAGTTGTTTTGGATTGTTCGAGCAGGACATCTGGTAAAATATATTTACAACTACTAAACTACATTTTGAATTTATATATTTTTATATGAGTACTTTAAAGCAATCACAATTTCATTTAGGTATCACGCGACAACCCTCATGCTTTGAAGGCAATTATTAAGGATTTGACCACTGATTTACCACAGAAATAACTTTACATCAACATGTATCAGTCTTCTAAATGTTTTTCTGCTGCCTACTCTAATATTTGCGAAGTAAGCGCTATTTCAAAAATGTGGAGACAGCATAATTGACGCCATCTTAATCATTCAATGCTTTTTTTTGTAAATTGAATTAATTTTTTCAAGAATAATATTCTTTTCAAAATATCACTTGTATTTTTAGCTCTTTATTCAAGAAATTTACTCGTGAATCCTCTTGAATAAATAGAAGAAATTTTTTCATTTAAGAAATTTACGAATTCAATGGAGCACTTTCGTATTTTTAAACAATGCAATCTATGCTTTTTACCCCAAATTTTTTTTATGGTTAGGATACACAGAACAAATGTTAAACCAAAAAAATTTTTGTTGTCAATTTAGTAATTTTGATTAAATATTATTCTTTTTTATTTGTTATTCTTTTTTATTAGATTTAGCGAGTTCGACCTCGATATCAGCTCCATATTTCAAAAGACATTTCGCTATTCCCGGTGTTGAATGAAATGCTGTCAAAATTAATGAAGTTATATTGTTGTGTGCAAAATCATTAACTTCAGCACCCTCTTTGACCAGTAGTTCAACTATGTCAGTGTATCTTTGGCAGACCGCGTGGTGTAACGGAGAATATGATCCATTAGAATGTTTTTTATTTATTCGCGCACCTTTCTTTATTAATAATTTTGCGATAGATTTTTTTCTTAGTTCAATTGCTAGTTTCAATAAAATATAGCCTCCAAAAAGAAATGGATTTTTACTTAGTGGTTTTTTCGCTGATGATTTTAACAATCTCTTCACTTCTTCAACGTCACTAAAGTGAATCGCTTTTTTTCAAATCCCTTGAAATAGTCGGCATCATTATTCCTTCTTATGTTCAATAATTTAGCAAACTACTTACAATTTAAAATTTTTACACTCGTAATGGAGACACTCGAAACTGTTTTTTATAATTCTATGTAGAATAATGTTTACCTAACCTGGTAATTATGAGTGTACTGTCTAGCTGATTATTTTGAACTATTCAAAATGGTTGGTGAAGGCCAATTTATGTTTTCATGAACAACTCGCAAATCCTCTACTATCACATAATGAATTGAACTGTTTTTCCCTCTATAATTTCGACAAACAAGTTCGAGACTATGAAGACTATACAGTGTATAGTATACACTATCCGAACAAAAACAGTTTCACTGTAAAAAAATCGCGCCAAGTCCACGTTCATAAGACTATTAAGGAAAAAAAATTTTTTTTTTTCTTTACAAAAAGATATAAAATAAAAAAATAAAAAAATCCAAGTAACCGATATGATTGTATATGATTTTCGGAAATTAAAAAAAATTTTGTTGTAAATTTAAAAATTAAAAAAAAAATTTTGGAACGTATTAAGTGTGCGTGGTTGCAAAATATTTTACTTTTAATGAAATTCGTAAAATCTATTTACTAGAACTTTAAAAAAATTGAAATACACAATGACGCACACCAAGTACGTTCTAAAATTTTTTTTTTAACTTTTAAATTTACAACAAAATATTTTTTAATTTCCGAAAATCATATACATTCATATCGGTTACTTGGATTTTTTTATTTTATATCTTTTTGTAAAGAAAAAAAAAATTTTTTTTTCCTTAATAGTCTCATGAACGTTGGACTTGGCGCGATTTTTTTACGGTGAAACTGTTTTTGTTCGGATTTTAGTTTTTTTTTGTAATTATAATAAAAATTTACAATTGGTACCAACTTAAATCTCGCGTTGGCTGCATTTTTTGTAGCAAACGATCCCCTTGAAGCTACAGTTTATGTAAAAATAATTCCAGCGAACCCTGGCGGGTGTGGATGCAAGCTGTAAAATGTATTTTTTAACTGTAGTTTCCCATCTATTGGAGGATTATCATGCATTCTCGAATTATTTAGTCTGTGGCATGTCACTTTTTACATCGAAAAAAAGTCAAGATCGAAATTTTTGAGCTTGCTATAGTTTGTGCAGATAAAATTTAATAATTTCAAGTAGATTAATTGTTATAATTGAATATAATTAATCAATATCAGTAAAATAAAGTATGAATTACTGTTATAATATAAAATTTAGGAACGAGAAGTACCGTAGAATTAAATAAAGTTTTGCAACCTCGAAATACCGTTCTGCTTACAGTAAACACACTCGGTAGTCTGGCGCTCCGTTTACAACGGATTTGAACGGAACTTGGCGCCAGATTCTACCGAATCTGTGGATGTATAGGTAGTTTTCCAATTACAGCACTAGAGCGCATAATGCGGCATTGTGCGCAGCTTCGAGTGTTCCAATAACAGCAACGCTTCACACAGTTCGACACTCAAAAAACCTTTGCTCGCGGATATGATGCGTAAGAGTTACCAACGAGTCTACATAAAATTAAAAATATTTTTAGTAGATTTTATAAAAATCTAACTATTGCAGCCGTCCTCGTAGCGCAACTTTTAAAAAATTTAGCCATTTTCTGACTTAGTTTGTCGAGCTGAGTCAGAAAATATATATAGTTCAAAAGTTTATGTATGTATGTATATATATATATATATATATATATATATATATATATATATATATATATATATATATATATTTATACGAAATAACGCGGCTTGTCAGCACGATAGCGTTTTCAATTTATGACCGATTCTTCTGAAACTCAGCATGCTTTATCTATCGATCAAGACCAAGGTTAAGTTCGAAGATGAGCTTAATCGGGCGAGTAATTTGGAAATGACAGGATTTTGAAATTTTGAAAATCGTAACAATTGATGAATCGTAAAAAATTCGGTAAAATGCATCGTAAAGCTCTTTTAATAAGCTCCATTTTTCACTACTTAGAAGTGGTAGTAGCCTCAATATTACTCCTTTTAGAGTTCGTTTAATGAAACTGTTTTAATGTTGCAGCCGTTTTAGAATTATTGTCTACATCATAGCTTAATCATGATGTAAATTCAATAATTACGATATTGATCAGTCTTTCGTGTAATGTTTTCGGGTAGGTTGTCAGTAAATATGTCACAAATTAGTTCTAACCATTGTTTTCTTCAACTAAAATTTTATCCGGTTGCAAAATTCTGATTAACTTGAAAACTGTTGTTTCTAAGCAGTTACTTAAAATTTGGACATTTATAATTCAAATCTTATAATCTGTGCAATTCTTTGGTAAATATTTGAGAAACTTTTTCTTCTCAAGATAATTTTTTTTCCAAAATTTGTTGTAAATAGTTTTAAATTTATTATTGAATTTTGTTTTTAATTCATGAATTAAGTTATACATTATCAGTGTTATTATATTATTTTATTAAAAATCAATTTTTTTTATTTGAAAAATCTACTTCCATTTCGGCTGACGAATGGCCTTTTTTTTGTATTGAGTTGGTATAATTAACGTTTATCTTATTTTCTATCAAATTTTATTATTTTTGACAGTTGTAAGTGTATTTTATTATTATTGATAAATAATTATTATTGCAATAAAATTAAATATATACAATAAAACAAATTATATTTAACTATTATATTTTCAATTCTAATATTTAATTATGGATGACTAACTTAAACGAATTTATATTCTTTTTATTATTTTATCTTTATAAAATGAAATCGTTTTCTAGATTTTTATATTTGTAAGCATTGTCATGATGTGATTGATGGTTTTGAATTAGCCGCTTAACATGAATGTTTCCAAAGATTTTAAAGATTTAAATATACAGGTAAACAAATATTTAGATTTTTAGATTGCCAAACTTTCGAATTTTTGTTCAAAACTTGAAGCAATACCAACGCAATCTACTGCTGCATTTCTTAACTAATCTGTTTCAATTAAACATGTGCTAATGCGGCACCGTGCGGCAATGAGTCGCACTGTGCTCTCGTAATTGGAAAACTACCATAGTCTCCATATTCGAGACTTTCATTTCAGGTATTATATAGTTTGAGTGATTCTACTTCGAAGATTTATGAATGAAGATATTATTTGAACTTTTCTTTTTCAGAATAACTCAAAGTGAATAATCCATAATAACTCATTTAAGTAATAGATTAACTCATCGACCTAAATCTTTATTTGACAGAAAAAAAACTTGATTCACAAATGATATTAGTGATATACAAGTGATATCACTCCTTCTATTAGATTTTACTATACGAAAATCGCATTTGAAGGTAACTATAATTTAATAATACTAATAATAATAATTTATTTGCACTTGTAGTACATTAGCTTTTAGCTATTTATACACATATATACATAATTATAACTTTAACATATACACAATAATTATTTACAATTGTCAAAATCCTAATTTATCAAACATATCAACATTATTTTTAACGTATTGTCTAAGTAATCTTTTAAATATATTGATCCTATTTTCACTGGTAATTGCGATATCTAGTTTATTATACCATTTAAAACCTTTGTATATTAATGTTTTTTCGGCTGTGTGTGTCCTCGTTCTTACAATTTTCAATTTATTTGCATTCCTTGTTTTATAGTATCCATCATTTGAATCTAATTCAGTCCGTAAATATTCTGGGCAAAGATTATTTTTTATTTTATGTATTAATAGACACGAGCTATAAAACAGTCTTTGTCTAATTGACATCCAACATAAGGTATTTAATATTATAATTATACAAACAGTGATGCAGTAATTAGATTATTGGGGTGTCAATTTAAGCGCATGCGCAGACAAACTATAGTAGTCAGTTACTTTTGAATGAATAAACCAATTTTTACGCAGTTGGTAGTATTCAACGCAGTTTTTCAAATCCTATGATTTACTTTTAAATACAAATTGATCAGACCGAAAATTTTGAAGAAATGAATTGGAAAAAAAACAATATCCGATAGATACTATGCGAATTATCATCCAAAATTGTTTTTTCCTAAATCTAGAAAACTCGATTTTAGAAAACTAGGGTGAAAATGATGACTTTCCGATTTTTGAAAAATTATTGATTTTCATAGCGAGAAGTTAAAAATTTATTTATTGCTCAGAGAGTTTCTATTATTACGATAGTGAAGTTGCCGAAAAATCTATCATTCAAGTAGCTCCGATATACTTCGACTATTTCCGTAGTTATAACCACCACATCTCAAATGTATATAGATATACAATTTTGCTGTTAGCACCTGCCCGGAAGTGTAAGAGTGTTTCTCATCATGATAGTAATGATAATGACTGTCGTACCGAGAACGTATGTTCTGAAGAGTTAAGGAAAAATGAAAATTTAATACAGTCAAAACTGTTTACAACGACTTCGCTTAAAGCGACGTGCCGGTTATTACGACGAAATTCTTTAGTCCTGTCTCTATTACATATAAAATTCTCAAGCCGAAAACCGCTTATAACAACATTACTTATAGCGACAAATCGTTTATAGCAATCGAATTCACAGTACTTATAGTAGTAAACTCATAGCAAAATGCATTGGTTATAACGTCTGACAAATACTTTCATTCGTTTTGCAGTAAATATACTTATGATGTCATTAAATTCTTTTGCAGCTTTAATAAATGCATCTCTTAGTGCAATTACGGTGTTAAAAAAGTATTTATTCGGAAACGAAGAAATTATTTCGAATGATTACAATAAAATATTGAGTAATATGAACCGAGAACTACAAAACACATATGTACAGTTTAAGTGTAAGAAACAAATAAAAGTAACTGATTATTTTCAAAAATAATCATATAAAATTTGTCATTTTATTTAATTTAAAACTTTGAGTAATGGTTTCTATGTTATTAAATGTAGCATTGAAATTTATAGTTTAATAAATGTTCATCAGTATTGTTTTTGAATTTAATCCGTGCATTGCTAGTTTTTACTTATAACGACTGTCGGCTATAACGATCATTACCAGGAGGTCCCTTCAATGTCGTTATAAACGGTTTTCACTGTAATTAATAATTATAAGTATATTTTTGTCTCAGGGTCATTTTTGTTTTATGGATCGATGAGTAATTCATTTCAATGATTCATCAATTTCAATCTTATTTTTTTGTCATATATATTAGTAGCAACTTGATTTAAAATAATCTTACTACTGTTAAATATATACGAGTTTTATCAAGATAAGTAAACCAAGATGTCTGATCGTGAAATTTTATTTCATGAAAATTTAATGAAATGTCGTTCTTCAACAGTTAATACTCGTCATGCCCATTTAAAAAAGTTGCAAAGTATGAATATTGATATTAATAATTTAAATAACGACAATATTGTCGACATTTTAAAGCAATTACAGACAACTTCGAATAAAAATGGCCGAAAATTAACTCCTAGTTATATGAATATCATATATTCCACATTACGTAGATGGAATCCTTCATTAACTGTTAAAATCAGTAAGCTTGGTTTCTCACGACGGGGTCGCTTGGTTATAGATAATCCAATGAACAATATTGAAATAATTGGTTTAAAAGAGTTGATAATCACTATCTTTAGATATGCAGTGACATTTAAAGCGATTAATTACCTTAGAGTACCATCTCGAGCTACTATTGATACTGCTATAGCTATGGTATTGATCCTCATAACAAATTTGAGTTTTAATCAACTGGTTAAACTACGTGTTCGTGACTTGAAAACAATTGCACATGATAATTCTATTTCTATAACTATAAAATCAAGAAATTCTGCAGTTAAAGTAAAAAAAATGGCAAACTTATACAACCCACTGTTCATTTGTGTCGTTAACATGGTATTAAGCCGCGAGGAGTTCATGAAACGAAATTTTATTAATAATGTTGATGTTAAATATAATCGGGTCAATATTTATGATTACAATGATGAAGATTATTGCGATCGGATTAACGTTAATAAAATCGATGATGACGATGTACAAGTGATTTCTTGTAAAAAAGATTCCATTAATAAAACAATTCACGAGCTGTATATGCGATTTCATAAAAAGAAATCTACGATTTCATTAGGAATAACACTAATAGAAAAAATGAAAAAAATTAAGAAGATTAAAGATGATCTGATTGATACGGAAAAGATTTTGAGTCTATTATCTGAGACTAATGATGATAAAGAAGATAGTGAATCATCAAATGCAATGGATATATAGCGATTTTATTATGAGATTTTAATTTTTAGAAAAGTTAAAGAATGTAATTTCTGATTCGTAGGTCTTTTCATAAATTATCAAAACACTTTTTTTTTACTAATTAAAATTTTTAATTTTAATCTATCCGTATTACGATACAGAAATAACAAAATCATTGAACTATAATTTTATTAAATAAATCATAACTGTCAATTGTTAAATGAGTTATATGATTGTAAATTAAAATCATGAATTTTTATAATTCATGATTGAATTATTATGACGACTGTTTTATTAAGAGATTCGGTAAAATTTTTCCAGGAGGGCTTAAAAATTGAGACACCATTCTAAAAAAAGGGGCGTTTACAATGGGGCTGAGTACGCAGATTACCCCCACGAGCCATTAGGCGAGTGGGGATAAGCGTACTCGGTCTTATTGTAAACGTGTCGTTTCTTTTGGCAAATGTCTCAATTAAGCCCTGTGAATGTCTCAGTTGAGATATATGTATCGAACAATATTTTTTGTAACGACTACTTTCAAAGTTCAACAGAGAGAAATTATTATTTACAAAGAAACATTGTAATTAGCTGAACTATATCAGTTATCAAAAAATTTTACAATGTTTCGTTAATTCATTCACTGTTCACGTAGATTTTTAACAACTTTTTTTTCTAATTTTAATTAAAATGATAGATAATTATAAATAATACACGCAGTTATGGTTAGCAATTGCACAAAGTTGAACATATGATCGACAAGCTGCTATTCATATGTGGTTATTTGGTATGCGCAGACGCTAGAATTAGTCTTAGTATGCTTGATAGTTTGATTTGTAGTGGTAGTGGCGGACACATACATTCTATGAATCTTATACATTTATTGTAGTTAATTTTCATTCCCGCACGGTCAAGCACTTGAAAAGTTTGACTCCGCATACTTTCCCGTACGCTACTATAGTGTATGCATTATCACGAGAATACGCAACTTTGCGTTTGCTGAGCAAGGCTCGAATGTTGAACTTTGGAAGCAGGAGTTACAGAAAAAATTTTTTTAGCTTAACCACTATAAGAATCGGATACTTTGTTCATTTAGCTTTAATTTGTTTTTTTATACACCTTGATACGTCCACTTCTCGCCGAGATATCGGTCTTCAAATGGAAAAGGATCCTTTTGTCTTTGATTATCGATATCTCAGCAACCAATGATCGCACAGAAAGTTAAAGGTGAGTTTTAAGAACTTGAATGAATTCTCCTTAGCGACTAGCCATTGCTTTTCCGAAAAAAAATTTTTTTTTTTGTGACATTGTAACGGGGTGGTTAGCCCTGTCCAATTGGTCACCCCTTTCCTCTTTGAAAAGGGCGCCACTGGGATTTTATACTCGGTGTCCCAGAAACCGGGGAGCATGAGAAGGAAAGATCGGGTCGTGAGAAGTTGAGAAAGGCTGAAAAATTAATACTGAGAAACAATTATTAACAATTTAATTATTTATTCAATGTAAACAATTTAATTTTAACAAAATTCCTTAATAATATTACCCTTAAAATTAACCTATCAATTACTTAATTGTGAGGACCTCTCACCTACGCAGGCACTTGCCAAAACTTACAACTAAATATCCTTAAATTCTTTCAACTATAGATCATTACGCATCTATCTTCTTAATTTCTTAACTCCACATAGACCATTACGCATCTATCCTTAATTTCCTAATTCAATCATAGACCGTTACGCATCTATCCTTAATTTCCTAATTCAATCATAGACCATTACGCATCTAGATTCCTAATTTCTAAATTTAATCATAGACCATTACGCATCTAGATTCTTAATTCCTTAACCCTCGTCCAACTGACGGAATAACAAACAACATATTTTACCCAATAAACCTTCTCAATATTTCGTATTTTCCAAAATTCCAAAATTACGCCTAACAATTTCTTAACACAAAATTCTGACCTTCGATTTTAATTCATTAAATTCATTAATATATCTTCTTAACTAAATTCATTTCCAACTCACTAAATTTTCTACTAAAGTTATCAATCAATTTATTCTAATAAACCCACTGATTTATTTCATTTCTTGATCTCCGCTAAATAATCTTTAACAAAGCTCACTACATAATTTTCTTAACAAGTTCGGTAATCAATTTTCTAAATTCACTAAATTTCTCAATAAATACCTTCGCTAAATTAACTATTTTAATTAAATTTAGCCCACCGGCCTAAATCTAATTTAACACAATTTCTTAAATTCAACTCTGAAATTCTAAAACGTCTCAACAAAATTACCACCGTGGAGCATTATAGAATGACCTTCACTAACTTAATTTCAATTCTAAATTCTCCTTAATTAAATTCTAGGCGATATTTCTTAATTAATTTCTGTCTCGAAAATTCTTAACTAAAATGAATTTATCATAGCCAACAGGCCTATAATAAATTACTAATAAATTCTTCACCAATAAATTAACAATTTTTCTATTAAATATAAAAGTCTAGCGACAAAACTAACTACTTGACCTTGACGATAGAAACTAAGGTACGAATTTGCTAATACCAAGATGACCGCTCAAGAAATTAAATTTAATTATTTTGGCCTCTTAATTAAATTATTAATTAATTTGGCCTAAAATAACTTAGAATACCTGACAACTGAAACCGGTACTCCAGCGATGAAATCTTTTCCCAGTAGAAAGAAAATGACGGGATCAGCTCCACTGTGCCTACTGACTTCCAAGGCTCCAGAAACTCGTATCTCCAAATTACACCCAGCTCCCCAATCTTATCCTCGATCAATTTATCTTGTCTCAGAAAAATATCCCA
>NC_058163.1:19663240-19912240 GCF_020080835.1 Cotesia glomerata
CATATAAAAGAATTTGTGTTCGAATTTCACAGCGTTTTTCAATAATATGCTCATTTGCAGATAAAGAAAGTATTGTTCAAATTTCATGACTTTTTTCCTCTATATCCAATTTTTAATTTTTTACTCTAATGATTAAAGTTAAGTGTCCATCTGAAAGTGAAGAAATTTTTCCTTGAAGTTTACGGGAATTTTTAAAGAACTGTCTAGTAATACAAATATTTTAGTCAAATTTAAAATCTGCATTCAAAAATTCATTTTTATAAGGGGGCGTCCATAAATTACGTGAGGCATTTTTGAGAATTTTTTTACCCCCCCCCCTCCCCCCTTGATAAGATTTCGTAAGATTTTCCTCAACTCCCTCCCCCCTCCCCTAATCTCACGCGAGATTCTTCAAAATTTATGTTTTGGCTGTAAACGGGTTGGATTATTGAGAAAAAAAAGCGCCATTCGGCTACACCCGACTTGGATAGGTAGATTTCTTGTTTGAATATTGAAAAAAACACGTTATTAAAAGGCCGTAATGTCCTAAAATTTATTTTTTATTATATTTTTGCAAATAACGATATGAGACTGACTACAGCAAATAGATATTCAAAGACATCTACCTAAAAAATAGTATTTTTTACAGATAAAAGTCATTTGATGATAAAAGCTAAAATTTAATTTATTATTGATTTTTTTTTTAATTTTCTCAACTACAAAATAAATTGAAAAAAGTATTAAAAGTCGACGAACAATAGCTTAAATTGAAGATAATTAAACATATTATGACAAAATTTTATTAAAATTACGACATGAGACCGACTACCACCGATAGATTTCTAAAGAAATCTACCTAAAAAATTAGTGAATTCTATCGATCAATAATCAAATTAAACAATCGAGTGCTACTTTGCTGCTTTGCAGGGTTCAGACGAATACGACAAACACTATTGTGTCGAATTTGGCCATATTTTATTATAGAAATACTTTTTCACGCAATTTTACACTGTTTTCTGCTAGAGAAAAAATTACGTGATATTTGTTAAGATCCCCCCTTCCCCCTAAGTGAGATTTGGTAAGATTTAGCATGATCCCCCCCCCCCCCCCCCCCTAGAACACCTCACGTAATTAATGGACGCCCCCTAATACACATCCAGCAAAGTGAATCGTTGTAGATAGAATTGACTCATTGATTATTGAGATAATTGCAAAACAAGTAAAATCAATTATGCAACAAAACTTATAACTAAAATTAACGAAAGGATTTGAATAGAACGTATTACGTATATAAAAATATCTTATTATAATAATGTTTATATTTATAATCCAAGGTTATAAGGCTAGGAGAGTTGTAGTTGCCGGGAAGTTGAAATCATTAGTCATCTTGGCTGGTTGCAGGCGACTAAAGGAAGCATCATTATAACTTATATCTTATAACTTATAAGCAATATTATAACTAAAAAGATCCTTGTTATGTGAACATACAAGAAAAGGAGGTAGACCCTGATTATCTGACACACGTGTGTATGCAGGTAATAGCTGATGTGGACTTTATTTGATGTTAACTGGAGTGTGGATAACAAGACATAATGGGATGTGTTGCCCGTGCACGGGCATGACGGGACGGGGTGGGCGATTTTGTTTGCGTCCCCAATTACTCGGTTCCTTGCAGGAAACTTACATGCCATGTTTATGTGTTATATGTTGGTCATGTCCATTAGCCAGCATTGCCAGGGAGCCAGGGAAACCATCAAAGCTTCCATACTTTTTGTTACACATATGCTTGTAGTTGCTAATGGGTTCAGCTAATTTTCATTTCCTGTTGAATGTATCATAGGCCATTCAAATTTAGGGTCTGCAATTTTACTTTTTTTTTTTTTTTTTTTTTTAATTAGTGACTTTAGGTATTTATTTATTGAAACATTAATTATTGGAATAGTATATTCCTTAAATTAATAAAAACTCCTCTTTTATTTTATTTTAGTTTGATATTTTATTTAATATTACAGAGAAAAAGTTTTCTTTAAGTAACATTTGTTTGCCAGATTTGACTCGTTGATAAATGTATTTAAAACATAGAGTCATAAAAGTAGGTATACTTTATTTTAAGCATACATGCTCTAGGCTTTAGTTGTATTAAAGAAACCAAATATAGTAATATAGTAATATTAGTAATATAGTAATATAGTACTACAGGACACTTCAATCCATAGCTATAATAATATAGTATATAAGAGTTAGTCTAAAATGATTATTCTAATCAAAAGGATGTACTCTTCGACTACTACTCAATAAGGGCACAACCTTTGTGAATAACATAATCTAATAATTTATTTAAAATGAAAAGATCCACGTCCAATTATCCATATAATATGGCAGTTAATATTAAAATAATGTTTATGAGAAAGTATATGACTGAACCAAGCGACATAATTATGTATTTGATACCATGACCCTTGGGAAAGAACAATTTAAATAATGGTTGACCCTGTTAACTACCTTTGAATTTCCTGCTATTTTTAAGGGGGTATTCTGGTCTAGAAGCATAAAATTTCAGGTAATTTTTAGTGCCGTAAAAAAAGGCAATCAAAATTTTTAGTATCCATTTTTTTATAAGTTATTTATTAACATTATAAGAATACACAAAAAAATAAAAAAATGAAAAAAGTTGAAAATTCAAAAAATTAGCAGCAGATGAAGTAGGGGGAAGGGTCTCAAAAAATTGGCACGTGACGATACCCACGATTCCAACCCTCCTAGCAATCGGAAATAAAAAAATTAGGAAAACGGTTGACCCTGAAGGCCATCCCTGCAACTTCCCGCTACTTTCGTAATTAAGCGCTCAAAATTGCATTTATTACGTTTTTGAGCTCTTCAAGCTCAAAAATATCATTTTCGTGTAGTTTTGAGCTCTCCGAGCTCAAAAGTCTGATAGAAGTTTAATAAAACACTATTTGTTGAATTTTCAAACCGCAATAACTTTTGAATGAATGTACTGATTTTCACGCGGTTGGCGGCATTCAACGCAGCTTTTCAAATTCTATGATATATATTCAAATACAAATTAATCAGACCGGAAATTTCGGTGTAATTCGAAAAAAACACTTTTTTTCGATTTCTTTCGTCAACGATAACTCACGAACGAATCAACCGATTTTGACCGGCTTGGTGGCGATCGACGTGGTTTTTCGATGTTAAGAGCTGATTAGTTTTTGGAATTGATCGGTCGAGCCGTTTGAAAGTTATTAAAAAAAAAACCACATTTGAAAAAATTTTTTTTCGCAGTTTTTTTAAGATGTCTCAAAATCTATCGGTCCGAATCGGTCCAACTTGTATTCAAAATCTAAGTTCAGTCGAACCCTTTCTAATGGTGCAACCGCGATCAAATCGGTCAAGCCGTTCAAAAGTTATGAGAGGTTTACACACACACATAAACACACATACATACATACAGACATACAGACACCATCGCGAGAATAGTCAGGGAAGCTTCCTAGGACCTCAAAACGTCGAGATCTGATGAAAACTCGATTTTCGAAAAACGGGGTAAAAACAATAACTTCCCGATTTTTGAAAATTTCCAATTTTCTTAGCGGGAAGTTAAAAATAAAGATTATTAATCTAGAGTAATGTCGCTATGGTCGGAACTACGGAAAAGTTAAAAAAAATTTTTAATATTCTTATAATGTTAATAAATAACTTATAAAAAAATTTGTAGTAAAAATATTGATTGCCTTTTTTTTACGGCACTTTAAAAATTACCTGAAATTTTATGCTTCTAGACCAGAATACCCCCTTAAGCTCAAAATGGTTGTTGCAATGTTTTAAGCTCTTTCGGCTCACCAACATAATTTTTAAATACTTTCGAGCCATCTTAAGACATGGAAGTCTGATAAAAACTCGACTTTGAAAATCGAAGTAGAATCAATTACTTCCCAATTTTTTAAAATTATTGGCTGCGTTCAGGTTTACTAAGTTCTGAGCAGGGCTGACTTTATCTACCAAAAAAATTAATTTTAAACACACTTAAATAAATATACCTTGCATTGTTTTATTATAGGTTAAAAAAAAAAATAATATAGTTATTTTAAGTTGTTGCTACAAGATATGCTCAGATCTGCTAAGAACTTAGTAAACTTGAACGCAGCCATTGTTTTTTTTATAGCAGAAACTTGAAAAGATCAGAAATCAAGAGTTTAGAGCAGTAACTAAAAAATTTAAGGGAATTCACAAGTTTATGGTGGAAGAACAATGCAGTAATTCTTTAAATTTAATTTTCCAATGAAAATATTATCCATTGAAAAATTAAATGTAATGCTTATTAAAAATATTTTCTACTAAAAAAATGGATTTAACGACTAATACATTATTTCTTCGTTGAAAAATTAAATTTAATGGAGAATGAAAATATGATCGTCGTTAAGCTAGTAGTGCAAAATTCATTTTTAACGAATGTTATTAACGATTGTTCGGAATCTAAAGAAGAAACAAAATTATAAATAAAGCATCTAATTAACGACAAATTCAGCATCACAAATAAATTTTGTAATAAAAAGATATTCGCATTGACCGACAGCGGAGTCGTTGGTCCACGTACTCTTCTCCAGGTTACCCAAAATTGATTTATTTGACAAATAGAAGACTTAGGGGGCGCTCTTAGCCTCCTAAGCAACACCGCAGCTACAATCCAGACTGGGTTAGTGCACGTTTGGATACGTTATTTTTTTTTTCCCCAGAGAAATAACAAATCCGTTGCTTCAAGGGCCAATCTTATATAGGTATCCGTGGGGAAAATCGACAATAGTGTTAGGAAAAAGGGATAGAGTGAGTAAACAAAGAGAATTAGGAAAAATAATATAAAATAAACAGTCAAGTTAATTCAATCATAAATAATTAAATAAACTGATATATAAATTAAGACACAAACCAGCAGTCAGATCCAGTTAAACTATTTATTTATAATCTAAGTCCAGAGCCGAAGTCCTCAGTTGGATAGACTGTTTAACAATAATGTAGTTCGCAATTGTTTACAGTCTGTTACAAAATTCCGGCCTAATTTCTATGCAATTGGAAGTTGTGCGTTATATATTTTTGTACATAATTGATTTTTTGCTTCTATTAAAAACTAAAAAAAAAGCAATCAGAAATCGGATGTAGTATTATTTCAGTCTTGATCGCAGAATTAGATTCTATTAACTGATCACAAAAGTAGGCCTTTTTCGCCGGCAAATAAAATTTTTCAAGTGTTTGATAATAATGGCAAAGCGGATACATAACCTACGTGTAATCGATCGCCAGATGTTCTATTGAATGAGGAAGACTCGAAAGATTCTCATTTCCGATAAAACGAGTATCCGAGAACCCGCTAGTCCATTCAACGACTAATTCGACTTATTTCTGTTCAGTGCGGTATAAGGAAGGATGGAGAAGGAGATGGGGTTTATTTACTTAAACATACGTCCATATAGATGTGCATATATTGCATACATTTATTTATACAGAAAAAATGAAGAGGGAAGAGGGAAATATGATTGTAGATTGAATTACAAAAGATCACACAGGTCGTAAAAGCACAATGGGGAATAAATTGAAAAATAATAATGTAATAAATATCATTATAAAAAACATCAATATCAATATCAATATAAACATAAACATGATGCATGATGAAATTTGATGAAATATACATCAGTGATGATGATCATCATCATGGTCATCACTGTCGTCGTTTTGGTCGTCGCGTGGTTCCATGAGAATCCCACATTCGCGAAGAACATTTCGGATTCCATCGGCGCATGCCTGCAAGTTAGTTTTCTCCGACTCGGTCAGCTTGTGTTTGACCAGTTGATGCACGCCGCCGGTTCCGAGAACACAGGGCATGGACATGTAGACGTCCTTGTCGGTGCCATGACTGCAACCCTGCAATATAAAAAAAGTTAAGCGTAAGCGACGCTAAATATCCTTTAAGCACTGGCTAAATAATATAAAAAGAAGAAAAAAAAAAACTGAGTATGTATAAGTGAATCGGAATCGGAATGGCAAGAAACACCAGTAGTCATCGATCGTGATCAATGATCCGCCTTGTAAAAATTCTTACGTGAATATGTGTTGCGACTGGTAGCACGACCTTGGTATTCCTCAGAATGGCATCGACAATCTCGACGGTACACAATGCCAAGCACCAGCAGCTCGGTCCTTTCTCACCCTTTTCACCCGCTAACTTTGATTCCATCTCGCTCACTGAGCTTGTCACCTCATGCCACCGCTCAGGGTCATTTAGTTCCCCCATTTTTGGGTTTATATCGCGCAGCTTTATCCCGGCTAAGTGAGCGCTCGACCAGACTGGTACTTTATTTATAATTTATGATATTAATAAATTATGCTGAAATGTCAATCTTGTCATTCAAGGGATCGTTTTTTATTTTTATTTTTATATTTTTTTTTAAATACTTTATTTTCTGTTGAAAAATCAAATTCTTAAAAAAAAAATTTACTGAATTACGGATCAATTTTTAAGTTATTGATTGATATCCCGATTTTCAAATTAAGAAGAGATTTTCATCGAAATTTATTTTGTCATCATTATTATCATATTCCAAATTACTCTTCTTCTAAAAATGTTTTTTTTCCTAGTGTTAAGAACATTTTATTCAAAAAAAGAATGTTAAGGTAAAATACTCAGATACTTAAACACCGTAAAAAACGGGTCCAATAATTGAACAGAATTTTTAAATTAACATTAATACAAAATTTTAATACTTTTTATAAGTAATATCTGTATTTTAACATTATTTATTGACTTAGTACTAAATTTTAAGACTTTCAATCAGTAAAAAAAACGACATATGATCATTTTATGTAATAAAAATGATACTAATAAATTAAATAGCTTTTTTTAAACATCACATATTTTTTGCAAAGCTAAAAAATATGATTTTAAAATTAAATTATATCGTCTAAGTACACCGCCCAATTTTCAAAGCTGTACCCAGAACTTGAACAATCTAGCGTCGTATGTTCAAGTTTTGGTCCTTATGATTTTTATTTTTGCAACAGTAGTTGGACATAGTCTACAGAGTCTACAGAGTAGTGGTGCGATAATAAACAATGTGGTTTAATTACTTTTTACCGATATAAATAATGTGAATACAATAATTTCATAATTTTGTTGACAATTTATGCAACAAAAACATCAAAATTTGAAGTGAAATGTTATTTATTTTGTAAAAACATAATTTTGACAGTATTGTAACTTATAATAGCTCATGTTCTATTAATCAGCATTGGGACTAGTATTATTTACTACAGATTTAATAAAATCTACATGAAGAAGAAGAGCGTAATGGAATTAATTAAAGATTTTATATCATGTTTAATTTTATTTTTTAGAACTTTCCTGGTATATTTCAATAGTCAAATTCTTAAACCTAAACAAAAATTTTTACAGGAAAGTCTAATTTAAAGTGATAAAAAAAGATAAATAATTATAAAAAGTCTGTAATACTATAGATCACTGAAGATAATTTATTGTTTAACAAGAAATTATTTAAATTTTAATGTTATTAGTGATTTGTGACTTACAAATGATAATAATAATAGCAGTAAAGATATAAAAATAAAAACGTATCATATACTTTTTATATCTTATAGATATTATTCATCATGAATTATTTATAACAATCTTGTGATATATCAATAAAAGACAAATTTATTAGCTTTATATGCTATGCCATCCAAAATGCTGGGTCAAGTACTGCTCCCGGGTTGTTCAACTACTATTGCATTTATAGTTTATCTTTAAAACCTTTTAAAAATATAAATATTTAATCATTTATGTTTTTTTACGCATTAATAAATTTAAAATTGTTTATATTTTCATGAGAAACACTTTTTGTAACTGATAAATAAATTTTTATTTATTAAAAGTAAGATTGAATACGTTTTACTTTGAAAATTGTTCAACTACTGGGTATTTTACCTAATTAATGTTCGAGATTCATTTAAAAGTGATTTAAAAGTAATCGTAAAAGTAACAGTTGATACAACGTTATGTCACTAATAAGATCAATTGGTTTTGTCAGAGGCTGTCAACGATTGGTTGATCCGGGTGATTGGTTTTATCAGTCAAAATCAATCATTAAATTTGAGAAACTATCGTAAAACATGAATTTTATCATCAAAAAATTAGTTATAACAATGTCAAAGAAATTCACCCATCTTAGTTTTAAAAATGATAAAAATTGTAATAGCCGTGTCTGTTAGTGTCAGTAATTGACACTTTTACCTCAATTACTGTTAGATATGCTAAAATATAAATTTATTTTTTCATAAAAAAATTATTAACACCAAAAGCTGCAAGAACTTGTTTTGAAATATAAATTTCAAAAAGCAATCTAATTTCTTCACCGCATTAACGAATGATCCCTTGAATGATTAAAACCTGAGATTATAGCCCAAAATTAGGTCGTTGAATTTTACCTGATGAATCTCCCTGTGCGCCGATGCTCATGCAACAGACTGAAGTATTAGCGACTCCAAGTCTTTGACCCAGATGACACTGGAACCTCATTGTGTCGACAAGAGTCCCGGTACCGATTACACGATTCGATGGTAAGTTTGATAGCCGCCAGGTTATGTACGACATCACTTCGACGGGTCGTGTCGTAACAACCAACACTGCACGACCAGCGAACTTGGCTATCGCGGGTATTACCCGTTTGAATATTTCCAAATTAACTTTTACGTTGGGTGACTCTCCGGGTCCCGGTTCCCCCAGGGCGATTATCACCACCGCTGATTCTTTCACCATCGTCATATCTGCAAGCACCACATATTTAATAAAGCACATTGTGTACAATGTATATATACATATACATAGATACAGTAAGGAGTGAGGACAGAGTTTAAGAAAAGAACAACGAGAGAATAAGCGCGACTTAATGAAGACACGAGTAGGAGATGAAGATATTCTAATGTCCTTACAACGGTATTTTGAAGAAGCAGTTAAGGATCCGTTCTTGTTCCATGAATCCCAACTGCTGTTACTATTTATCGGTCGCCTCATATTAAAAATTGTGAGCCCCTTCCTCTTCCTCTCTATCAACAGGCAGCGTTCAGGCGACCTTGTTATTGGTAATCATCACCATGTTTGTCACGAACACGCGCTTACTTTAAACGATCAATTTAAGGAGGTGCAGGACGGAGTATCCATTCTTAAGATTATCTTTTGGTATTGTATGTTCTAGGGTATTGTTACAAAGAAAAAAATTATTCAATTCGTGAAAAGTTTTCTCTTGAAAATTTCGCTCTTATTTCGAGGTATTCAGTTTGTATTAATTCAAGTTCACAAATTAAAGCAAAAAAAGTTAAATACAGAAGAGTCTATTCAATAATTTTAGCAATTTTGATGAATCATTTTATTATTTTTAAACGAGATACCAACATCTAGTGTTACTAATACCAATAGGGCGTATAAACATTTTTTTCCCTAATCGACTAAGATTGTTGGAAATGCAAAAATTCACTGCAATGATAACGAGTAAAATTTTTTTGTGTATATCAGAAAAAATTTTGTTTTCTTAAATATTTCAGTAAATTTTTAAATTCCTACAATTCCTATAATTATTGAAAAAAAAAAAAAAAAAAAAAATTTTTACACACTGTCGGTTTTGTAGAGAAATTTTTATAAAATGAGTTTCAAGATTAAAAAGTTTTGAATCAAAACAACCAGTTCTCTTTAACATAATTTTTTTGGATCAAGTAGTATTTTATATCATATTAGTATGTTATATCATAATACAGACAGTCTAATTTTTATATATTTTTTATAGGCAACTAATTATCGGCTGTATACTATAAGCTGTAAAAACTTAATTATTTTTTCTTCCATGTTCCTTTCTGTATTATGATATAACTTATACTGGATGAACTTAACATGAACGAAAAAATAATTAAATTTTTACAGCCTAAAGTATACACTTAAGGTAGTTCACTTGGGACATAGTTTGTGCTATTTCTTTTCTATTAATTCGCTAGTGCTGCCTTTCTTACGAGTTATCTCTTATTCGCTTTTACTAATAGTTATTTTTGTTTAACTAAGCAGTTTATTAACAACTTATAAAAAACTACATGGTCAAAATTTTTAAAATTTCTTCGGATTATTTTAAATATATTCTAACCGGTATTAGTTTTTTGAAATGATCTTAAAATCTTTTCAATACAATGACCATTAATATTTGTGATTTTCTCACTCTCCACCCACACTGTCTGTGCTAAAATGTCATTTTTAATTACAATTACCTCATTTCTGGTATGGTCAATTGATTTCAAATTTCAACAGCACATGTAATGCATATTCTATAACCCATATTTCAAATTTCGAAACCTTCTTAAAATTTTGCATTTATGACCGAGCTACTTTAATAATTAATTGTCTATTAGAAAAAATATGTAAAAATTATAGTTTTAAAATAGAATTTTCACAAACTCTATCAGAAATAAATTTCAAAATTATAATTTTTCGGTTTTTTCGCAAAAAGCTAAATCAAATAATGAGATAGAGGAAAATAACTCGCTTTTGATGGTTAAATCAAATGTTTTCGCATTTCTTCTTGGTTCTTATGTTTGTAAATACAAATAGCCATAAGTCAGTAAGACAAAGGTGAAATTTGTGACAGGTTATGGAGACTAAGAATGTAGATTAAGATATCGGAATATGTGTTGTGTCTTAATTCTCAAAGTGAAAACCTTTATAGTTTATTCTGAGAAAGCCAAAAATTATAAAGGAACGTGACAAACGTACGGGTAAAGGTGGCTAGTAATTCAAAGATATATCAAGAGATATTTATTTTCTGTCCCTAACAAATATTAAAGCCACTACACACACTAGCCAGGTATTATACGGTAATCTCTGAGCCGGCTGAGAAGTCAGTCTGGAGCATCTCGATCTTACTGGAGCGATATAATAGCCAGAGAGTGGAGAAAAGAGAGACACTAAGGAAAAAAATATTTTAGGACTGAAATAGGGACTGGAAAGAGTGGTATAGAGTGAACGGTGAGATCTGTTGACGAGATTAGCACCGAGTAGTCCGATGCCGGCACTTCGTCGAAGCTCCAGTCGTGTCCGGGCCACTGCTGTACTGGTAGTCTGTAGCTTCGATGTATAATAGTAGTAGGTATATAATAAGTATTAGCTGTCTTTGAGCTCCGGGATAACTCGAGGCGACGAGCGTGATCCGTCAAAGCGACCGATTCTGCACCCGTTGATATGATGAGTTAAATCACTTTTAGGTTATTTTATTTTTATTTTTATTTTATTAAAGTGATGAGTTGATTTTTATTTTACTACTCGACAAAGTTCCTTTGATTTAGATTTGTAATAAATTTTATGGATATATCACTATTGTACACTACTCACAAAAATTAAGGGAATAAAAAAAATGCAAATTTTTTTTAGATTTTTGACATGCTGTATTTCAGCGGAAAATGATCTTATCACAAAAATAAAAAATGCATTTAAAGCTCTGAGACTCTAGTTTTCAGATCTTGAGGTCAAAATTTTTTAGGAAGTACGTTTTTAACATGATCCGAGGAAATAGAGCAAAAAAAAAAATTTTCGAAATTTTTGAATTTTTTTTTTCGCTCTACGGGCTCGGAAAAATTTTTTCAGATAAAGCGACCTTATGGAACAGATAGCCTGTTTATTCAGCTTCAATTACATTTTTTATTTAGCGTGATACGACCATTCGTTGCGGAAATATCCGAGATTAGACGAAAAAGGACGTTTATGTCTTTAACCATCAATATCTCTGTAACTAATAATCGCACAACAAAAAAAAAGGACAGTTTTGGAAACTGGAAGAAATTCCCAATAAAATCTTATAAAAAAATTCCAGAAAAAAAAATCTTATCGATGCACGATACGGCGTTAAAGAAAGTTAAAAAAAGTGACTTTCTCTTATTTTGGTTAATCGACTGTATCTTAACAAATATCGACGGGGAAGCTAGACATTGCAAAAATTTTTATACCTCAATGTACGCCTGAAAACCCTGTAAATTTTCAGATTGATCCATTCAGTAGTTTTTCCGCCCCGATAATTAAAAATTTTGAAGAAATTAAAGGTATAAGATTTTATCCATTATCGTGCTGCAATCTTCAGAAAAATGAAAAATTGATTTTTTTTTTTCGTTTTGCTCACAATTTGCCTCGGCTCATCAGTAAATTTGAATAAAAAAAAAGGTCAAACAAAAAAATTGAAAAATTTGAAAAAAAAAATTTTTTTACAAAAAAAAAATTTTTTTTCAATTTTTATGTTTGTCTTTTTTTTTTTTATTTAAATTTACTGTTGAGCCGAAGCAATCTGAGAGCAAAACAAAAAAAATCAATTTTTCATTTTTATGAAGATTGCAGCACGATAATGGATAAAATCTTATTCCTTTAATTTTTTCAAAATTTTGAATTATCGGGGCGGAAAAACTACTCAATGGATCGATCTGAAAATTTAATGGGTTTTCAGGGGTACATTAAGGTGTAAAAATTCCTGCAATGTCTAGCTTCCCCGTCGATATTTGTTAAGATACAGTCGATTAACCAAAGAAAGGGAAAAATTCACTTTTTTTAACTTTCTTTAACGCGGAATCGTACATCGATAAGATTTTTTTTTCTGGAATTTTTTTATAAAATTTTATTGGGAATTTCTTCCAGTTTCCTAAAATGTCCTTTTTTTGCTGAGCGATTATTAGTTACAGAGATATTGATGGTTAAAGACATAAACGTCCTTTTTCGTCTAATCTCGGATATCTCTGTAACGAATAGTCGTATCACGCTAAATAAAAAATGTAATTGAAGCTGAATAAACAGGCTATCTGTTCCATAAGGTCGCTTCATCTAAAAAAATTTTTCCGAGCCCGTAGAGCGAAAAAAAAAATTCAAAAAGTTCGAAAATTTTTTTTCGCTCTATTTCTTCGGATCATGTTAAAACCGTACTTCCTAAAAAATTTTGACTTTAAGATCTGAAAACTAGAGTCTCGGAGCTTTAAAATTCATTTTTTATTTTTGTGATACGATCATTTTCCGCTGAAATACAGCCTGTCAAAAATCTAAAAAAAATTTGCATTTTTTTTTTATTCCCTTAATTTTTGTGAGTAGTGTAATTTAGTCAGGATTAAATACACCGAAATAGATGAGAAATTTTTTTCATAAAAACTATAAGTTTGCAAAAAGTTCAAGAAATCTGCAAATTTAGGATATGTCCACACGGAGAGAAAAGTATGGAAATCATTCCTATAATTTTAATGAAATGTTTTCCCATACCATTTTAGGAGCGATTACTTAAATTATGGGAATTGTACCCATCATTTTTGGAAAATGTTACTATAATTATGGGAATGGTTCCTATAGTTATAGGAACGATACCTATAATTATAACTGTAATATCTGCATGATTCCCATAATATATAGGAATGGTTCCCATAATATATAGGAATAGTTTCTATAATATTATAGGAACCATTCCTATAATATTACGGGAACCATTCCTATAATATTATAGGAACCATTACTATAATATTATAGGAACCATTTCTATAATATTACGGGAACCATTCCCATATTATTATAGTGATGATGCCTAATAATATTGAGATATTTATCATTATAACTCAAGTTATTTGTGACTTCGATGACCACTATGAAGCATTTGAAATTATTAGTAATTTCGATAATTTTACTTACTTCTCAATAACATTATTTGAAATATGTAAAATAAGTAATATTGTTCATATAAATAATAAAATTTACGTACTCAAAAGGTGGATTTAATAAATATTTAACGTATGTATTGTAAATAAATAATTTGTTTTAAAAATAAAATGAAATTGTAAAAATAAATAATGAATTTCCATATCTATTTTGCTCCTCTAATTGTATAGTGAAAAAATATCCCTTTTATTAGAGAAACTTTAGAATTGCTACAATATTTTTCAATATTATCTAACACAATAATAACTGAGTTGGAATAAACAATTTAAGATTAAGTACACACGTGAATAAAAATTATGAAAAAGAAATTTTTTCACACTAGTGAAAGATCAATTTTTATTTACAAAAAAAATTTATTAGCAAAATAATATATAATAATTACTTTATATTTTTGATGTGATTGCTTCATTATTATGAACATAAACATTTTTCTATTATTATGTGCGTCATTTCCATAATATTATAGGAACCATTTCTATAATATTATAGGAACCATTCCTTTAATAATATAGGGACAATTCCTATCATATTATAGGAACCATTCCCATAATATACAGTAGCGCTCAAAAGTATTTTGACAACATAAAATTTTTTAATATTTTTTTAAAATAAAAGCCTATCGGAAAATGTATTGAGTATAATGTAGAATAGTGTAATTGCGACTATTTAAGCGTATCAAATTATAACTTGTTTGTTTACACACCGCGCCACCGAACGTACTTGACTTACCGTGAGCTCAAAAGTATTTTGACACGCATTTGACTTGAAAAAATCTCGCAGATTACTTGTTCCTTAGTTTTTATTATTACATATATTTACTTGTTGTGGTTACTTCAATATGCCTATGTGCAAGGAATATGCTAGTGATTTTAAAAAAGCCGTTATTAATGCATTAAAACAAGGATTGAAACAAACAGAAGTTGCTCGTTTGTTTAAAGTGTCTCGACAGTTAGTTAGCTTATGGAATAAAGTCTATAACAAAAGAAAAACTGTCGAAAGTAAGCCTCGAACAGGCCGCCCAAGAAAAACTTCTTCTTACATCGATCATATTATAAAAAAGTTATCAGCAAATGATATACGGATGTCCGCTGTAATGATAAAAAATGAATTAAAAGAAAAATATAACGTAGATATTCATATTTCTACTGTTAAACGACGCTTAAAGGTCCTAGGGTTATATGGCCGAAGACCGGCTAAAAAACCTTTAATATCGAAAAAAAACAGGAAGTCTCGTCTTGAGTTCGCGAAACGGCATATATCGTGGTCAAGTTTAGAGTGGTCTAAAGTTTTATGGAGTGACGAAAGTAAATTTAATTTAATGTCATCTGATGGTATCAAGTACATTCGGCGTCCAGTAAACAAAAAATACGATTATCGGTATCAAATACCCACAGTTAAACATAGAGGTGGTAGTGCGATGGTTTGGGGATGTTTTTCACGGTCTGGAGTTGGACCATTAGTTCGAATAGAAGGAAAAATGGATCGGTTCATGTATGCAAATATATTAAAGTCTCAGATGTTACCATATGCTAAACATCACATGCCAGCTAAGTGGTATTTTCAACAAGACAATGATCCCAAACACAGATCAAAGCATATTAGTGACTTATTAAATCGTGAAAAAGTTAAAGTTCTTGAGTGGCCAAGTCAAAGTCCCGACTTGAATCCGATAGAAAATCTCTGGGAAGAATTGAAACGTAGTGTAAAAACCCAAAATTATTCAAACAAAAACGCTTTGTTTGAAACTCTAAAAAATGAGTGGGATCAAATTCCAATAAGTCGATTACAAAAATTAATCGACTCAATGCCGGAGCGATGCAAGGCTGTCATAAAGGCCAAGGGATATGCTACTAAATACTAATATATTTATTGCTGTAAATTATAATTATGCGTTAAATTATTTTTTTTTTCAAAAATGTCAAAATACTTTTGAGCCACCATTTTCCTAATATTTTAAAAATTAAACTTTCTTTTATTACGAATAAGAACCTCTTTGACACTATTCTGTAGTTCATTCAAAAGGTGTTAAAAAAATAAATAAATGATTATTGTGTTTCATATTTATTTTTAATTAAACCATTAAATATATTTGTCAAAATACTTTTGAGCGCTACTGTATATAAAGCTATTCTATTATTGTATAGGAATGTTTCCAATAAACTATGGGTATGGTTCTTATAATGAGCATAGGATTGATACCTATAATGATTTGGAGATTTGGAAAGGTTCCTATAAATTTCTCTCCGTGCACGTTTAATCTTGAGCAACTTTTGAAATTATAAATTTATCAAAAAATGATAAGAAATCTTTAATTTAGTTAGTCCAGTTTCTTGAAAAAAATATATATTGAGTTTGAAAAATTTTTTCTTATGCTATTCAGGAATTATGTGACACAATTGCAAGATAATTTGGAAAAGAAAAATTTGTCAGAATTTTTTTTGAAAATTTTTCTTTTCTCTTCTTTAGAAAAATAAAAAAATGTTTTCCAAATAAATGAGTTTATGAACTCATTAAAAAGCTTCAATTTTCATGTTTATTCATTTTCCAAGGCCAAAAATTACTCATCTGTCTACAATGGTAAAAAAATAAACCGATCTGTTTTACCGGTCCTGAAAGTTTTTGGTTGCTCTAAAAAATCTACTTCTATTTCGACTGCCGAAAGTCCTACAAAATGAAAACAAGTGAGTTTAATATTCATTAATGAAAAATGTACACTCTCCCAGATTAACTTAACCGAAGAGTAAATTATTAACAATTAGCGGCAATGAAGGGCGATCGCCTCTAAGTAGTAATAAAAATAACCTCAAAAACAGGTGGAAGAAATTTAAGTGTTTTGTCTTAGTGTCGATAAAACATTTGGGGAATCCTTACCCGCTGTACCGGTGATCAGAGGATTACCTAAGAAGATGCCTGCGTGCCGGATGTCCTCAGCTTCGGCCTCCGCTCTTACCGCATTCTTGTCGATCAGACAGACCTCGCTTGCCATTCTCTGTAAATTTAACCGACAGATTAATTGCCGTAATTATACACCAACATTTAGCTCATTTTGTATTTTGTATTTCGTATTTTTTTACGAATACTATGCAGTCGCATTAAAATAATGTTAACTCCACTACCCATTACCCATTACATTACATTAACTTAAATAAATGCTTATGTAAGCTTAAGTAAAACCGATCAAGATGACGGTCACCCTCATGAGAATCGCGATCGCACAGGCGACGCCGATCTTTCCCGCGCCGACTATCGACACCTTCACACGGTGGGGATAAATATCCGAGAGATTCTGGTGGGTTGTTTTCAAGGCATTTTTTGTGCTCGTTCTGATCGGCTCCATCCTCTCTCTTCTCTCCTCGGGGTCTGACTCACCCTGAAAATAACATTCCGCTCATGTAGTGAGTCGTTAAATATTTTTATAAAATAAAATAAAAATTTTTTTCAGTAAAAAATTTTCCACATTATTATAATTTTTTTTTTATTTTTATAATAAAAATAAATTTTTGGCTTAAAAAAAAAACCCTTGGGTAGTGTGTGAAAAAAATTTGTAATCGCAATGCGCTTACCGTGTCCTCTTCAGTATTTTCTTTGGTATTTTTATTGTCACTTTCACTGAGACTGTCCATCGCTACTAAGCCCTGCATAAAAAATAAAAGAATTATTTTTGTTACTTTATGGCCTTATAAATAATAATAAAATAAAATTTTAAAAAAGGGTATGTCGTAAACTGTTTTAGTGAAAATAGTAAAAGGGTTTTCGGATGTCTGGCATAGTAAAAATAAAAATAAAAACAAATATTTATATTTTAAGGTAAAGGGAAAAAGCTTAGAAATGCTAAAAAGTACGTTGTAAACGAAACCCCGCGGAGATTACCTGGCTTCTTAGCGGGTTTCCTCGGGTAAATTTACACTCAAGGGCCGTCTGATCAGTAAATCATCGGTAAGGAAAGTACACAAGGGACTAATGCGATGAGAGGTTCATTATTACTTCCTTGCTAGATTCATACCAAATAAATAATATACTATTTTCTTTATGATTCATAACCTTCACTAAATACAACCGTAATTTAAAAATCATACCTGTAAATAACTTCAATTTGTTTGCATTCATACTCGGCAAATTCATGTTATATTACGGTACGTCGGGTTATATTATATCTTATGGCTTACGGCTTAGAGTTGTTGGATTTAAGGGCATGCTTTATGGATTGTGACTGAAAAATTCTATGATTTTTTGAAAAATAATTCTAATACGTGTGCTGAAAGAAAAACTCGAATTAAGAAAAATGCTCTCTCTTTAAAATTTGGCTCTTATTTCGAAATATTCAGTTCGAATTTTTTCAAGAAATTTTTTATTTTCAGATCTGAAATAAAAAAAAATTATGCAAAATGTTTAAAGAATCAATAATAGTTGAAATTTTACACTGAAATTGTGATAAAACGTTAAAAAGAAAAAGACCACTTGCCGAGGTGCAGAATCGCTGTTGAAAGGGAAGAACCTCAGTACACTTACTTGTAGGATTATTCAGTTATATGTTGCAATCAATTAAAAAATCAATCGAAAACATCCTCATAATTACTTATGGTCGTTATAATATACTCTCTCTACTCCGGCAGTATTAAAGCAAACGGGGTGGTCCCCATTTGTCGAGACCAGTTTCGAACAAGTCATGTCGTGGATGGGCCTTTTGCGTTATGCAAATCCCCGTTAATTCCGCTATTTTTTATTTCGTATTTGCTATATATACCATTATTAATTCGAGCGCTTAAATTAATTGTCAATTCCATAAATCAGTTCCTATCCCGCGGGTCAAAAATAATAGGCCCACTCTCGAAATCCCAATTCCAGTCCCAGTACGACCTCCTGACGCTCTAATCCTCAGCTAAGTAAATCCTCGGTACCCATCCCAAGCCGGTCTTAATTCAATATTCCGCGTGATAAATAAAAGTAACAAAAATAATAATAAATATAATAACTAAACGTTAATTTCGAGAGTATAAACAAGGAGTTAATTATATTTACGACGTTATAAAAGGATTAAGGGAGCCGATAAAGAGTTGTGGAATTTATGTAAGGCCCATCGATAATCATCGGAAGCGCCGTCGTATTTTTTTACGGGCATATCCGATCGCGATCGGCGAGCTCGCACCCAACAAGGCCTACCTCCCTCGGTGCCGCCTTTTTTACATCGCACGTGATATTCCCAGGTTATATTCACTCGAACAAATCTAATATACACACATACAGACATACAGACATTAATACCTACAAGACTAAACTGATGCACCCGCATCGCAGTCGCGGTCGATTGGAAGCTCTGGCATTCAATTATTCCCGTTCGATAATTCGCCAAGACAAAAATGACCACGTCAAAACGTTAAATCCCATTCATCAGACTCACGGAGCGATCGATATTGCGAATGCACCTTTAACGACCTCGGCAGCTCCTCCACGGGCGATACAATCTTACCACCTTGCACGCCAAAGCTACTTCTTCTTCTTCTTTTTGGTCTTCTTCTTCTTCTTTATTCTGTACCTGCCCAAGCCAGGATTTGGTCTTGCTCTTGCTCTTATTATCGAAAACTCTTCATTCTTTTCTTCTCTCTTCTCTTTTCCCTACATACATATATTCCATCCCGCGAACTTATTGAATCTCGTCAAATAATATACGAGCCAATAATAAACGAATAGTGCTGCAATTATGGCTTATCGATCGGTATCTAAACGGATGCCTTCGTAATTTAGTAATCCTCGCTTGCATTCAAAGTATCTTTCATTCTGACAAAACTTTTTTTTATTATTCCCCCGATCTTCAGTCTATATACGCATATACCCAAGCATATTTTATTTTATTTATTTCTTTATATTTATAATATTATTCTTTCCTCGAGGCACTCGCACCAGCAGCGACTTCCAAAATAAATAATTGTGAATTGAAATAAAAAAAATAAACAATGATAGTGATAGCATCTAAAACCACAACTCTAAAGATGATAGAAATAATATTTTTGATTTTACTGGACAAGATGATATGGGGCTTTATGAAATTTATTTTAAATCTGATTTGTAAAAAATTTGAGAAGTATAATTGAAAGTAAAAATAATAATAGGTAACTTACGTCTGCAGGGATGGTAGCACTGATAAAGAGAGCCAGGTTCTTCGGCCAAGGGAGAGAAGTTTGTACTGGTCTCACCATCGTTTGACAACGAGACTCACGTAGAATTCCAGGACAAAGGACATCGAGATCAACTCGCTCAAGTTGCCGAAATAGTAACGTATCTTTTCGAATATCCTATCGAACAATTAAACGTAATAATTATTAACAATGATTTCTAATGACAAATTTGATAAAAATTTCTGAGGACTATTTTTTTTTTTTGAGGACGTTATTATTAATAGCATGGATGTTTTTAAGTGGATCAAGATGATTCCATACAGTACCAAGAATACTAAATTTTTAAATTGTGGGCGATGTAATTAATCTTTTATTTATTCTTAAGAATCGTCTTGATGATTTTAAAAAACTCAGCTAAAGGTCTAGTTTAATTGACGGTTTCAATAAACGATGTAATATATCTCTGTTGTTTCTCATTTAATATACATATCGATAAGTCAACTCCATCAGGTAGTAGAGAAAGAGATAGAGCAACAATTCCTGCCATATTAATTTGTACACAGACCCTCGCCATCTGAAACGATTATATGTATTTTCGTCGTGATTATTATTTATTCATCTAAGATTATTACCCACTTTTACTCATTACACGGAAAGAAAATTATGGGAACTATTCCTATATCATTATGGGAACTAATCCCATAATATTATGGGAACTATTCCTATAATATTATGGGAATGGTTCCCATAATGCTATAGGAATTATTCCTATAATATTATGGGAATGGTTCCCATAATGCTATAGGAATTATTCCTATATTATTATAGGAATGGTTCCCATAATTTATGGGAACCATTCCCATAATAGTATAGGAATGGTTCCCACAACATATAGGTTTAAATCCTACACGGAAAAAAAAAATTGGGGCTGCCGCATAATACATTCCTGTGGAAGATACATGACTTTCATGTGACAGCAACATGATTTTCATGTGGCAGGCAATAATAGTTAAAACAACAATAATGATTAAATAATAATCATAATAATTTATATTATTAAGAGAATAAGAACAATTTTGTTTCCTGGATAGTCACATGATGAAATCGATTTTTTTAGTGAAATTTAGTGTCTTGCAAAGGACTTGACTTGAATTTGTGCCTTTTCAAGGTTTCATATCATTCTCGTCGATAGTCAATTTATGATGATAGTCAATTTATAACAAATATTTAGGTTGCATTCGAAAATGCTCTATCTCTAAACATATAATTGAGAAATGACCTTGTATCTTGTGAACTATTGACATCTTTAAAGATATAAGCTCATCTCGATGTTACACTCATCGAGACCTTTCATTTGAGTACCTATATCAATTTTTCATGTATTTTATATATTTATATATATATATATATATATATATATATATATATATATATATATATATATATATATATATATATATATATATATATATATATATATATATATATATATATATGAAAAATATATCAAAATGCATGTGGGTATTCAAATGAAAGCTCTTGATGAATGTAACATCGGGATGAGTTTATATCTTCAAAAATGTCAATAGTTACCAGATACAAGGTCATTTTCTTCATTATGTATCTAGACACAAAGCATTTTCGGATGCAGCCTAAATTCTTATTATAATAAATTGACTATTGGTGAGAATGATATGAAACCTTGAAAAGGCACAACTCCAAGCAAAAACCCATTTTATCACATAAATACACTGGCCACAAAATTTTCCTTATTCTCTTAATAATATACATTATTATTATTATTATTATTATTATTATTATGATTATTATTATTATTTCATTATTATTGTTGTTTTAACTATTATGGCCTACTACATGAAAATCATGTGGCTGCCCCAATTTTTTTTTCCCGTGTATATATTATAGGAATCATTTCGAACTCACTCCGCACGAAGATTTTATCTTTATTTTATTTTTAGAATGATTCCCATAATGGTATAGGAATGATTCCTAAAATATTCTAGGAATCCTTCCTATACCATTATGGGAATAGTTCTCATAATGATATAGGAACCATTACTATATCGTTATGGGAATATTTCCTATAATATTATGGGAATGGTTCCTATAATTGTATAGGAATCATTCCTATAATTATAGAAACCATTCCTATACTATTATGGGAACGATTCCCATCGTTATAGGAAATGTTCCCATAATTCTGGGAAAATTTCCTATAATTATGGGAACAGTTCCCATATTTTTCTTTCCATGTACTTATACAAGTTCCTTCGGTAAATAAATTCAAGCTTTAACGTAGACCGGAAATGATTTAAGTTGATTTAAATGGTCTATATTATATAATCCAGGAAAGATTTAATCACATCATTAACAGGCATAGTTGGGCATTCCATCTTTTCTTGAGTGGCTGAGTTCTCAGTAAAGTATACTATCAAACAATTCTCGTCAGACTGCTCCAGATAAGTCGGTTAACAAGCCTACTAGTAAGTAGAAGAGTTAGTCTAAGGACGTGGAGGTGCCACTTATGTATATCTTTTCCTCGTTCGCGGAACTCGCGATCGGGACAGAAACAAGTATCAAACTAAACCACCCGAGAAGCTGCCGTACCAGAAGAAGAAGAAGAAGAAGAAAACGAAGAGGATGAACATAGTATGTACAGAGCATGGGTTGCTTGGAGACTGTCTTATGGATATGCCATTCTGGATGGCACAATACCACGGCGGATAGTACACGTTACCTCGCACACGGAATTTTAATTGGCTATTTGTTGGTGCCCCTGTAGGTTTTCGAGCTACTCGGAGAGCCAAACCGCTTAGCTATTGTTCTCCTGACTGGCTCTGACACCAATAAAAGAGAGTGAACAGTCTATCGGCGAATTCATACATAAACCCCCATGATCCGCGACCAGTAGCATCTGAATCTTCTCTTCTTATTTTTATTTTTATTTTTATTTTATTCATTTTACTCTTTACTTAGAAACTTCAGAGAACTATTCCGCTAGTAGAGTCCAGTCTCCAGTCAGATCCTTAGCTTGTTTATGCCAGCAAGTGCGTAAGCGCGTTTATCTAGTGCGCCCGTCACATAAATTCCTGTTCCGACAAAATTATATACTTTTAAAAACAATCGTACCAAGAGAGAATATCATTTTCCTCAGGTTCTTATTCTTAAGCGCCACGGCAAGTGTAATGGGAAAACCAATGGACACATAAATAACCCTCTACATCTCTCTATATAACTCTCTTTTAAACTTCTCACACTCACATTCACATTCACATTCACGTGGGTACAAGGATATCCTCCGTATGTTTGTATTATACTTCCACAGTAAAAAATTTATCGTCATTGTGAAAATGTCAGTGTTAAATATTTAAGCCCCGTGGAAAAAAATGGTATAAAAAGTACCTGTGTGATGAAAAATGAAAATATATTTTTAATTACTAACTTTCAGCAAATTTTCGTATATATATTGAGTATAGGTTAACTAGATTGAATACATTAAAAATGTATCTTGGAGATATAGAAGAAATACATGGATGAAAGAATTAAAAAAAAAATGAATAAAAATTTTTTTTTATACAATGTGATATTTTATACCTATTTTTCTTTAATATTTTTTATGTATTTTAATTAGAAAAAATTTTTACTACATATACATTTACCGACTTAAAAAACTCTTGTGTCTTTTAAACAAAGAGATTTAATGAAAATTATGCCTAAAATAATCTTAAAAATAGTTTCAATATTTCTGGTTTATGACTTAAATAAATTCCATCAAAGAATACCAAGCACAGGCTTGGAGACACCATGGTGCACTCGGGTTTATAGTTGTTTATATGCATTTAGTTCTTGATGTCCAAGTTGACTTCTTAGACCCCCACGGTTCGCTGAAATATCTTCCATACTCGACACATTTCGATATAATACATCCATTCTATACTCAGTATATAATACTATCAGGTCGTGGTCAACCATTGAGCCCTCAACTCATGCAGTTCTCCGTTGGGATCTAACATAACCAGAAAATAATATAAATAAAAGATAAATGTTTTATGATTGATGAAATGAGGGACTTAAAATTCTACATCTGACAAAAAAAAAGTTAAATATTTTTATTGCACTGCGTGTCCTAAATTCATATTTAGGACTCGCTCAACTGTTGACTTAAATAAATAATTATGAAACGAGTAGAGAGGAATTTTTTAGGCTACGGGCTCATATTTACGATCAATTCATACATTTCTGCTCTAAAAATTTGACTTTTACCGCAAAAAAAAAAAAAACAAATAATATATTTAAAAACATTCAAAGCCCCGAAAAAATACAAAATAATAAATAATTAATGATTAAAATTACATCTTTTTGTCGGTTATGATTCAGTCTGAAGTATGCTAAAACCTCTATTAATGATTCTCAAATGTTTTTTATTAACGATTTCGCTCAGTCGTAAACATTATTCTGGTGTGAAATATTTTCTGAACATTATTTAATTTAACAACAATCTTATTCCGTAATAAATATGGACAGTGATTACAGTGATTTAGACGATGATTATAATGATTTTGTTCCTGACGAGATAAAAGAAAAGGCGAAGAATATAGCTTTACAATCAATGCCAACAAAATCTAGACGAATGTATGTGGCAACTTATAATGCTTTTAAAGCATGGCGTAAAGAAAATGTTAAATCAAATTCTTTTGCTGAAGATGTAATTGTAGTCTACTTTGATAATCTTTCTCAAAAATATGCCCCTCCCAGTTTATGGGCTTTTCATTCGATGTTGAAAACTACTATCAAAGCATTTGATGATGTTGATATTGGTAATTACAAAAAAGTAACGTTTTTTTTTTAAAGAAACAAATGTGTAAATACGTTGCTAAAAAATCTGAAGTTTTTACAAAAGAAAATATCGAAAAATTTCTAAATGAAACCCCTGATAATAAATATCTTGCTACAAAGGTAATTAAATATTTATTGATATGTTTAGTATGAAAATGTCTGTATAGTCTAAACATTTGTTTATTTTATTCTTACTGTTGCAGGTTTGTTTAATATTTAGAATTTCTGGTGCTTTAAGAAGAAGTTAATTCATGAACATGAAATTAGAAGATGTCAAAAAAATTGATGAGAACACTTTATTTATTAAAGTTCCGATAACAAAAAATAATCAGCCAAGATCATTTACCATTAATGGTATATATTACGACTACGCAAAAGAATATATGGATGCTAGGCCCCAAACCTGTAAAGCAGATAGATTTTTTTTGAATTACCAAAATGGTCGCTGTACTTGTCAGCCCATAGGAATTAACAAGTTTGGTTCAATGCCTAGAACCATTGCTGAATTTTTAAAATTAGAAAATGCAAAGAAATACACAGGACATAGTTTCCGTCGAACATCTGCCACATTGTTAGCTGATGCTGGAGGTGATATGACAGTGATGAAGAGACATGGTGGTTGGAAGTCATCAACAGTAGTTAAAGGTTATATTGCCGATTCCGTTAACAACAAAAAACGTACTCATTCTATGATCACCGATGGAATTGTTTTGAATAAAAAAACAAATACTGTTGGATCCACTCCTCCATCTACTAAACCATCTCCTGTAATTAGAAACATTACCGTTTCGAATAAATCAACCGATTCAGATGTTTCGACGAAAAAAAATTTTACAAACATTTCAAATGTTTTACCAGTATTAAATGAAAAATGAATTAAAACAGCAGTCTCAATGTCCAAACTCAAAGATAATGCTAAAGATGAATGTTTCATCAAACTTTGACCAACCTTGTTCATCAGCATCAAATGAAGTTAAAGTTGATACATTACGCCATCAAAAAAAATTTTAATCTACTTTGCAAGAAAATACTGTTGCAAGAAAGAAAAATTCAACTTTTCAATTCGACGATTGTGAAACTCCTCATTCATTTATCTGTTCTACAGTATTTTATGATCAAGACTTAGGTTTGTGCGTGAAAAAATTTGAAGAGTCTCAATGTATGGTATTCCAAAACTGCCATTTCACCATTGAAGTTCAATCAGAAGAAAGATAAATATTCGTTAAGATTTTACATTTTATGATTTTAATAATAAATAGAAAGTGGAAATTAAAATTTTTAAGAAAATTAAAAAATTGTAAAGTGACAGCTAAATTTAATGTTATTTAATTTTATGTATTGATTGTTTCAATGTGTGAATTTATTTTTTGTTAATTAATATTAATCACTTTGGATTTATTATTTGATATATATTTGTTTCTTTTTTTTTAACTTTTCATTTGTTTTTTGGGATTGGGGGGGCTCCGCCGGGGCTTCGCCCCTGGACTCCACCGGGGCTCTGCCCCTGGACCCCGATTTTGGGCCCACATATATCGCCGCATTTGTGATAAAAAATAGTATGTGCAACTCGTGCGAAGTTGTCGATTACTACAATTAGATTATACTATTAGACTATTTTTAAGCAATTATTTATTTTAGCATTCTAAATTTTATTTATTTGGAATGCTTGCGGTCCTGCTATGCATGATATACTATTTTTGCTTTTCCTTAATTAATTTTTATATTTAAATTTGAATAAAACTGAAGACGAATTTAGGACACTGGTGCTACAAAATAGTGTAAGATACTCGTGGCTTAAATGAGTGATCATTCACGGCGTATTAGCGCACTCGCTTCGCTCGTGCGCTAACTTCACGCCGTGTCATAATCGCTCATTTAAGCCACTCGTATCTTAATGTACCATTAACTACCCGTTAAGAATTATCTGTGGCCATATCAGAATATATCTAACTTGATATGGTATAACATGTCCTGATATGATTTGATATGCTCATGTATATCCTGATGATATATGGCCACATATAATTTTTCGACCAAATTTAATTTTCAAAATTTCCAACAGTGAGTGTATGATCGCTGGATCGTCCCCCCTACAAAAGACTTCATTCAGAGGCTTTGAGTTACAAAAAAAAATTACATTATAAAATATTCTTAGATTCTTGTTAATATTTAGTTTCAAACAGTGATTTGAACTCCGGGGTGGCATTTTAATTTCTTTTGACAATTAAATAAACTGTTAATACTGTTTGAAATGGTATCTTTTTGCTATTTAGTTATTAAATTGGAGCGTTCAAATATGAAAATCACGATTTTACTGTTTGAAATAGTATTTATTTTCCATTGATTATTATTTCAGTTCATTTTTTCCACGTATAAAATAAAAACCATTTTTTAACTCTTCTAAAAAGTTTGTTTGAGATTGGTTTTTAGTTTAATTAATTACTAAACCAATTTTTATTTAATACAATATGATACTTAACAAACTAATTTTTAGAAAATATATCAAAATTATACACAGAAAAAAAAATTTACTTGAATCAAGTAAATAATTTTAAAGAATTTCATTTTCTTGATTTGAGTAGAAAATTTCTTAAACTAAGAAATTTTTCTTGGCTTAAGTAAATTTTACTTAATTCAAGAATTTTTAGTCTTGATTCAAGAAATGAAACTCTTCAAAATTATTTTTTTGGTTTATGAATTTTAGCTATAAGAAAATTATATTATGTGATTTGAACTATACTTGGCGCCAGATCGAACCAATACTGTGGATACAATATAATACCACGAAGTTAAAGTTCTAAGTTGAAACTCTTAACCTTACGTTGTACTTTTATTTGTTATTTTTATTTTTATTAGTGTATCCTGATCCTTTTATTTTAAAAATATATGTATGCACATATGTGTATATTTATATATGAGTCTGGACACAGATCGGAAGGGGCGAGGCCATACCACAATTGTTTATGCTTGTGTCCCGCCCTATCGGACTCATCGGACACACTCTCAGGATAACCGCCGCTGAGCTCGGTCCCGAGGTATATGCTGCTTGCTATATTGTATCCACTCTTGGTGAATCTGCGAACAGCTATGGTACATACACGCACAAGGCACAAGGCATCGTTTCTTACTCTTGTCGTACTCGAACTTTGTATCATATATATGTAGCCTTTGCAAGGGAGAGCAGGAGACTAGGTGGCGTCATATCTCGAAGGATAGTTGAAACCAGCCATTCGTTACGTTATACCATCTATATAAATCTCTCCTCAACAACGCATTCTCGGAATTATTTATTTATATTATTTTTGATTTTATTATTCTAGCTGCATGTTTGAGTATAAATTTTTTTCTTTTGAATTTACACAGAACAAATTACTGTCATGTGATGACTGACCACCGATCATATATGAATTTTAGCAGCGTTTAAACTTCTACACAGAAAAAATGGTTCACTTGAGCCAAGAAAATATTTTTCTTCATGATTATTTTTTTGAGCGAAAAAAAAATTTTTTTTTGACACAAGAAATTTCAACACTTATTCCAACAAAATTAATTCTCTTGCTTTAAGAAATATGTATCTTGATCCAAGAAAAATTATTTAGGTCAAGAAAATCTTGTTTTGAGAAAATTCAGCCTCTTGCTCCAAAAAATTTAGTTCTTGATAGAAGTAAATTTTTTTGTCTTGAGAAAATTTCTCTCTTGCTCCAAAAAATTAAATACCTCGATAGAGGTAAATTTTCATTAATATTTTTATTGATTGACATGTCAAATGGGACGATCAAATAATATTGAATCATTATTTTTTATTCAATATGTATAACTTCACGCTAAAATAATATAAAATGGGTATCAAATATTCAAGAGAAAAATTTTCTCGAGGTAAAAAAATTTTTTTCTCAGCTGAAGTAGGTAGCGCTGCTTCCCCAAAGTATATAAAAATCTTGATCAAATATAAAAATTTATTGTATCAAGTATTTATGATAATTTGAATTAAGAAAAAATTACTTCTACCAAGAATAAAATTTCAAGAAAAATTTTTACTTTGGCCAACATAATTTCGGTCTTCCTTCAGGCGACCGAACATTCTGAGTCAAGAATTTTGTTCTCCAGTCAAGAAATTTTTCTTTCTGTGTGACTATAGATGAACCTATTTAAAAATTTTTCAGTGTTTGTATTCACATAATAATTGTTTACTTAGGGTGTATAAAAAAAAACTGCCAAATTTTATTTCTTTGAATGATCATAATATTTCGTCAGAAGATGCCAAAATAAAGATCCTGTTGAAAGTAGAGCTCCTAATATTGATATTTAGAGATTGCGAACTAAAATTTTCTGTGTCCATTCAAATACGACATGGAAAAAAATCTATATAAAATTTGGAATTTTATATCACATTCTAGAAGCAACTTACCGGAAAATGTGATAGATATTTTTTGTAGGAAATTGAATGTTCTACAACAAAAGTCTCTTATGATTTTTCGATAAACTTATTTTTTCAAAAGTTATTCAAAGTTAAAGTTTTTATTGTTTAGACAAAAAGTCTTCATCTGTTTCGAAGAGTATTCCATTCTAATATTAAATAACTAAAAAATTGATCTTTCCATGTTATATTTTATTGCTCTTTAACAATTAAAAACTTGAGGGAGTATAAAACACATTGAAGGCTCACTGATAATAATCTCCGAAACTACTTACAAATACTATTTACAAGTACGCATTCAATTAGTTAAAAAAGACTATAAATCATCATTTCAAACCCTCGAATTCAATAATAAAATAAATTTTTTGAATCGCTAAAAAACTTTAAACTTTAGGGTTGTTATTTGCTTACTCGGCAATAAAAAACAGGCTTTATCTTGTCGAGAGGGTTTTTCTATAGTAGAATATAAAAGAAGTAGAGGAGCTATTGTTAATGACTCAGGCAAATTTTGGGCATCACTTTTATGCGGGAGATAAATAGAACCTTTTTGACATCATAAAATTAAAATCCAAGGTTAAGATAAATATATGACTAACCTGAAGATTTGTAATAAAATTAAAAACATACAGCTACACTTTTGAAGTATCAAACAAATACATAATAAAATCATTAGCTAACAAAAAAATTCTTAATATATTTTTAATTTGAAAAAACGTTAACCATAAAAAATAATAATAAAAACCGTAAAAATTATTTTTATTATTTTTCATTTTTATTAAAACGTACGTATCAATATAAATAACTGGAGTTAACGAATCTCTTTCAGCTTGTTTCTTCTTATCTGTTAAGAAGTATGAACAGTAATATCTCTTAGCAATCGGCAAATAAATTAGTACGTTAATGATTATTATTAATTTAAATACTTACGATTATTAATTTTATTCGTTTGAGCGGTTATGACGTTTACGTGGTTGTTAAATGTGTGTAGCTCACCCCCGCAGCAATAATACCCAAGACCTAAGACTGTAGATTGTATTCCAAAGTGAACAGTGACGCTGGTTGCTCGTTGTGAGCTGAGTGGCCTCGGTGCGCGAGAAAATTAATACTCGATGTGTATACGCCGGTCATAAAGCTTCTCTGCGACGCGGTAATTACCCATGGACTGCATTATACGCCACCACCCCGACCGATACTTCATAAGATGCCGAACGACTGCTTTACGACGTTTTCTTGTCCCTCCTCCCGCATTATTATTATTATCATCAGCATCAACATCGGAATTATTATTTTTTATTTTATTTCCATTGCGTTATTGCGCTTTGTGTTTCTTGTAACAATTTAACGATGACAAAAATCTAGTCGTAACAATGCCGCATGTCAGGTGGTAATTAAAAACAAAATAATAATAAATATAAAGACACATATGAGTGCATATGTACTGTTCTTCTTATTTCAATACTTAATATTTATTATTTATTATTGAGTATTTATCGTAGATTCCCAATCAATAAATAACAGTGGGGTGTACGCCACAATGAGCAATAAAACCGAGTCGGCATGAGACATTTTACTATAAATAATATTAAGTACTACTGACTAGATCTTTTGATCTCGGCATCATTCTTGTTTATTATCTTTCCTCGGGATACAATGCCATGGACATCAATAATCCGGAAAATATTCTATTCTTATCCGATTACAGTCTACCGCTTACACCCAACAACCAAAATTAATATCAGTTCATGTTGAGTTTTATTGACAAATTTATTATTGAGGGTTTTGGATGACAGAAAAATAGTCTTATGAAAATGTAACTAGATCTATTTAATTTTCATTCTTTATTACTTTTAAAGATCATAAAAAAAGTTCTGCAAAAATTACATTAAAAAATTTGTAAAATTTACCTATTTGCAATAGACTATTTGTAAAAATTATTTAAAAATAAGTTTCACTCTAGACAAAGATATTATCTTTTTGTATAATTTTTAAAAAGGTATAACTAAGCCCGGGTTTGACAGAGTATCTCGAAAACTTTGATAATTGTCCGATATATCTCGGAAAATATACATTAATTATTAATGATTTTTCGGAATTTATTGAAGTAAAAAAATTCATATTAGAGCAACTAATTAGCAATGAGAAAGTAGCAATTTTATCACCCCAAATAAATTTTTTTGCTTGAATAACGACCGAGATACTGATGGTCAATGTTGGACGAGTCAATACCAGCTTTAAACTCGTAGAAAATTCTATCAGATTTTTTTTTGGGCCACACATTGAAGACATTAAGATATTATTTGACTGCTCTCTTAAATCGAAATAGTGACTATAGTGACTATTCACTATTTTTGCAGTACAGAGTAGATCACTAATTCAAATAGTGTTATACTTTTCACTACTAAATAGTAAATAGTCACTATTTCATAGTGGAAAGTCACTATTTCGATTTAAGAGAGTGTAAAAACAAGAATTTATGTCTTAGAAGTCAAAAAAACTTTGGCCAAATGTCTTTGAAATTTTATTAAATTATTGAACTCATCAAATTATCAATAACCATCAATGTCAAGAGTTTATATATTGGAAGTCGAAGAAATTTTGGCCAACCATTTTTAAAATTTTATTAGCTTCCCAACCCCTACCCAACAAATTATTAAACCTTCATCAAACTTACATGAATCAAATCAACTTAAATTGAAACCAACAAAAATGAAACTAATAACTATTAATAACAATGTAAGCATACTAAACTAAGATCGTCATAACTTCTTACCACCAATAATTTTCCGACCTCCATAACTCAATTAGCATGGTCCTTTTCACCAGACAAGAATCATTGCTCCTACCTCTTATCAGTAATCCCCACTAATCACTGAACAGAAATATCATCACTCCACCCTTTGCCTCGAAACTACTTCTTCTCCAACTCCAGCACTCTTCCTTAATCTCATCTCAAAGCGTTTGATAGTTCATTAAATAGCGTCCACTTGGTCCCACCCAGCAGGTGGCAAACGAGGCTTGCTATCATTCATATTAATATTCTCTATAATGGCGATAGAAACCACCGAGTCCATTAATTTCGTAACACATGCTTACATCTTACATTTATCCACACGCGGGAGATCGGGTGAGTTAGACCTAGCGAGGAGTTGAAGGCATAACAAAAAAAGACCAACCAAAAAAGGTATTTTAAGTACTCAGCTGAAATTATAATCGAGACACTGCGGGTGACTTGACAGTGTAAGTGCAAAGGAGCAAGAACAAGATAGACGAGTAAAAAACCAGGGTTCATTTAATCCCATAACTTTAGAGCTTCTAACGACATTTAAAGTATCTCTTCCGCCTAATTACTCGCCGCGGTTTGCCTGCCTCACCCTTTCCTTTCCTTTCCTTTTGTTCCCTTTTCTTGCGATGGCGAGTACTTATATCTGTACCAACACACACATTACATTAGGAGGAACATTTTTTGCAGCATCCTGGAAATTTATATCATACGACGAACACAAATATACATATCTGTAGATATAGTTAATCGAGGACTTAAATTGCCTGGAGACACTTTCTCTGTTGCTCTTGCTCTGGAGGTTAACTTATTTTATCGAGACACTTGCCGGCGGTGCATACCGGTTCCAACTACAGCATCAACAACACAACAACAATTCTCAACGTTACTCTTACTACTTTGCATTTATATGAGAGGGAGGCTCCTGGAGTCTGTAACTACTCGACGCTTGGACACCAAGTCTATGCGTCTTTTCTATACTACCATCATCATCATCATCATCATCAGCAGCAGCGGCAGCAGCATCAACATGAGCAACAGCGTAAAAAAAGAAGAAAAAAAAGAAAGAAATTTAAACGTACGACAGGTTTAGCCGGCAGGAGCACAGAGTGTGGAAAAAGAGTAAAGAGTAGAGATATTGCTGGAGAGTGGATGCGCTGGGAGTAGATGAATTATGTTAAACGCCTGTTTAAATACATGTTCGCCTAGGGGATACATCCCGAAGTCACGAGTAGGTACCAACTGCTATTCGTCTTCTCGATTTATATTAAATCGGCTCGCGAATGACCCAACATACTCAAGGTGCAGTACTGAGCCATTATTTCAGATACTGGGCACAGTTCGATGACAATGAAAAGGACGAGGATAAAAACTAGCAGATGTAGATGCTCATGCATGGTATGGGTTGGTATATACACAATTTTGCTGGACGAGTCGATTTATCGCTCTCAACAAAGAGAGTTAATGCGACGATACCGATTCTAGAGTGGCAACAACCCGCTGGGCTTGGGGTAAAAGAGTTTATCGGTTTATCGTGCTTCAAATTTTATTTATTTTAAAATTTTAGACGTTATCAGGAATTATGGAATTTTTTTATGGGACCAAGTGGAATTTCTGCTTTAAAATTAAATTATTTACTTTGCAAAAATATTCTAATCTTCTGCTTTAAATTAAATTTAATTACTTTGCAAAAATATTCTAATCTTAAAAATGAAAAAAAAAAAATTCTAAAGCTAAATTATGATTAAAAAAGCGAATTAAAAAGTGTTGAAAAAAAAAATATGTGTGTGTACCAGAGTACACAGATAAGAAGTGAAACTTCTTTGTGGCATATCATTTTTTACTATTTACAACTTCATAGAAATTGGGTAGATGAGACTTAAGAAAAAAAAAATTTTCCGGATTAAATTAAAGCTATTTTAGTATTATAGACATGCATACAAATAAAATGAGTAAGGTAAAAGCCCCAATTATTGACGGGGGTCTAAATATTGACACCCTAAATTATCTTTAAATATATTAGATTATCTGTAATAAGAATAACGATCAAATAAATTTTTATTGAATTCTAATTAATTAAAAAATTGAAAAAAACACTTTCAGTTCAAAATATTAAATATTAATTATTAAAAAAAAATAAAGTTACCACCAGTTCATCAAATCAGCTTACGAGCGTCTATTTTCTTAACAACTTTGGTTAGAAAAGCATTTTTTTTAACTGCCGAGTTTAAATTAATTTTTTCATGTAATTATATGACCTATTTTTTTTTTTAATTAACAGTACATGAAATATTTATAAAATTAAATAATCGAAATTAATTGTATGCTTTATAATATTTAAATAATGGGAGTCAATAACTAGTTCATAATTTTTATGGTGAATCCCATATTGACAGCCAGTCAACAGCGCTATGACGCCTTTTTTTTTAAGTATAAAATACGTTACGCGATTATATACAAGGCTTTTAACTGTCAAATAACTCGGCGTGTTTTGGTGTTAAATAAGTTTTTGAATAAATTGTTATATTTTTAATAATAATTAATCATTCATAGAAATGATTATTAATTAACTTTAATAATATTGATTACTTTATATCAAGTTTTGATAAATAAAAATATGACCAAATGATTCGACGCATGCGCAGTAAGGGCGTCAATAATTGGGGTTACGGTACGTCAATATTTAGATCAATCAATTTTTTAACCCGTCAATAATTGGTGTATCCAGATTATCTATTTAATTATTTAAAATTAATTAGTAAATATCACTGATTATCATTTTAAAAAAAGAAATTGATTAGTTAAAACATTACTTAAGACATTACCACAAACAAAATTCAACGATATTTATATTTGATTGCTTAAAAAAAATCAAATCATAACTTTGTCTCTTATAGCGTCAATAATTGGGGCTTTTACCTTAATTCATTTTATCATTGCTCTTATCTATATTATTAAGAAAATAAGTGAAATTTTGTGGCCAGTGTATTTATATGATAAAATGGGTTTTTATGGTTAAATTTGGTTTAGTTGGAAAAGTTTTGACCTGAAGTTGTGCCTTTTTAAGGTTTCATATCATTCTCACCAATAGTTAATTTATGATGATAAGTATTTATGCTGCATTCGAAAATGCTCTATCTTTAGGTACATAGTTAAGAAATGACCCTGTATCTTGTGAACTATTGACGTTGTTAAAGATATAAGCTCATCCTGATGTTACACTCATTAAGACCTTTCATTTAAGTATCCACATCAATTTTTCCTATATTTATATGTATTATATATATATGTATATATGAAAAATATATCAAAATACATGTGGGTACTCACATGAAAGCTCTTGATGAGTGTAACATCGGGATGAGCTTATATTTTTAAAAACGTCAGTAGTTAAAAAAGTACAGTGTAATTTAACAAAAGTCATTATTTAATAAAGCAAAATTTTATTTATTCATAGTTCACTAGTCACGGCAGTCACATAGTGACTGCAAGGTTGCTAATATATAATTATTGTAATTTATCAATTATGATCTGATCGTCATTACCATTGTTGTCATTTTTTCAATTCTGCCATTATTTAATCTAAAAATTAGTTAATCAGTTTACAAAAATTATATAAAAAACTTTAATATCGATGTTCTAATTAGCAAATTGTCTAACTCGATTTTATAAAATCTTCCATTTGTTCGAAAAAACAATTAGTTAAAAATTTATTATCACTTTAAAAAACCATTTAATATCTACTAGAGGTATAATATTTTAGTTTGAATCATTCAAATAATTTATAATTGGACTATTGCTACATCAAAATGTTAAAAAATCACCTTCTGCAAATTAAGGGGTTAGATCAATTGCTAATTAGACCGTCAATATTTATATTTCATGCCATAACTTAGTAAAAATAATTCAAAGCAAATATTTAATAACTTACTCAATTACACAAGTTATGAGTAAATAATTGGAATGATCTATTCAAAGTAATACAATTATTTAATAACAGTTAATCTTGTAGACATGGATTGATTTTATAGAATTCAAAATGAATAGACAAATCATTAGAAACGAAATAAAAAATATGTACATATACATATTTTTAATTACTAATAATTGTTTTGTTTTATTTTTAAATTATCATTTAATTTGTTTTTTAAATTGTTTTTAGAATTAATAATGCTTACTAGATTTATTCTTTACGGTGATATACTGAACTTTGATAAAAAAAAACAACATGGCGCGTAAAGGAAAATCATGACGATTTTTTTTTTACATTGCTACAAAATTTCTCTCATACGTCGATAAAGAAGTTTCACTTCAAAAAGAAATTTGAATTTTTCTTAATGCTTCTGAAAATTTTTTATACTTTTAAATTCTCTCCCTTACAGAAAATTGACAGTTATTTTGAATTCTTTTTATGATCAGAGAAAGGGCATACATATGTCTCAAATTGTACACCCCTTTAACTTTAGGAATTAAAATATTTTGTGATTTAAAGCCGAAAGGACGTATACTTAAGTAAATCTTGAGTTATTTTAAAAAAACTGGGGGAACTTCAAATTTTAGCGGCTTTGTTTTTAAGTATTTTGGCTATTTCTTAACAAAATTCAATTTTTGAAAAGACGTTTTTTTTTTTATCAAGTGGTTTTTAAGTTTGTTATAATAAATTGTATGAAATTCTTTATATAACCCATGCAAAGTAATTTGTGCATCAAGACCCAAAATTAAAAAAAAATGAACAAGAAAAATGGCCTAAAATTTAATTCAGATAACCTCCGAAAAATGTCGCGATCACGTGGGCCAAAGGTGCATGGGATTCGAACATTAATCGACGCTGACGGGACACCGATCGAACAAATGAACACGCCACTGACGTTAGCGGATAAAAAATACATACCTAAAATAAAAAGTGTGAAGAGTCGGCGAGTCAGAGAGTTTGCCGTGAGCTAAGGTGTGAATTTGTTAATGCACATTCAGTCGGAGATAGAAGGAGACCGCCTGGTATATTGTGTATTGGTACAGTCCTAATGGAGGCGCGAGAGGGAAAGAGGTTCAAGCGCGTGGTCGGACTCGGGACAGACAAACTCCGAGTCGAGCAGAGTAGAGCCTACTCGTGATTTATACAGAATCATATCTCCATCTGAATGTCTTCATTTTTAACTTGTTGAGCCCGCCGCCCCGTCCGCGGCATCGTTTCACCGACTCCAGTGCTTGCTTTGCTTTATTTATTTATTTTTATCATTTTTTACATCCTCATGCGCGGGCTTTATTGTGTTTAAAGAGTTTAAAACCCACCCCGGCCTCGGGCGCACGGGTTGTCATCGCTCGGTGGTCCACAAGACGCATGAGACTTTTAATTTTGATTATGTCAGCCCGTGAAAAAAAAATTGTAAAATCTCGACTTTAAAAATCGGACCGGAATCAATAACTTTTTATTTTTTTTAACATATTTTTAACTTCCCGCTAAGAAAATTGAAAATTTTCAAAAATCGGGAAGTTTTGGTTTTACCCCGTTTTTCGAAAATCGAGTTCTCATCAGATCTCGACGTTTTGAGGTCCTAAGAAGCTCCCCTGAATGCTTTCGTAATGATGTCAGTATGCCTGTGTGTGTGTGTGTGTGTGTGTGTGTGTAACCCTCTTATAACTTTTGAACGGCTTGACCAATTTCATCGCGGTTAGTGCTATTCGAAAGGGCTAGACCAAACTTAGATTTTGAATACAATTTGGACTGATTCGGACCGGTAGATCTTGAAAAATATTAATAAAACTACAAAAAAAAATTTTTCAAATGTGTTTTTTTTGGAATAACTTTCAATCGGCTCGATCGATCGATTCCAAAAACTAATCAGCTCTTAACATCAAAAGACCATGTCGATTGCCGCCAGTCCGGTCAAAATCAGTTGATTCGTTCGTGAGTTATCGTTGTCGAAAGAAAACCGTGAAAAGTGTTTTTTCGGAATTCCTTCGAAATCCCTGGCTCGATCGGTTTAAACTTGAAGATTCTTCATGGGGCTTCAAAAACTGTGTTGAATGCCACCAACTGCGTGAAAATCAGTTCATTTATTCAAAAGTTATTGCCGTTTATTAAACTGCTATTAGAGTTTTGAGCTCGAAGTAAAATTTAATTCAACCAAGAAATTTTCTTAAGTTAAGAATTTTTCGATTCAAATCATGAAGATAGAGTTCTTCAAAATTATTTACTTGATTCAAGTAAATTTCTTCAAGTAATTTTTTTTTCTGTGCAGTATAGAAAAGATTTCCAAAATGATACTAAAATCAACAAATATCTCACAATTTTTGAAATTTTTTAAACAAATCAATTATGATTAAAGAAAAATATTCTTAAAAAATGGGCAATTATAAATTGTTATAGATTCTTACATGGGAACTTTTTTACTTAATTTTTTACATGAAAATTGGATTATTGTTATAAAAATCTAAAAAATGGTATGATGTCTATTAATTTTAGTTTAATGGTTCCGAATCATTATAATTATTCATTGCAGAAATTTACTCCAATCATTGAGGGGGTTAAAACTAAAAAATTATCAAAAAAAAAAAAATTAATTTTAATGTAAATCATAGTGTGGCGGTCATGTGACCGCTGACATTAAAATTATTTAAAAATTAGTAAAAATTTAGTTAAAATTAAAATTATTTTGTTAGACATTTAGGCTACAGTTAAGATTTGAAATTGTAAAATGTAGTAAATTCAATAGAATAATTTAGTTGTAAACTTTCAGTGGTAATAGGATTAAGTTGTAAATATTTGTACATTTTAAGATCCGGAGCCTTTTCTCTCCGGCTTGTGGGTTTTTCCCATGAGTTTTTTCCTAACAACTTTCCTCAAACCTTTCCTGTTTATTACTCTTTTTTCTATGTGCAATAAACCCAAGCGATAGAGGACCCGAGGTCAGCATGGCCAGCTGTACTCTCGGGCCCGCTGACGTCACGAAGGCTTATTGCCCCTTTGCACTTTTCTCACACTTTTCTATTTCCCGAAGATTTTCTTCGTGTCCCTTCGCAAATCTTCGGGGCCTTCTACCCCACTGCTACCCTTTAAACTTCGACTCTGATACCCAAAGTGCAGTAGTGGACACCATTATTCCGACCTAACTCCCCGTCCTGAGTGCCCGTGGCTCCGGGTGATATATTTCTGTCGTGAATCGTTACAATATACATAGTAAATTAACCTCACGTTTACTTATTAACAGAACCTATCACCGTACCCATTAAAAATCCTAAAATAGTATAAATATTTAAGAAATATGATACTGTTGAAATAATTGTTGGAAGTTGTTCCTAGAAATTATAGAAGTAGCACTTTTGAGAATAGAGTTTACAATGATATTATAAATAAAAAATTTTTTATTTTGGTTTAAAAAAATCTTTTTTTTTAATTTTGACAAATTTCAAAACTTTAAAGTTTTTAAAAAGGTATTATGAGAACAAAAGGCTAAAAAAAAAAAATTAAAAATTTCTTAAATTCTTGTATTTGAAGCAATTCTTATTTTATTACTTACTATACTTCCAGAAAGAAAATAATGATGAAATTCTAGAAATGGAACTGTAGATATTAATTTTTTGACCTTCTACCTAAATAGACTAATTACATAAAAATTATGTGAGGGGTATATTTATGAATGATAAAATAAAATTTATATTAATAAAAATAAATAAGTTTATTAAGAAATTAACGACTACTTTTTATACAACTTTAACTTTAAAAATTATTGTATTTTAGATTAAAGAAGTCAGTGTCATGACGACACCCCTCATCGATCTCTAAAACGGCCTCGTCCCAAAGACGTTCCGGCGATCGAGGGACACCTCCCTCGTAGTCCTCCATCAGAAGTTGCCGGGGGCCACGCCTTTTCTTCTTTTTCTTCTTCGAGACCGTTTGGTTTTTTAGATTATCCCGACGAGCTCTCAATCGTTTCTCAATGTAGAGGGGCTCTGGTATACCCTCCAGTGCAGGCGGACTAGGGACGACCATGGGTCGAGGTTCTGGTGATGGCAGAGCCCTTGCTTCCTCTTGCCATCCTTCCTCTGCAGGGCTTGGTACCATCGAAGTTGCTGGGTCTCTGAAGTGAGCTCTTCTCATCTGCCTCCTGGATGGTTTTGGGGCATCCTCGTAACACTCCGTTGCAAAATCTTTTCTAACAATGACCATAGTAATGGAGTTACACTTTTCGTCTTTGAAAAACTACAAAAGCTTTTCAAAAAAACGTAGATATTGATGTTTTCTTTTCACTGTTTGAGTTAAACACTAAGTTTAACCAGCTTTAAATAATGAGTAGAACACTTTTAACAGCAACAGTATTCGATTTTGGTTGACAAAAATTAAACTCTTTTACTTATTGATTCACAAATTTATTACAGATTGAAAATCACTGAACCAAACTTGGATTTTTTGAAGTTTTGATGTTCACAAGACAAAATTATTATATTATTATATTATTATTAATTATTATATAGGCAAATCCGATGGAGAGGGTGCTTCAATAGGGCCAATAGCGATTCAGAGATTCTATAATGTTTGTCATAGTCATTAAGAGTTAAGTATAGCAATGCTTATTTAATATCTCATTAGTGAGTAATTGTTAATGATAATAAATTTTCATTCAATTTCTGCATCTTTTATTGCATGAGGCTACCTGTGTAATGGATTGGGTGAACAAAGAGGTTCTTACGGTAAAATATGATGATGTTAGTCTTATATATTTAATATTGTTATACGTGTACTTTATTATAAAAATTATGTATATTATTGTCATTCGGCTAGTTTGCCTTGACATAAAAATTGAATAAATAAATAAATAAAGGCTGGTTCCGTAGCTGCATTTTTGACCTGAGGGACAAAATATGTAATACAGATTTTAAAAGTCAATTACCTGCTTAACTTGCTCTACACTCTCTCTAATAGCAATTAGTCAGAGTGAGAGAGTTTAATCCTTCATTGTACGGATATTGAAAAGTAAATAAAATTTCATTTATTACTATTAGTTTACCTTTATTTTAAGTAAGTGCAATTTCTATTCAAATATCTTGTTCAAACGATAATTTGTCTTATTTTAAGTAACATCTTATTTAGATAAGTATTCAAAATTGGTTTATTTTATTCCTTTTATTTAAAATTTGTATACTCATTGTTCGCTTAAACTATTATTTATCTACGGTCTCATTTATTATTCTTTAAATATGTAATTTTATTATTTAACTGTTTAAGAAAGTTTCTATTTAAAAGGGGGTATTTTTCTTTTAATAAAATCTCACTCCATTATACTAGAAAAATTTACGAATATCTAGATATGTATTTTCAGGTTCTGTTTCTATGATGCTTATAATAGTTTATAAATGAAAATTATGAATGAAATTAAAACGTAAAAGGTAAAAATGTTTAGTTAAAATTAAAGCAAAAAAATTATTCCAGCAGTATTTTTCATAAACAATTGCTATAAATTTAATAAATAAATTAGTAAAAACTAAACTTTTCAGCTGAATTTAGTCTCTAGCTAATGAAAAATGAATAAGTCTCGTGTATTTTTATCGTATCTCTATTAGTTTATAAATTATAATAATTTTAAGGATGAAAAACGAGGTAAGAATGACCAAATTATAGAAAACGTATATTTAAAAATTAAAAAGAAAAAAAAACAAAACCATGTCTGTTTTTGTGATAATAATTAGAATAGGAAAAAAAATATAAGGTAAAAATTAATTTGTTTATGACAAATTGTTTATTGCACAAACAATGAAAAATTAAGTAAAACGAATTTTTTTTTTTTGTATATCAACCGTATATCAACCGCGATGAAATCGGTCAAGCCGTTCAAAAGTTATAAGCGGTTCACATACTTTCACACACACACACACACACACACACACACACACACACACACACACACACACACACACACACACACACACACACACACACACACACACACATACAGACACCGTGACAACCTCGCGGGGATAGTCAGGGAAGCTTCCTGTGACCTTCAAACGTCGAGATCTGATGAAAACTCGGTTTTTGCAAAACGGGGTGAAAACAATAACTTCCCAATTTTTGAAAATCTTCGATTTTCATAGCGGGAAGTTAAAAATTATTAATTAACTATTGCATAACTAATTGAAAAATTGTGATAAAATTTTTCAGGCAGATTATTGTTCATCTATCTATCTAGTAAGCCCCTGAATTTTTTCATTTCTTAAATCTTATATTTAATATGAAAAAATAATTTTTATTAATCAAGTGTCCAAAGTAGCCGTGGTTTACACCAGCCAGAGCACCCGTTTTCGGCCGTATTTTCATCCCTTCGGGAAAATTATAAATATCGGTCCTATAGTTCCGGGAGACAGGACTTTTTTTTAGGAGATTTCCTCCTCTTATTGAATCTTTTTTTGAATCAAAAAAATCTTTATTAGTTATTTGAGATATTTCCAAAAAACTAAACCCCTTTGTTTTTTTGGTTAATTGTTAATAACTTTTGCAATTTTTGCAAGCGGAACTTTATTTTTTTCAGAAACAATCTAGATGCTTTTCCGAATTGAACCCGAGTAAAAACAGAATTCCGCCGCACCACCGCCGCAATACCGCTGAACGGCTTTTTAAGCGCCGCACCACCGCTGCACTACAGCCGTGACAATTTTGATTATTTTACAAGTGCCGCATCACTACTTTTTTTTTTTTTTTTTTTTTTTTTTTTATGAGGGAGGAATAAAAAAAAACGATATGATGGGAGAAAGGGAAATGTATAGTCAGCTCGAGATTCATCTCGGTACATATATATTTTTTATAATATTAATACATGTGGGCATCGGAGAGAAATTCGTCGAGTTGCGGTTTTCGTCGAGGCAATTTATTGGACAGTACGCGGGAACTTAATTTGCATGGTACTAAATTAAAATAACAAAATAAAATTAAAGGACCGAGGAAGCGAAAATAATAATAAATGTATGGGTGTGCGTACATGTGTGAAGAAGAATTTAAAAATAAAGGACACTAAAGAGAGGCTGAAGGAAAATAAAGTAAAGAGAAGAGAACTCGAGATAAAGAATTAAGAGGCAAGAACAAAGGAAGCGAAAGTGCATCATTGCAAGTGCTTACATTTTACACGTGCTTGGTACTCAATTTAATTTAAAGAAAAAAGAGTTCCGAGAGGACGTTATGGGTTTACCAAATATAACAACAATAATAATAAAAGATAAGACGTGATTACAAGCAGCTCTGGTGGTCCGGGTATGAGTTGTTGAATTCTCAAGCACGCGAGACCCTCTTGTGGAAAGAGGATGCTTTGATGCACTTGAAAAATAATCCTTTTATGTGTATATTTATGTGAGTAAATCTAGTTTTGATGACTACCGGTGTCCACTCGAGAGCTCTCGTCATCTCGGACACTCTCACACTCTAACTAAAGAGCGGATTCCTTTCCCGAGAGCAGCCTCTGCTCTAGAGTATATATCTATAATGAGAGAAAAGTTTACTTTTAAGCGGGTTTGTTTTAATTAATGAGCAGAGCTTATAAGTTACAGCGGATATGAGCTTACTTTTATTTTTCTACTCTGGTTCAGTGGAAATTACGATGTGAACATCCTTATTTTTATGATTGACCGCTTCAAAAGTGGACTTTTGAGATAATTGTTGGTTAAATTGCGAATTGCAGGACTCATAATGCAAAATGTTAGAGAATGTTTTGCTATTGAATTCTTTTTCTGTAACTACTTTTATTTTGCTGAAATCACGATAAAAAAATTGACTCTTATTTTGATAAATTCAGTTTAAATTTATTCAAGAAATTCATAGAGTAGAATTCTTTATAGAGTGAAATTAATAAAACAAAATAAAGAAGATAAAAAGGAAAAGTTTTTTATTCAAATATTTTAAATTTCTCTTATTTTCAATATCATCAAAAGTAAGTCTCATATATCATTCAGAATTGATTCAAGTAAAAAATTTTTTTTTTATATTTTGAATGAAAGAATTTGATGTTGAACCAAAAATATGAAATTCTTGAAAATAATAAAAACTCTTATTAGGTATATAAAATTATAAAATTTAATGTCAAATTTAATTGTATCTCACGAAAGAAATTTATATTCTCAATTTTCAGAATTTAATTTTTTTTCGCTAAAACGGAGTTTCAAGTTAAGAAATTTTTGAATCAAGACGTAAAATTTTCTTTAAGATAATTTTGTTTTTGAACAAAGAATAAATCTCTTCAATTAAGTTATTTTTTTTTAATGTGGAATTATTTCCAAGACAGACAATATCTTGACAATTGTTAAGATTTTGCCAATTTTTTATGTTCAAATCTTAAATTAAAAAAAATTATGCAAAATATTAAAAAATTCAATGACAATTAAAATTTTGATTGAGCCTTAAAAAAAGATTCCACTTGTTAGTTATTTTTAGCAATTAATTAAGAATAAATTTCTCAGATCAAAATTATTTCTACAGAATTGAGTGATTTTTTGTAGTGAATATCGTACATAATTAAAAAATAAAACATTGCAAAGGTAAAAACAATAAAAATAAAACTTGAGTTCGTATTACGATGTTAACATTGTAACTTTTACTGTAATTTTCTTTCCGTGTAGAGAGGAAATGAATTTTTAGCAGGAAGAGAATAAAATATGTAAGCATGTGTAAATGCAGTAATATGTACAGTCATCAAAATATACGTGATATTATTAGGGTAAATAGAAACTCGGAACATAAAGTACCGGTAGTAAAAATGTCAAGGAAAGTGAAAAGCTATGAGGATGAGGATGATGATGGTGGCTAGAATATAGAATATATAATATAGAATGTAGAGGAGCTCGGCTGATTCACGGGAAATAATTTACAGCTTATCCTCGTAATTAACTGTCGTAATTAATGACAGTTGCTCATGTGCTCGGAGATGTTTGTGCGTTGCAACATAACTTTTTACTAAACTCCCGAGACACTTGACTGTAGGCATAAAATCTCGTCCCTTCGAACGTGAGTCGCAGTTTTAACATCGATCGTAAACCTTTTTTTATTTACTACCGTACACATGTGCCAACATATAAACGGTGACACTCGCTAGATAAATATAAAGTACACAAATGTCTAAGCATCTTTTTTTTAGAGAGGGTCTTATCTTCGTAAATTATTTATCAAAAAAATATTCTACCGGCGGGAAAATAAGATCAAAGTCGATTACATATGCACGCTGATATTAAGGATGTCGGTAATTTTATTCTATCCGAAATCAGGTTTTTTTTTATTGAAGATACGGTTTTAATAGAAGTCTTTTATTTTTGCTATTAAATTATTTTATTGTTTATTTATTCAAATGAAATTAGCAGTAGGTTAATTAAATTAACTAGATTCGAGTCTCTTAATATTTTAACGCATAATTTATATTTATATTTTTGAAAATTCTATAATAATTTTAAAACAAGAATTGTTTATAAAAATTTGTCAACTTTCTATGAAATCATTTAAAAAATTATTATTAGTTGAAGTTCTTAACTTAATCAATGTTTTCTAGGTAAGGGAAGTTTTGAATGTTTCTCGAAATTTAAATTGATGATAAATCATAATAATTACGTAAAATATGATGTATTCAAGCACTATTTGGCTGAGAAAGTTCATATTTTACTTCAAGTAGTTTTATACTGCCAATTCATAATAGAATAAATTTCTCCGTGAAACTTAGATTTTTGAGCTATAGTTAGGAGGGGTAAAATGAATGATATCTGGCCAGCTATAGTTGAGTCTATTTTTCTCGCATTTTTCTTGCATGCTAAAAAGTACCTATAGGATATTTATTGTCCACCAGGAAGAGTATAAATCGAAAAAAAAATTTTTGGCGACACGTCGATTCTTGTAAACAATTTTCACTTAAATTTAGTTCGTCATTTATTTACGTTTGGCAGTTTTATTTTTATTGACAAGATTTTCATATCTGCTTAAAAATATTGCTTTAAACTTTAATAACTGTACTATATAACATGACATTCAACTTTAATGAAAAATAATTGAATTTCAGATATTAATAAAGTTATTAAATTTATTCATAAATGAATAAAATTTTATTTGCATCCTCTCAAGTCCGAGGTTCGCCGTTGATATTACAAAAAATTTTGTTCGATACAAATCCGCAAAGGTTGACATTTTGGTAAAAAACTTGAAGTGATGACACTCGTCTCAGGTTATGGATACATTCTCAACAAAACTTTGTACGTAATATCGTATAACAACATACTTGGTTTTGTTGAGAATGCGCCCATAATCTCAGCCTCGTGACGTTATTTCAAGCTTACCAAAATACCTACCTTTGCGCATACGTATCGAAAATAACTATTTCATCTCAGTTCTGTGAGTCAAATTGCGTATGTAGTTATTTTAAGGAGGTACTGTGCAAAATCACTTTTCTTACAATATTCTTCAATTTTTGAATACGCGTACTTTTAAGTGTCCTCTATATATACGAATAAATTTTTTTTAATAGTCCTTGCGGTGCTAATTTTCGAAATATTAGCAATTAAAAATCGTACATTTAACATGTATTCATGAACACCAAGAGCGGTGTTCATTTTTTCGGTGAGTGGAAGTAAGTGAGCGATAGTCTGTAAAGAGAGGCAGCACTAGTGCGTGAGAAAGAAACCAATAGCCCTAACCTATATTGGTGTCTTTTTCTTGGGGCAATACCTCCTTAACACTTTAAAATTCAATGATTGTACAGAAAATTGTAATGTTAAAATAATATTTCCATAGAATTTGTAAACGTTTACATTTATACCAACAAAATTTATGATATTTTTACGTTTATAACTTATTTATAAAATAATTTGGACATCAAATGTCCAAAAACAGTATGGTGTCCTGAAACAGTACTTCTACCCTAATAGAAATTAGTGTTTTAGAAAATTTTTTTTTGCTCCAATCACCCTAAAAATGTTAGAAATGAAAAAATTTGCTGAAACCATGAGAAATAAAGTTTTCTTTTTTTGATTAAGATGATATTAAATTTTAAGGTTTGATTAGGTATTTACTGCATTAATAAAAAAATTAACTTCGGTCAATAAAAAAAACCTTTAACCAAGAAATTCATGTTGAAAAATTTCATTCAGTCTTGAATTAAGCAGAAAAACTTTTACATGTAGTCAAACTAAAAAAATTTTCTTGATTACAAATGATATAGTTCTTCAAAATTATTTTTTGAATATTTATTGCTTGTTAAGCTTAAAAAAAAGCTTCAAAATAAATTGTCTCTTAAAATTTAGATTATATAAAATTGTTTTTAATAATATTATAAAAATTCTAATACGCCTATTTTTCATTAAAGAAAAAATACAAAGCAGCTTCCGAAGCCTAAAATAAAAATGAAAAAAGAAGACATCCTCTCAATTCAAATGATGACTAATAAAAGTTTAATAATTTAACAGCCGTGTCATCCTTTCCTCAATAGGTAAAAAAAGGTCGGGAAGATAAAATTCACATGTTTTACAGCTTTAAAAAATCTAAATATATTTATGCAGATAAGTATTAAAAGGCTTAACTTTAAATTATTATATTCTCGAGGGCATAAAGTTTAAAGATAAATTATTTTTGATTACATTCGGCAGAAATATTAAATATAAAGGAAAAGGAAAAGTGAAAGTACCTGGCAGAAAATAACACGCGGTAAAAAATTAAGACTGTAGTCTGTAGACTGTTGCTAAAGGACACTAGCATAGAATCCAGCCATAAAACGTCACTCGTTTGTGTCGTAAACCAAAAGCTCGCCGGCAACCGGTCAACGCACTACCACCGGTCAATTCACTATATAATACTACTGATGCGTATGCACCTCTATTTTCCGTATCTTATTCACTTGCTCATACCGACAACCAGCATCCAACATCCAACATCTAGCCGCAGTCTCTTCTCTACTCCTAACAAACTTAAACCGCTGCTATTTCAGATAAAATCATATATTTATATACAAATACCTACTACACCACCGGTACAAGCACCTACTCAAGCATCATCCGATTCCCGGAAGTTATTTACCAACACAACCCTATAATCTATAATATACATACGTACACATTACGCATTATAATAAAATAGCAATCGCTAAACCGACGACAAATATGCAAATCTAAGATCAACTTTCCGTATAAAATATTTTAAATATTTTTAACCAATTTTATCTATCATACGTTCAAATATTTTTCATTTTTATTATTATCGACAATGTCATATGGAATTTCAAAAGTCGTTAAATTGATCCAACATGATACTCGGAATTTTTTTATTTTTATGCTGGCAACCGTTTTTAAGGCAGCTGATGTTCATTAATTAAGTAAATGAATTTTAATTTGATAAAAGTTATTAATTAAAAAAAATAAAAATTTACATTATGTGTAACAGTTTAGATTCTTGATGATAAATTATTATAATTAAAATTTAGAAGATTCAGCAAAAATGAAAACTAGCTGCACTTCTTTGGTTATTTTTGAGAAATAAGAAAATAATTTTGAAAAGCAATATTTTCTTGATTTGAGTGGAGAAATTTTTGGATTGAAGTTTTTCTTGATTCAGGAATTTTTCGTCTTGATTCAAAACGATTTTTTTCAATTTAAAGTCCCTAAAGAACAAGTTAAAAGTTAATATACAAATGAACTTATCTTTTTTTTCTCCATTAATTTAATATACACAAATAAAAAAATAATGTACCAAAAAATTGCACTGCTATGTAATGAACCAATAAAAGTGTCTAAGCTTGAAAGTTATTATTAAAATTAAAATGGACGTTTGACTTCAATGATAAAAATGTTGTTGACAAAAAAAGTATCTTTTTTTTTAATCGTTTTAAAATGATTTGAAAGTTTAAAAACATTGTATTTAATTGAGAATTTAACAAAAAATCAATCCTAAATTCTTGATTGCTCCAGTATAAACTAGACAAAACTTTAATCACAATCATCATTAATTTTACCGAAATAAAAACTTCTTTTTTCAATAATCATCAGGCTTACAGCGCTTCCAATAATGTTTCGATTCACCTTAGAGTCGCTAATAGCTCGGAAGATATTCCAAAAATACCAAGGTCCGATACTCACAAATTGATAACAATCCACGCACAGAATTTTCTTGTTCCCACCGAGAACAAGGTACTAAAACACCGATTATAACCGATTCTATAGATAATGTGAGGCAATTAATTAAATAGAGTAAAAGCGAGTCAATCTTGCCGGCGATAATAAAATGGGATTTTAATAAAATCCTCGGATTCTTGGGATTCTCCATCTCTGAACGATGCAGGTGCTCGTACTCACCGTTTCTCTTACCTTACATTATACTTATTAAATTCATTTCCTATCCTCCATCCGTCGATTTATATAAACCTGAGTATTAATAATGTCAATAAACATAAACGTAAACCCTTCGTAACAAATACAGAAAAATATTTTCATGGGACTTTATTGCACTGCAAATATTTTTTACGCTAGGATTTCACGTCTTTATAAATAATTGATTAAATAAATAAATAAGGGCTTTTATATTCGTGTATAGATTCAAATGTTTATGAGACTAAGGATGTGCCCTACGTTTGCTCGATGTACACACAGATACATATATATCTATTGCCATGTATATGCAGTCGTGAATTTATTCCTAGCCGAGGTGGACGTTTATAAATGCGATGGTATAGTTGAGTGTAAGGATAATAATATAAGTTGCGTAGGTATTGCGACCCTGAACCCGATCGAATAAGAGTTTGCGACGCCGTTAATATATTACACACACATATATATATAGCATATATATATATATATATATATATATATATATATATATATATATATGTATATATACAACATACATTTTCTCCTTACTATAATTTAAATTCTTTATTACATTATATTACACTTGACAATAGATACTTGGCAAAAAAATAACAAAATAATTTTTATGTCGACAGTTGATTTTTTAACGCCATCACTCTAATGAATTGTGATAAATTTATTGATTACGGCAGATGTTTGAAGGCTCTTGACTCTTTTATTAATACAAGTTGAGAAAACTCGGCCCACATACAATATAACACACATGTGTGTTGATCGGTGGACTTGTATGTTGTGTTATTGTAAATGATAAGTGTATATGTATATACCTAAATGAACGATATGACTTGAAGGTAAGAATAGTTAAGTCCGATTGTCCTCAAGATTTCACCACTCACATTATTAACTCGCATTTTTGTTTCCGCGGTATAATGTAATAATGAACTATTGATCGTGCGCTCTCGCATCTCCCATATAAATATAAATATACACAAGCATGTGTACGAGGTACCAGGGTGTAGTGTATAAATATATAATATATAATGTATAATGTAAGCCTTCATGATCTCAGCAAATTCATTCCACACATCCTCGTGGTTTATTTTTTATTCGCGGTGGTTCATTTTTTCTTGGTTACGCTGTATAAGCTTCGGAACTCCCTAACCTGCAGTCCTGCAAGAGTGTGAGTATATGTTAGTCCTTGAGGCTTTACAAGTCATTACGGGACAGTGACGAATTATAACGGGGCGTAATGTGTCTTAACTATAAATATAAAGCGGCGTCTTTTGCAGGTTTTACTCGCCTTTTATCTAAATTCCTTTGGTGAATTCCAGAGCAGAGGAAATAGGCGGGTGATAGTTTCTCGGATTAATTGTAAGGAAAACTTAGTCGCTTGGATTATTGTGGAAATTTTTTAATTAGAATTTTTTTAAAGTTGAGGGTTGTAAATTTCGTATTTAAATTCTGAGATTTGTTTTGGCTAAAAGATAAAAGTATAATTAAATTAAGGGGTTAGGTGGGTTTCAGAGGTTCAAAAAAAGGGTATTTTACTAATTTTTTTTTTTTTTTGGTATATGCAATCATATATTTTATTTAAACAATTTAGCATGTCAAAGATAGGGGAGCCTGGGGCACGTCGGTCCCCTTAAGCCGATTTTTCCTTTTTGTGGCTTTTAATCATCAAATTCATTTATTTGCCATCTACTTTGAACGAATCAGTCGAAATTTTGCAAAAAATCGAAAAATAGTATATTGTGCCACAAGGGACGAAAGTACTACATTCTGTCCCGCGTGTGTGATTGCCACCCGAGCCGAAGGCGAGGGTGGCAAACACGCGGGTGAGGATGTAGTACTTTCGTCCCGTGTCACACATACTATTTTTTCTCCTGCCAAGCCGAAAGTTCGCGAATCTTTTAATGCAATAGCATCGTAGGTAATCATGGAAGGGGTCCAGGGGCGAAGCCCCGGCGGGGGCGGAGCCCCCAGTCAAGAAAAATACAATTTAAAATTATTATTTAAGTAAAGATATTAAAAAAAATAATTAGTGTTATGAAAATAACAGAATAATTTTTATTATAACTTTAAATAATCATTTTGATAAATATTAATAGTAATTATAAGCATTCATTTAATAATAATTATGGATAATCTTAATGATAATATTAGATGATAATTTTAATATAAGAATAATTTTAGTGACTTAATTTAAAATTATCATAACTAATAATTTAAAATTATTATTTAAGTAAAGATATTAAAAAAATTAATATTGTGTTATAACTTCAAATATTCATATTGATAAATATTAATAGTAATTATAAGTATTCATTTCATAATAATTATGGATAATCTTAATAATAATATTAGATGATAATTTTAATATAAGAATAATTCTAGTGACTTGGTGATTTAACATATTTTATGTAAATCAACCTTTTTTTGGTACAATATGATAATTTTTGAAATTTTCAAACTATAACATTATCACTAAACATTATCATAAATCACATTATCACTAAATTACATTATTTTTATTATAATTATAGTATATTGCACTAATGACGCAACATGAAGTGCTGACGGAAAAAGTATGTGTTAAAGAGAAGAACGTACAATGCGTGAGAGCCGATGTAGGCACTATTGCGCGTGCGCGTTCATTTATTCCGAGGATAGAAACTGCTGCTTTATTCCGGCTGCAAGCGGAAGGTATTTGAACTTTCGGCTTAGGCAGGAGAAAAAAATTTTTCTGAAATAATTCTGGGGCACGACGGCCCCCTCCCCAAAAAATCATATAAATAAAAAAATTTTTTTTGAACCTCTGAAACCCACCTAACCCCTTAACAATGATTAAAAGTACTTTTGTAACTCTAATACTTTATTTAAATTTTTAAAAACACTTTGATCGTAAAAATTCAACCCATAAATAATTTTCTAATAAGACTTGATAAGCTCAAATCAAGCCTATTATGGTCATATAAGCCCATGTTTCAATCAATTGAAAAATTATAAATTATGTTTGTATTTTTACACATAGCCTGAAATTGTTATATATGACTAGATTAAGCCGCATATAGTCATATCAAAACATCTTTTCATCAGAACTTACACTTCAATAAATTTTTATCTGCAATAAGAAAAATTCCCCAAAATTTAATTAGTATTAGATGGAATCAAACTGCGATTGATCATTGTAATGAATTTACAAGCCTTTACAAGCAGATAAGCCCCCGGTATCTGTTAATTTCCGCTTCGGAAACAAATAGGAGCCCTAAATTCAAGGCCCAATGCAATGTAGTTGCAAGAATGTCAGAGTAAGCAGTGGTGGCGGGTGTAACCTGATCCCGATCATGATCTTGTATATAGATTGCCTGACGTTGCACCTGGGAAAATTATCGGGTTTTTAATTCACCGTTTGAATTCAGTCACAATGAAAGGGTGTCTTGGTTGTCGTACCAAATAAATGGGTTTCGGTTGCATCCGCTGGGCGTTGGGTGCTTGGAATTGACTCTTAGGTTATATTATACTTTATACTTAATACTTATTCAAATAAAAGTAAAGATAATACGTAAGGAAAATAAAAAATAAAGATTTTATTCCGAGTACAAGAGTATATGTTAGGTTAGGTGTACCTTTTATCCGTTGTTCTCGTCTCCAGGCGACCGGTTGATCGATGCAAGCCCCAGGTTTTATGAATGAGCAGTACACAGTATCGGGTTGCTGGACTGACCTTTATTTATCGCAGCAATCCTACGCGTTTAATTGTCGAATAATTTAGCCATTATTGCGCCATCAATGTTGTATTATAACTTATAAGTAAACAACAAAATAAAATAAACTAAACACTTGTAATAAATATTTTAAATAGATTGTTTTGAATTAAATTTTATGTTCAGTTGGACGTAGGCGGACTATTTCAATAATGTCTAACCTCTGACGATTTATATATTCTGTCTTTGTTTAATGTTGATCGTGCAGTAAGGATCATTTTTTATAAGGAAAAATTAATCTACGCAAAAAGAAACAAAGAGAAAAAGTAATGGAACTCATTTCTATAAATGTTTGAAAAATTTATTATTTATTGATATAGTTACTTTAAAAGTTAGTGTAGTGGTCATGATGACTTATATAATTGTGTATTTTAATTATGACTTATGAACAATAAGTAAATATACAGTAAATATAAACAATTGTGAGATATATAGTCAACTACTAAGGTATGCTGGAAAAAGTTGTGAAAGCGAGAGAGACAATAAAAAAAGTGATGGAAACAGAAAAATGTGAGGATAAGGCGTTTAGTGTAGGCAATGACATACACACTTATGAGCTAGGCCTTCATATCATCGTAAGACCCAGTACGCCTATGCAATAGAGATGGAAATTTCTATTTATTGAAACAAGTGTGAGCACGACTACTTGCGAGAGGCGAGGGATGTTCGCGCCATCTAGCATATCGGAGCCGAATAACCACTTATATCAATCATTAAGTATGAATTTTTCTGACTTCTGAATTGTTCATAATTTTCTTGACTATTATTAAAAGCATTTTCTGTAATTTGAAGCGTATATTAATCCTTTATTGGATAATTTACTTTTTCTCTCAAATCAATTATCAAGTAGAATTTATTTTTTTGTGATTTTGCCCTAAATGACATCTGAAGACGAAATTTGTACTTTTTCTCTGAATTATAATTATCATTTTAAAAAAATCAATCCTAACAGAACAATTTTCAAATAATAACTTTTCTCGAAATTGATCTGGAAGTTAATATCTTGTAATTCTTCATAATGTTATCTCGTACTTACAATATATTATATAAAACAATAATAAAAGGGAAACAGTTAAAAATATTTTATTAAATTACGAAAAGCATAATTCATGTTCTCAGAAATACGGGTTGTAAAGGAACATATAAAAATAATATATTTTCTCTGGCATATAAATATTATCATCTCTATCTACGATTGCAAGTAATTTCCTGTAACAAAACTTTTTTTCGTCATTAAAAGGAGCATCTGTATAATCAACGGGGTTCCATCGAAAGGTGTTCTCCGGTAATTGGCCACCACAACCCAGTAATTAATAACCATTTAAGACGAACGAGATGACTAGATATATTTTTTCTCAAGCATCAACAGCGTCTTTTGTTTTCTTCTCTATAACACAGCACCGTTTATCGTTTCTTGGTACCGCGAGTACCACATTGCACTTTCATAATAAATTTCAGTAAAAGAAATTTTGAATCTTACTAATGAAGATTCTGCTGGTCATGGTCCAAATATTATACTCGCTTACCTGCCTCATCACCAAAGCGCGCTATTTCTTCTTCATTTTTTTTTTTTTTTTCATTGTTAGATTTAATGAAGACACAATAACAAAATTTACACTGTAAAAAATTTGCGAAGTGATTTGAAGAGTCAATGCAGAATAGGTCATTTTTAATTGATTTAATATCTTTGGAGTGAAATTCACTTTGAGAAGGATTTTGTTCATAATTTGAATAAAAAAAAACTCCGCGAAGTAAATTTTTAAATTTTTTGATCAAATAAAGAAAAAAAAATTATTTTTATTCGTGTAAAAATTACAAAATGCGTATTTATAAGTTTCAAAAATTAGTATAGTTTCTTTCTTCTCTGTAATACTTTAATCGTTAAAAAAGCCTAAAAACTGCCATACAAAAGTTAATTTCAGCAAAATTGAAGTAATTAAATTTATTCAATTAAGTGAAGTAATGTAAATAATTTATTAATTTTGACTTTTTACGTTAAGATTCATCAATAAAACTTAAATACAAAATAATCTCTATCAAACTTCGGTTCAATGTTTCGAAGAGAAATTTTTTAATAAAACATAATTAATATTAACAAATTTAAACTTGAAATAAGTTTTTTGAAATATTTGTTGATAATTTGGCATTTGAAACTTGTTTTAGCTAAATAAAAATTTATTTTAGTCTAAAAACTCTGTATTCAGATGATTTTCGGATTTAAATTCATACAGTCAACGCTCTCTGTATTTGACTCGCCCGTACAGGACCATTCTCTGTATTTGACTCTTCCTTGTCCATAAGAGCTGTGTAAAATCGTCAAATACAGAGGAAGAATGTGGTCAAATACAGAGTACGGTCAAATACAGCGAGGTCCAATACAGAGAGCGTCGACTGTATTCACTTCGCTGAAAAGAAACTGCAAATTTACTCCGTATACACTGAGTGCTTTATTTCTTCAGTCTGGTATTCCAAGTAATGAGAGTGAAATGTTACTCCCCATTCCTTACAATGTAAAATAATAATAATAATCAATAGCTGACAGAAAAAATTGTTCTTTTTCAAAATTAATTAAAAAACTGTCCCCACAATACAATTTTACAGTGCATGTCTTTAAAGAAAAAAATTAACAGCTTAAGGAAAATTGGATTGAATTATCAAAAAAATTAAGGGAACATTCGAAACATGTAATTCGTGTTAAATTTGCCATAAATATAAATTCCGAGCCGTATTTTAAAAATAAATAAGAAAGACTGCAGAAACTGATTCTTACAGAATCAAAGTTAACATCAAACCCAGTTGCTTCCCGAGAAGTAAATTGAAATTGAAGGATCTCGGTAATCGGAATCGGGTGAATGGGGAACAAAACCGCATACATCGCGGTTTAAGCAGAGCCTGACTAGTGTATAGTGCATAGACTACCTGTATAATACCACGAGCGTGGAAACTAACTCGAGCATGTCGAAAAGTAATGGTGTGGTCACCGACTCGGGATATGTTTCTTAGCGTTTTATAAACTCCCAACTTCCCCCTTCATGGATCTTCAACATACTCTGTACTGTCTGGCATGGTCTTTGAGGTTAAAGTCGTTAGAGCCCAACTCGAGTAGCCATTTTATAGCTAACCTCTGCCGTTTACCTACACCTATATCTACCTTGTCTTGTTCTTTATATTATTTCCTCATCTCACGTCCTCTTTAATATCTACGTGCTGTCTCTGTCCAGCTTAGTTATATACCGCTGATTATTGTATACATCGGAAGCCGTACGCCGTATTCCCAACGCCTCTGATCCTAAGTCGATATCTCCGGCAAGAACCATTATATATTATATGTTATATATTATGTATTAAGCATTAGCCCCTTTGAGCTTGTATTGCCATTGAGCAGCAATCTTTGTGGTAAGTCCACCTGCTAATAGTTGAGATTGAATATATGATCGGCATTCTAACTTGGCATTGCCAGTCGGATATTCAGACATGAGAGACATTAAAAAGGGCCAAGGCTTCTCTGCTTCTATCGATACGATTATTATTTCAATATGTGCCGTAACTTAACGTCCGAGATCAGAGAGTAGAGACCTACTCGAGGAATCTTAAAGGTATATATAAGATATGAGACAGAAAATTCTGGTTCTACCCGATCTCCGGACTCATCATCAAGATTGGAAGCGCTATTTTTTGAGGTTACAAAGTCGTTTTGCGAATGAGAGAAGATTACTCTAAGAATTTATCGAATTTATACGTGAATACAGTGACAATTTTGAAATAATGCTACCATTTCTATACTGATAAAAAATTAACTTGATTCAAAAGAAAAATTTCTTTGGTTCAAGAATTTTTCTCTTGAATCAAGTTAATTTTTATTGTGTATTATTTTTAACACTTTTGTTAACTTGACCCATAAATATCTATTAGGGTGTATTAAAAAAAACCAACTTTTTTATTTAATGATCTTAAAATTTCATCTTGTCAAAATGTTTTATTTTGATTTAAATAACAGGGAAGAAATATTCTTATACTTTACAATTTTATATCTCGTTGTACAAGCAACTAACCGGAAACTGTGGTATTTATTGTTTTGTCGGAAATTGAATGTTCAACAACAAAGGCCTCTTATGATTTTTCGATAAATTTACTTTATCAAAAGTTATTCGAAGTTAAAGTTGGACATGTCCTACATCGTCAGCTTTTCTTTCATTTTATTCAACGATTTTGACGAAATTTTTATTGTTTAGATAAAAATTCTTCACTCTTAAGAATATGTATTTCTGACTGTTTGATAACCACGGCAATGAGTATTGTCCATTTTTTAAAACTTCAATTAGTTTTTTTAATACCTGTATAAATTATTTATATACTAGATTGAATCAAAAAAGCTAATTGATGAATTTGACTTTTTTTAACTACCAATTTACAAAGGTAAAATTCAATGTGAAAAATTTTTAAAGAAAAATTATTTTATTGTAATGAAAGCCTGAAATACTTGATATCAATTTTTATAAATATTTAATTAGTAAATAATTATGTGATTTTATCACAAAAATATCTTAAAAAAACACCTCAGGTTTTTGTTAGACTAAAATGATTTTTTGTTAATCATTATTGACTTTTTCAATTTATCCAAAATTATTTTCTATTTTTAGTTTTGTTTGCTGTAAAAAATATTTTTGTTCGTTATAATTTATTGTAATATATTTTCGAAACAACTGAATCAGCGAATGGATAATCGTAAATTTAAATTTCAACAGCTCGTAACACGTTTGGGATGAATTCGGCAACAATGTAATAACACTAATAACACTACCACTGTTACACGATTACAAGTATACATAATATAATATATAATATATGAAGTCGAGATGAGCGCGAAGAAAATATAGGTACGAAGAAGATTGTGCTGATGAAAAAAATAATTCCTGAGAAAATAATGACAAGTACCTCATACTGAAACTCATACTTAAACGCATACTCGGTGGAATAAAGAAGCATATTTCTTGTAGACTGGTGTCGGAAATAATGGGGAATTTCTTTGGAGACCACGTGCGGCGCAGTATGTTCATGTACTGGATATACTAAGGTTATTTTTTATCTCTTACTGTTGCTCAGTCTTTGGGTCTGACTCTTTCTTTTGGTCGTACTTGACCGTTTCAGGATCAAGTCACGGATCTTTGCGGCGAGGATCCGTGCGTATCTTTGGAGGAACAAGCGACCCAACCGATGCAACAAATGCGCTGTGTGTATGGGTATAGATATAGATATAGATATAAATATAAATAAGAAATAAGAAATAAGAAATAAGAAATGAATGAGCGAAGTATAAGCGGAAGAAGGTCGTTCCGCATCGTGAGATTCTGCGACTGCTCAAACCAGATCCTAAACCCACTAGATGATATCGCCAGATACCTACATTGTATTTAAGAGTCCTGCGATAAATTTTGTTATATAAGTAATGGACATCCAGAACGGTGGTTTATAAGTCTTGTTGAACATATCTTGGGTAAAACTTATTCTATATTCTATATACCACAGAAGTTTTGGAGAACCGAAGTATCTACAACTACAGTTTCTATGCTACCAATCAATTCAAACTTATAATTGGTTAGAATCATGGTTTTGCTGACAGCTCAGTTGTCCAAAAGTGCAAATTTTCATCAAGTATAGAATCTTCAACGTGCATGGAAAAAAATTATATGCGAAAATTACAGCAATGGTTATGTACTAATGGTACGGCCATATTATATGTTATTTTTACAAAAAAAAAAGTGTTAAATTCACAGAAATGGATCGATAAAAATACTATAACCTGCAAAAATTTTTATAAAATTATATAAGTTTTGGTGAGTTATAATTTTATATAGCTTCGCATGATGTATTTTTTCAATGTAAAATTTTCTAATACTAAATTTACATTTTCTTCATTTAAATTAAAAATTTTTACTTATGTAAAATTGATATTAACAGATTTACAGTTTTTGAAATGTAAAAATTACTTATTTAAATGTAAATTTGACAGTTATGTTTTGACAGGACTAAAACTATAAATTTATCTGTAATTTTTACGATTTTTATTTCCGTGTGGTTTTACTTCAAGACATTTTTATATTAAAAACACAAAAATTAAATTGATTACTCATTTTAAAAATTATTGGGTCACCTCAAAATTTTGCGTAAAAAAAAAAATTATTTTTCTTTCGAAAAATTTATTTCTTTATCAACTACACATTCTAATTCGAAGAAAAAAAAATTTTTTTTCGTTCCACCCTATAATATCGATGTTACTAGTCATGATCTTACGAGAAAACTTTGTTTTTTGTATTTTAAAAAGGTTCTGTGCATCAAACCTTAAAATGCATTGTTTAAAAATATAGATCGTCTTTCAAATTAATTTCAAAAATTGATAAAACTCACCATTTAATCAATATTTCTCAATTTATTCTGTAAATGTAAAATCAAATTTCCAAAATCATTTTTTCTTAAAATAAAGTATAACTAGACACTCATTTCATAGAAATTCCAAAAATTTAGTTTTCCTGCAATTTCACAGATACTGTAAAATCTTTTCAAAATGCGACGTCGTATGATTTATGATTAACCATTTAACACATAACTTTTTTCACAATTAATTTTTACCGGATAGAAGAGACAAAAAAAAAAAGAGTGATGCTGGCACAGATTTAGATCGCTGCGGTTACTGTTGTTGTTATATATAATCCTCGTACTTATACTTAGAGTCGTCGTTGTTGTTTTTGATAATTTTAACTCACCGATATTAAACTGCGTGCAAAAGGCGTGGATCTCAGCGGGCGTTCTCCAGGTACTGTGTGTAGTTAGTGACTCTGTAGCCAGCTTTTAATGCTCGTACCGGCACACAACAGCGGACCGCAGGAAAAATATATAAGATTAAGATGAAGATGAAGGGCGCAGACTAGATGCACACTGCTAGATCTTATCGGGCAATGTGTTGTTGGCTGCATTGTGTTGCTGATCGTTGCCGCTGTTGTTGCTGCCCTTACCCAAGAATTAAATATAAAAATACCTTGTAGACCTGTTTTTACGGTTTTTACGGTTTATGTTTATAAAATAAAGATTGTTTTCAATGTATTCATTAGAGTCTCTAGTCTATGGTATATAGTCTATAGAAATATCCACACATATATATCGGCTTATCTCTGGTCGACGAGACCTACGTTGTAAGCCGCGCTTTTGGAAAAATCGAGTGAAAGCTTTAAGGCTCTTTGACCAGTCGGCAAATATTGTGACGTGAATCTTATGTTACAGAAGCCAACAATTTTTAGCCAAGTTAATGGATAGCTTTTTTATACTATAAAAAAAAACGGTATAAGGATAAAATTCGCGTGAATTTTTTGATTTAATAGAAAAAAATAGTAAATTGTAGAAGCAGCAAATTTTTTTACAAGCTTCTTAATTTTTTTTCAAACCTCTGCTTTTTTATCAAATTTCAATTTTCTTTCTATTCTAGGTCATTGTGTAAGAAATATCTTCAAGTTTAACAAACTTTTTATTTATTGATTTCGGGTACTGTGAAGACTGCAATCACCGCAGCAGTGGGGTAACTTTTTTTGGGTGTCTCGCAGTAATTGATACCCAATTACTGCGAGAAAATTGATGATTTTTATTTAAAAAAATTTCTATGTTTACTTGAAATATGCAGTAATATGGCCTGAAAATTTCAAAACAATCGCTACAATAGTTTTACTTTAAAAAATTCCCAAAAATTACCTTTTTTTTAGTCACAGTCATACTCCTTAATAGTTCCAAAAAAATTACAGACTTTGCGTAATTCGCGCTTACACTCCGCAAAGCTAGTACTTTTTGCTCAGTCAAAAAAAAAATTTTTTTTCTTAATAATAGCTGCACTTATCAGCCAACTGCTGCTAATTCACTCTCACATTAACCCTTTTTGGGCCTAAAATATGTATATTACCGGCGTATTTAATGGTTTTTACTAAAAAATATTATCAATTTCAGAAGAGAGTAAATGTACATACTTACATGTAATAATAATACCTGGTCGCTGCTTGGACGGTAGATTTTAAAAAGCTCGCATCCTAATACTGTAGGGAGTGCGAAGGCTCTAAATTTCAATGGCGTGAAATTACGCCCCGGTGGCCTGTCATTATCCCCGCTTAGCCATCAAAACCAATCCCCTTAAATTAACGGTAGCCCTTAACTGCACACGTCTCGATCTTGTTACTCAACGCCTCTGCCTCCTCTTAAATATTACCCTTAAATATATGTTAACTTTGCTCCCTTTGTCGTTGTCATTAGCAGACTATTTTTTTACGTGGAAAGGATTAATCGGTGATTAAATCACCCAGCTTATTTTATTTTTAATATTATACGCGTACCTATATATTATTATGCTATTATTGGAATTATTTTCAAACTTTATTTGGAATTAACAATTATTTTTTTTCTTCATGACCCATTATGTATATATAAATTAAAGTTTTTTTCATGCCTACTAGTCAAGTGACTAGTGAACCTTATTCAAGCCAAGCGATGGACATTCCATCTGCACTATTGGTCGAGAGACATTCTCTCTTTACATTAGTTCTATGGGGTCCATCGAACTTGAATACTAGTAAAGCTGGAAGTTTTGTGGTATCTGTTCGAGTTTTAAAGATGTTAAACAAATGAAAGAAAATGAAAGAAACTACATGAAAGCAAAGATAAACTTTGAAAAAATAAATGGGGTAGGTTACCAAGCCAGGAATCGAACCTGGATCTCCCTGATAACATGTCAGGAGCTCTACCAGTTAAGCTACCGGGCCCCTTCCACCATCCACTTTTCTCAGTCCATTCTTATACTCTCGATACTTTACTTACTTTTCCCTTCTTTTTATTCTCCCCACCCAAACTACGTACTACGATGGTATTGTAGTAATTATTGAGGCGCTATTACAAAGCGTGGATGGTGGAAGGGGCCCGGTAGCTTAACTGGTAGAGCTCCTGACATGTTATCAGGGAGATCCAGGTTCGATTCCTGGCTTGGTAACCTACCCCATTTATTTTTTCAAAGTTTATCTTTGCTCTCATGTCGTTTCTTTCATTTTCTTTCATTTGTTTAACATCTTTACAACTCGAACAGATACCACAAAACTTCCAGCTTTACTAGTATTCAAGTTCGATGGACCCCATAGAACTAATGCAAAGAGAGAATGTCTCTCGACCAATAGTGCAGATGGAATGTCCATCGCTTGGCTTGAATAAGGTTCACTAGTCACTTGACCAGTAGGCATGAAAAAAACTTTAATTTATTTGGAATTTTATTCCACAATTGAGCCAAGTTGCTATAACATATCAGTTTGTCATGTCGCAAAATCAATCTGTTGTTTTAACAAACAATCATTTTTTCGCTAAAGCAATATCTGTTTAGTGTTACAACTAAATTATTTAATTACCATTAATTTCCTAATTTTAGTGCTATAATAGAATTAATTTGTTGCCATAACAAAGTTTATTTGTTGCTATAACAAAATTAATTTATTGTCGTAACTATTAGTGATTTTAATAAAATAATTTAGCTAATTTAACAAAAAAATTTTTGCACCATCTAACTAGTTAATGTTACTACAACAAAATATTTTTTGTTAAACCAACAAAAATATTTGTTATCTCGACTTGACAATTCAGTTGCTGCAACAAACCAATTTGTTACTTCAGCTAAACTGTTTTGTTGAACTAACTAAAATGGTCTGCCATAATTAATAGCTGAATTTGTCATTAAAGTCAAAGTTGGGAACCTGGGAAAGAAAGGATAAAGGGAAAGGGGAGACCTTAATCAGTGAAAATTTTTCGGTAACCGAAAAATAATTCGGACAGCCCAGACCGGGACTCAGACCAAAGGCTCTACCGGTTAAGCTATCCAATACACTGTCCGTAACTACTATTCAGTCATTTAATAACTTGCTATTTGTTATCAATTTCTTGTTATCTTTATCACAAGTTTAGGAAATATATACATTATAAATAATACTCTTTTGTTACATTAACAAATTTATTTCGTTGATAAAAAATATAAAATTAATTATTACAACCTATGTTTTGTTATCATAACATATGATTTGTTTTCTCTATGCTAACATCATAATTTACTATTACAACTTGTCTTATGTTGTCCTAACAAATTTTTTTTTTCAATGATTTATTTTTTTATTAAAAATTTAATGAGCATTAATAAGACTTTTGCACGTTTGAATTTTCCAAAATTTTCTTAATTTTTCGTTTTCGAGCCATTATAAAGATCGGATCTTCTGTGATTTGTAATTCATTCCTTCTCTTATCAATCCGAATCTTGCAACCCATAAACCGTATAGTATAGGTAAATAGGGTAAAAAGTTCGAGGGATAAATCTCCGGAATGAAGCAAAAAATGACGATAATGACCGTCGTGTGTATCAGAATAAACATAAACAAAAAGCCCCGGTCGAAGCTCGAAGCAAGCGGTGTAATCTCGGTGTCATAATCACCATGCAAATGGTATCTGGGTTTTTAGAGTCATCTCTTTATCCTTGGGCATGCGACAAGAGAGCATAATATATAGCAGAAGTTATACGCATGTATGCGTTCAATACATACATAAGTCGTTGTTTTTGAGTGTACAGAGTTGAATGAGACGAGACAAAACGGGAAACCGAGACGAAAGCTTCAACTTCTTTTTAAAGGTAAAGAGTGGTGGCTTGTCATGGTGATCGGGCGAGCCATTCACGGTATTATCCTGTGATTTAGCGTCCAATCCAAGCACAACTAACGTCTCCTGTGACGGAGCTAAAAGTAAAGAGTGATCCAACTCAAGCCAGGAAGCACCCATTGTCCTGCTATCCTGCTATGCCAGCATCACTCGCTCATCCTCCATCACCGTCATTTCTTTCAGCTACACTTTATCATCCACTTTTTTTACACTTTTTGCATTTGTTACGCTCGAGTTGAGTTTTGTTGATGCATTTCATCCTCCAACATACGCTCGATTATCGACTCAACTCCTGAATTTATCTAAAAGTTGTCATTAAATTAAATATTTCTGCAGAGATTTACTTAAAAAAAAAAAAAAAACAAAAAACCGGTGTCAAAAATTGGCTCAGTTTAACACCGTTGCGGTGTTCAAAATTGTAAAATTGGTGTAAAAAAAAGTAAATGCTGGCATATAAATATTGAAAAGTCCGTGAAATAAAATAAAATCACTTCCATCAAGCATGCACTTGTTATTTATTTCTCATATTTCATTAAAAAATTGAACATTTTAGAGAAAGAGTCAAATCAATCGTGATTTATAATCGAGTTAGAAGTGCAGTAAATTTTAAAAATTTAGTTTTGAGTAAAACGCATTTTAAGATTAACAGTGAGTAATATTTCTGACGGATGAACAGCCTCTTCAAAAAGGTATACTTCAAAAACTTTACGAGATACATACTTTAAATTTTAGTAATTTATTTTTCGAAGTATAAACTATCAGGAAGGCAAAAAAATCGCTTCCTTTAAAATTTCACACTTGCGCTGCCTCTTACAATTAACTTTTATAATTTGATTATAAGATCGTCTAACTAATGCATACTTGGATTGCAACTTTTTTAGCGCCTTCTAGCTGTCCAGTTGATTGGATGAAAAGGTAGCCGATGGTTGGTATAGCGAAGAAGAGGTTTTTGGCGTTCATTAATATAATATGGGCAACGCTTGTTGGCAGTTGACTCTAGATCAACGACTGCTGCTGCCGAAATGTTTTTCTTGTCGAATGAAAATGGCATGGCTCGTTATATTAATTAATCAATGGGAATGGCGAAGGCTGGTCCAGTGAAGGGAGAAAGGGGACCACCGGTGGGCAATATCTCTTTCGGATTAAACATTAAGCTCGGACGTAGGTTCTACCGATCATCGATGACGGCAGCCAAACTCTTTAGCTAAGGAGAAATAACTCGAGAAATAAGAGACTGATGCCGAGGAGAAATAGCATCAATCGGGGTTTGCGTCTTGTGTCTTGTGTCTTACATCTTCGGATCCTCGAGTGAAGAACTGGGTCGGGTAAAAACCGGGCGCAACGCAACGCCGAGGCCATAAACGGCTTTTTTTAGCGATACGGACGGCTACCCGGTGCCCGGTTGAATATTCAACGCGGAATCGTCGCGCGCGGGAACCATCAGCATGGCCCGGCAATTAATATTGATTTTATTAAATCCCCTCTGCTCTTCTTAGGTCACTTACTTATGTATATGTAGTTACCAACACATAAAAGAGTTTACTGGTGCATCTCGCTCCTTGTTGCTGCTACTGGATATATATTAATACTCGTACTCTTCTTTTCGCATTCTCCAAATACTTTTTTGCTGACAATGAGCAGAGCCAGGTAAGTCTCCATCTCCGTCCAAAGCCTTCAGTAAATTCTTCAGCATCACGTTACTTTTATTGGATCTTTCTTTCCTTCTTTTCTGAAAAATTTGTTTGTTATTTATGGGATTTATTAATAGCTTATAGCTTTAAGTATGAGTATGAGTATATAAGTGGTTTTTTGTTTTTTGTAATGCTACTGGTAAGGCATTAATATTTATTAACAATTAAAAACCCATTTGTCGGATAGGATCTTGTGCACTGAATAAATATTTATTGATCGTTGATGAATCTTGGGTGTGTTGAAAGTCTTTTGAATTTTTCTAGGTACAGAATAAGTTAGAATTTTTTTTATAAAATTAAACAAATTCATAATCGTCCAAAAATGCCTAAGAATTTTTTATGATTGTCAAAAATTCTGCTACAGTGTTGAAGTCATGTTTATGATTGAGTATATAAGGACAAAAAATTTTTTACTTGTAAATATTTCTTAAAAGATAAAAAATTTTCAATGCTTAAAATAAGAACCAATTTTTAACTTCCCGCTAAGAAAATTGAAAATTTTCAAAAATCGGGAAGTTATAGGTTTTACCCCGTTTTGCGAAAATTGAGTTTTCATCAGATCTCGACGTTTTAAGGTCACAGGAAGCTTCCCTGACTATTCTCGCGATGGTGTTCATGCGGCTGTATGTGTGTGTGTGTGTGTGTGTGTGTGTGTGTGTGTGTGTGTGTGTGTATCATTGCCATCAAATCATTGCCATTAAATTTCGTGAAAATTTGAATCGATTCGGTTTGCCAGATTTTGAGAAATCTCAAAAATAAAATTTTCAAAAAATCGTTTTTTGGAATAACTTCTAAACGGCTTTACCGATCAATTCCAAAAACTAATCAGCTCTTAACATCAAAAGACCACGTCGATTGCTACAAGTTCTGTCAAAATCGGTTGATTCGTTCAAGAGTTATCGAAAACGAAAAATTTCGAAAAAAGTGTTTTTTTTTCACATAACTTCGATATTTCTTTTTTGATCGTTTTTGACGAAATAAAATAATTATTAGAGTCTGAAAAATCACGTCGATCGCCATCAAGAACGTGAAAATCGATTGATTGGTTCGTGAGTTATCGTTGTCGAAAAAATTCGGAAAAAGTGAATTTTTCAAATTTCTCTAAGATTTTCGGTTCGATCAGTTTGTGTTCAAAAGTATATCATAGATTCTGAAAATCTGCGTGGATTACTGCCAACCGCGTGAAAATCGATTCATTCATTCAGAAATTATTGCAGTTTGAAAATTCAAAAAATACTGTTTATTAAACTTTTATCAGACTTTTGAGCTCGAAGAGCTCAAAAGCTTAGAGCAGCTTACTTACAAAAACATCATAAGTTATACATCATAACGTTAAGTTATACATCATAACTTACAAGAACATCATAAGTGCAATTTTAAGAGTTTATTTATGGAATTAGCGGGAAGTTGCAGGGATGGCCTTTAGGGTCAACCGTTTTCCAGATTTTTTTTTATGAAATCAATCAAATTCGTGATTTTTAAAATTTGTTGAAAGCTGTTCAGAAATTTTTGATGATTGTCCAAAATTCTCCAAAGTTGTTAAAGTAACTTTCATGATGAAAAAAAATTGTTTTCTTCTAGAAAATATCTTACAAAAAATCAAAACTTTCTGAACTCAAAATCATAACTAATTAAAAAAATTATATTCACCCCAAAACTCAATTTTATTAAAACCAAGATAGAAAAATTTCTTAACCAAAAAATCCTGTCACATCATTAAAATTTTTTTTCAAGCAAATTCAGCTGACATATAAACTTAGTACCTCCTTAATCTTGAAAAATACAAAGTACGTAAAAAAATAATTTATAACTGTGAATTCTTTTCATCCTCGGCCGTTAATAGCATAAAAAAGTTTCAAAGTTAAATTGGCAGAAAGTCGGGAGTGTATATAAGTATATAGATATACATATATATTTTATCAAGCAAGAGGTATATAAGAGTAGATTCGGAGCAAGTTGAGAGCATCAGATTCAGCAGGAGAGTGCGAAAGCGTAATTCACGAGGCGTGAAGCCCGTTAGATTATTCAAAGGGACGAGGACAATTAAACCGGGAATAGTGTATGTGTCTCAAGGGGGAGTTGCAGTTGAGTATATTATATAGAGAAAGGAAAAGGAAGAGAGATCAACAGACAGCAGGAGACAAAGTGGCGACGCCGGATGCTAATTACCCGGAGCAATTAACCGAATAAAGTAAGACTCTGAAAAGTATCATCGTTTACAGTCTGCTGATGCCGGTATAGCAACAGTTCAGTGCAAAGTAGTCTTTCTATCTTTCCTCGTTAAACTTCTACTCTTATTGTACTCTTACATATCTCCGACATAATACCTTTCCTGCATGATATTCTTGCTTACTGGTATATACGTACTACACGGAAAAAAATAATCAGTATCTGCTACCGATTTTTTTCGGTAGCAGCTACCGATTTTTTCGGTGCAGGCTATCGATTACCAATTTTTGAAAATTTCTTATCTTCTTAACGAGAAGTTAAATTCTCACTTCTTAATGACAAAAAAAAATAACTTCATTTGAGATACACAGATTCGGTAGAATCTGGCGCCAAGTTCCGTTCAAATCGTTGTCATCGGAGCGCCAGACTACCGACTATGTTTACTGTAAGCAGAACGGTATTTTGAGGTTGCAAAACTTTATTTAATTCTACGGTACTTTTTTTTCCTAAATTATATATGATAACAGTAATTCACACTTTATTTTACTGTTATTAATTAATTATATTCACTTATAACAATTAATCTACTTGAAATTACTAAATTTAATCAGCACAAACTATAGCAACGCAAAAATTTCGATCCTGACTTTTTTTCGATGGGCAAAGTAATCTGCCACAGACTAAATAATTCGAGAATGCATAGTAATCCTTCATTAGATGGGAAGCTACAGTTAAAAAAAGATATTTCACAGCTTGCATCTACACCCACCAGGATGCGCTGGAATTATTTTTACATAAACTGTAGCTTCAAGAGAATAGTTTGCTATAAAAAATGCAGCCAACGCGAGATTTAAGTTGGTACCAATTGTAAATTATAATTACAAAAAATACTAAAATCTGAACAAAAACAGTTTCACTGTAAAAAAATCGCGCAAGTCCACGTTCATAAGACTATTAAGAAAAAAAAATTTGTTTTTTTCTTTACAAAAAGATATATGATAAAAAAATTAAAAAATCCAAGTAACCGATATGATTGTTTATGATTTTCGGAAATTAAAAAAAATTTTGTTGTAAATTTAAAAATTAAAAAAAAAATTTTGGAACATACTTGGTGTGCGTCATTGTGTATTTCAATTTTTTTAAAGTCTAGTAAATAGATTTTACGAATTTCATTAAAAGTAAAATATTTTGCAACCGCGTACACTAAATACGTTACAAAATTTTTTTTTTAATTTTTAAATTTACAACAAAATGTTTTTTAATTTCCGAAAATCATAAACAATCATATCGGTTACTTGGATTTTTTAATTTTTTTATTTTATATCTTTTTGTAAAGAAAAAAACAAATTTTTTTTTCTTAATAGTCTTATGAACGTGGACTTGGCGCGATTTTTTTACAGTGAAACTTCTTTTGTTCAGATACAAATAACACTTACTTAAATACAAAATATTAAAAATCAGGAGTATTTATTAGGTATTTTTTTTATTATAAATTTTTATTAAATTAAATAACTTTTGGTAGCCGCAATCGAAAAAATCGGTATAGATTCTGTTTAGAAACTAACCGAGAAATATCATCCAAGTCCCAAAAAATTATTTCTTAAATTATTTTGTATGTGCATATATATATATATATATATATATATATATATATATATATATATATATATATATATATATATATATATATATATATATATATAAATATAAAAAATATATGAAAAGTTTATGTGGGTACTCAAATGAAAGGTCTCGATGAGTGTAATGTCTGGGTGAATTTATACACAGAAAAAAAGAATTATTTGTCTCAAATAAATCAATTTATTTGAGTCGTTTTTTTAAATATTTCTTTATGACAACCATATATATTTGGTACAAGCAAATATAACAGTTGACTCGAATTATTTTATTATTTGTCAGAAATATATCATTTATTTGTGGTAAAGATGCTAAGTTTGTCTGAAACAACGACATCTTTGGCATTAAAACTCTCAACTACTGCTCTCATGACGCCACTTGAACGTTGAAAACAAAACTTTAATGTTTTGATCGCAACTTAAGCTACATCGACGTTTCAAAAAATAGTTTATTTGCATACATAATAGTGTTTGCATAAATAATATTAATTAATAACTATTCATTAATTGGGGATTAAAAAAAGTCATACCTAACCTATATGGTAAGGTGCTTAAAATATTATATTTTACGAAAATAAATCTAAATTATCCTTAACCTACAATCAACACTTTCATTATTTAATACAATTAAATATTTCATTATTCAACTAAAAGAATAAAAAATAATTTTTTTTTTTTCATTTTAAAGCCATTATAATTTCTGAGAATTAATAAAAATAATTTAGCAAATATTTAATCATTTGTAGAACTTTTGTTAACAAATAAATTATGGCAAAAAAAAATAAGAGAAAAAAATTGACATGTAGAAATTTTAAAAAATTAAAATGCAATTTTTAAAAAATAATTTTTTAGAATTAAATTATTTGTTAAATAAAATTAAAAATTGGTCAAGTGACAGCTAACTTTAATGTTACAATAAATTTTAAAAGTTCATTATTGTCGTCAACTATGATTTATTTACCACAAATAAACCATATATTTACCATGAATAAACTATTTATTTGACGCAACTAAATCGCTCAAATATATTATATATTTACCAGAAATAAATATTTATTTGGCCATATCCAACTATCTTATATATTTGGCTCAAATAAATCTTATTTCGATCAAATATTTCTTTTTTTCTGTGTATCTTTAAAAATGTCAATAGTTTACAAGATACAAGGTCATTATTGATATTTTTAAAGATGTAAGCTCATCCTGATGTCACACTCACCAAGATCTTTCATTTGAGTACCCACATGCATTTTTGATATATTATTCATATATACATATATATAATACTAGCTGATGGCCGCCCGCTTCGCTGGGCATGCAATAAAATTTTATTGTGTAACCTAGACGAAAAATATAAACAAAATAATTAATTTCAAAAATCTTAACGAAATTATATCGCTTTTTATCTATAAAATAATTGTTTTTACAGCTCTGAATTTGTTATATTAAGAAATTACATAAATAAATATGTTATTATTTTTTTGTTTAAGCGCCAACTTCAATAACGTTATTAAGATTGTTGATTCAGATTATTATTTTTTATCTCAGCGCTATTTTTTATAAAAATATGAATATTAGTAATCAAGATTATGAAATTAATCACATATTAATTAATCTATATATATATCTATATATCTATATATAAGCGAAATACCACTCACTCACTCATCACGAGATCTCCGAAACTATTCGCCCGATTGACTTGAAATTTAGCATAGTTACTCCATTCGTGATGTAGACGCTCACTAAGAACGGATTTTACGCAATTCCTAGCCAAAATGAATTTTTCGTCTACCATCACATATGCCCTCCCCTCCCCTCCCTCTCATTCTTCTCCTCCCCTCCCGTGCCCTATAATCTTTCCCCTTCCCTATATCTCTCTCTTTTTTTGGGAGCGAAATATCATTTTGACCCTCTAATCTAAGAAACCATCAGTGGCACCCGTAAATTATCGAACTCAACCCCCCTACAACCACCCACGCTAATCAACCGTTGCCATGGTTACCGTTGACAGGGTTACCGTTGCCATGGTTACCATTGTCATGGTTACCGTTGCCATGGTTACCGTTGCTATGGTTACCGTTGCCGTGGTTACCGTTGCCATGGTTACCGTTACCATGGTTGCCGTTACCATGGTTACCGTTATCATGGTTACCGTTGCTATAATAACTGTCAAAATGATTGATTTTAAATTTTATCGATTGACTGTTGGGACAGTAGGAATTCATAATCATACGTTTTTTAAGAAAGAATAGCTAAATCATTAATAACTGAAATAACTTATATGTATTGGAATAATCATGAAGGATGAACTCGATTATATCATAACACAGATAAATTAAACATAAATATTATCAAGTTGATATTGTTAAATGATTATCCCTTCGTAGGTAGCGTGTCTTTTCCGAACTAAGTCGGTCGCATGGTGAGCGCTCCGCCGCCGTGTTAAAACGTACGCGCTGTTGCCAAATGTAAACTAATAGTATTTCCTTGTGAACAAAATATTTCTTCAATGTTTTATGATTAGATAATTTTATTTTTATATTTTATCATAAATTTAATTGAATAATAAAATTTTTTTCTATTATTTTTATTTTTATCACACGTGACATTATTAAATTTAACATAATTAAATTTAAAATCTAAGACCAGATTATAAAATTATAATTAAATGCAATCTTTGCTTAAAATTTATCAAATGTAATAATTAACTCTTATTAATTAAAATTAGTGAACTTATTTTTCAAATTATAAAATTATAATTAAATTCAATAAAAAATTGAATTTATCACACGTAATGTTTTTAATTCTTATCAATTAAAATTAGTAAACTTATTCAAATTATAATTAAATTCAATTTTTAATTGAATTTATCACACGTAATATTTTTAATTCTTATTAATTAAAATTAGTGAACTTATTTTTCAAATTATAAAATTATAATTAAATCTAATTAAAAATTGAATTTTTCACACGTAATGTTTTCAATTCTTATTAATTAAAATTAGTAAACTTACTCTAATTATAATTAAATTCAATTTTTAATTAAATTTATCACATTTAATATTTTCAATTCTTATTAATTAAAATTCGTACAATTTTTCAGATTACAAAATTATAGTTAAATTCAATTTCTAATTGAATTTATCATATGTAATACTGTCAATTCTTAATATTTATGACCAGCAAAATTCTTACAATTATAAAAATAATACTAAATTCAATATCCGATCAAACTATCACATGTAAAATTATTTCTTTACATCAGCAAGACTTACAACAAAAGAATTAAATTAAATTTAATCGGAGATTAAATTATTACAATTATCATTACATAAAAGGCGCAGTGTAGCTTTACGGACTAAAATGATTCAGTCTTATTCTTCTGTTGAATCATTGCACATATAACATCTCTCGCACATTGTACGAGTATGTTCTTTGCATATATAACTTTCACAGGAGTAACAAGTGATAGTCGTCTTACGATTCTTCTTTCTAGGGCAATATGCACATAGTTGCCTAGATTTATCTTGTACAATAACAGATACTTCTTTATTAGAAATGTTGAGGATTTGCTTCATCGTCATGCGTAAAGGTGTTGAAAGTTGAGGTATAGCTACACGTTTGATCATGAAAGGCTTAGTTAAGTCTTTGACAATCTCAGTTAAAAAACTTTTTCGAGATAATTCTGTGCCTGTATTCTCAGAATAAATAATTTGAGAATTAATCCCGACTAGATCCATTAATGAGAAAAAAACTGTCAGTGGCCATCGACAAGAATACCGAGCAACTGTGTAATTCCCGCGTAGTTGATCTACAGTATCTACACCTCCTTTTGTTTCGTTGTAATACATAATAGTTTCTGGTTTCTGTTTTGAACCTGTGCTTTCGTCGATTTTACATTCTTCATGCATGGATGAAACTACGAGGACACATTTGTTTTTTATAGGAACATATGAACTTAATACTTTCCCATTACTGTATCCAATTAGTGATGAGAAAATCGGACGAGTTTTGGTGGCTAAAAATTCTGGAGGAATCTCTTTTTTATTTTTTTTTAGAGTCGCTACTACTGTGGTTTTATGCGATGTTTGTAGTTTATCAATAAGGGGGATTGAGCTGAACCAGTTATCCATAGTTATGTTTCGACCAGTTCCCAAAATTGATTTTGCAATGCGTTGTACTACAACTTTGGGTGTATTATCAACGAAAAATGGTCCTGGAGGTTGTTTTCCCGTATAAATTTCTATGAAAGATGTATAATAATTTGACGAATCAACGAGAGCAAATGTTTTTATGCCATATGAATGAGGTTTCATCGGGAGATATTGACGAAAACTGCATCTTCCTTTAAATGAAAACATCATCTCATCAATTGTTACGTTTTCATGTACAGAGTACAAACTTAAAAATTTTTCGTTTATATGATCAACAATCTCTCTAATTGGTGCTAGTTTATCGTTTTGTGATCTTTCTTTTCTCGTATCAAGATCGTCAAATCTTAGTGCCCGTAAGAGTTGACGAAATCTAGCTTCAGACATAACAGCCTTAAAATATGGAGGAGAAGTGCCATCACGTGCCCATAAATCAGTTGTTTTTGTATGTGATAACTTCAGAGTTCCAGCCAAGTACAACAATCCAAACAGAGCCTGCATTTCTTCGATATTGGTCATAGGACAATCTCTTGAGCGCTGGTACTTTCCTTGAATCTTATTTAACTTTTGATTTGTGTATAGAACTATTTTCTCTATAATAGTGTCATTAAAGCACAGTGTCCATGCTGATAAAGGTGTATTCGCTTCTTTACCACCACCTTTTACTCCAGATTTTTCAGTGACAATGTTTTTTGATTTACTTTTCCCTATCTGGGGAGGTTCAGTAATCCATTTGGTTTCTTGATCTTTACCTAAATAGCAAGATTTTGTAGAGGAAATTGTTGAACATTTTTTTCTCTTATTGTTATTGTCTTCAGTACTTTCCTCATCATCATCCTCGTCATTATGATCATCAATACTATCTTCGTCGTTATCTTTGTCAATATTGTCATCATTGACACTTATTTCTGGTTCTTGGTCTGAGTAACTACTGTCATCAGAATCGCCAAGTGATTCACGATTCTCAGGTTCACTTGCAGCTAACCATTTTGCTCGACTTCGTGTCAACATATTTACTAAAATAAAAAATATATATCATTAAAACTGAATAATCTTGTTTATCGTACAGTTACATTTTATTATTTTAAAAGGAATTGTCATAATTCTGAAATAAACAGATATCTGACCATTTTTTAGATTTTATTGTCAGCCGAAAGATTAAAAAAAAAATAATTAAAAAAATTGGCATTCATTGTTTTTTTTTTTAATTTGTTTATCAGAACATTTTTTTTTTTTATTTAAATTATTATTAATATATGAAAGCCAGACATCTGTTAATTTTAAAATGATGTATTATAAAATAATTTACTTACCAATTATATTTTTATTATTATTTTTACATAAATAATATTTAACACGAGTGTTATTATTACATTATTTTAAACAAATCATATAAGTTATAATATCAACAATAAAAACTAACCTCAACCATTATGTTATTTTTAAACCTTACATGCGGTAAAACAGACTGAAATAGTGGCGGCAGCGACATTTGGCAACAGCGCAGTTTGAAAATCTCCTGGAGGCTCATTCGCACCGGGCGGCGTAGCGCCGCCCGACTTCGAAAATTGCTTTTTTAAATTATTTTGTAAATATTTTTATGCTTTTTAATAACGTCACAATTTTCGGAAAGGTTAAAAGAATGCACTTAATTTTTTTCAAAATTATCAATGCATTCAATTTCGAGAAAAAAAAAAAAATGCAAAAAAGGCGGCGCCGCGCTCATTATGCGACCTACGAAGGGTTATACTGATTTTAATGATTAAAATTAAAATGGTAAATTGTGTCTGATGCGTCTTCTCTAAAATTTCACAACGATATCGTTAAATTATTATAAAAAACGGTCGATTTAAGATAATTTCTAATAAAATGAGTAATAATAAATATATTTTTTAATACCACTTAATTTGTTATGAATTTATTAATAACTAGCTGATACCCGCCCGCTTCGATAGGAATACAATAAATTTTTATGGTGTAACCTAGATGAAAAATATAAACAAAATGGTTAATTTCAAAAAGATAATGAATATAAATTTTGAATTAGAGAAAAGTGATTGTTTGTGATGACCGGTGTTAGCGAGTATTAAATATATGAGAAAAGTATTTTATTATTAACATTTTTTTTAAAATTAAAAAATTATTGACATTTTTAAAATTAAATAATACTATGAAGCGGAAAAGAATAGGAGTTACGGATAATTATTACGTGAAGCGTTCCAACATTCACGTAACAGAATAATTGGAGGAGGAAGAGATTGAGAAAGAAATAGGAAGGACCTTCTTAATAAGAGTTTACAGAATATGCGAGAAAAAATTCAGATAGCTCGGACAGGGATTCGAACCCAGAACCTTCCGGTGACATGTCGGCTACTCTACCATTTGACCTATCCGGTCTAGACTAAATGTTTAGGATAACATTATTATAATGGGAACGCATCTCACTACACAGTACGTCATGGGTGATGCGGAAATCTGTCTAATGACAGATTTACTGACTAACTGACCCATTGATTGATTGATTATTAATAATAAAATACTTTTCTCATATATTTAATACTCGCTAACACCGGTTATCATAAACAATCACTTTTCTCTAATTCAAAATTTATATTAATTATCTTTTTGAAATTAATCATTTTGTTTATATTTTTCATCTAGGTTACAACATAAAATTTTATTGTATGCCCAGCGAAGCGGGCGGGTATCAGCTAGTTGAGAATATAAACAGCAATGTTATTATATTAATTTGACTGAAAATTAACATTGATAAGTTAATGAATAAATTTATTTCTGCTTATCAATATAAAAATGAATATTTTTAATCTTTGTTATTAAGAAATTCGTCACAAATTAAGTGATATTAAAAAATATATTCGTTATTATTAATTTTATTAAGAATTAACCTAAATCGACCGTTTTTTATAATTTAACGATATCGTTGTGAAATTTTAGAGAAGATAAATCAGATACAATTTACCATTTTAATTTTAATCATTAAAATCAATATAATCATTTAACAATATTAACTTAATAAATTTGTTTTATTTAGTTGTGTTATGATATAGTGGAGTTCATCCTTCATGATCATTACAATACATATTAACTATTTCAGTTATTAATGATTTAGTTAGTCTTTCCTAAAAAAAGTACGATTATAAATTCCTACTATCCCAACAAACAATCGATAAAATTTTAAATCAAAATGTATTTGCCTAACGTATAGAATATTAGTATTTAGTAAATTTCTACTTTAATTCTAATCATTCCTCTGAATTCAGTTGACAACCGAATTTGTTATTACAATTTATTTATTTTGACAGTTATTATGGTAACATTAACCATGGTGACCATAGTAACGGTAACCATAGCAACGATAACCATAGCAACGGTAACCATAGCAACGGTAACCATAACAATGGACCATTTCTTTTATGAGCGGGGGTCAATAAGTGAAAATCCATTTCCGATAGGAATTCCGTAATATCGCTTCTTATCTCTCATCTACGGTGAAAAAGGAGTACCTATGCCTATGGTCTCGATGAGTGTAATGTCGGGATGAGCTTATATCTTTAAAAATGTCAATAGTTAACAAGATAAAAGGTCATTTCTTAATTATGTGTCTAGAAATGAAGCATTTTCGAATACAGCCTAAATACTTATCATGATAAATTGACTATCGATGAGAATGATATGAAACCTTAAAAAGGCGCAAATTCAAGTCAAGACCTTTGCAATGACACTAAATTTCACTTAAAAAAACCCGATTTTATCATATGACTATCCTTGAGACAAAATTTTTGTTATTCTCTTAATAATATACACTGTAAAAAAATTGGTGTTAAAATGGACTCATTGTATGTAACTCATTGTATGATTCATTGTATATAATGGACGCTATGTAACACTTGTGTATTAACACCGGTGTAGCGGTGCTCTTTTGCGGTGTTAAAAATCCGGTGTAATATCGGTGTTAAACCGGTGTAATACCGGTGTAACAGTAGAATAATTTTACACCGTATCGGAGTATGAATATTACATGATCCATAAAACACAATTAATATTCAATAATTATCAAAACGAGACAAGTAACATTTATTTAAGAATTTTCAATTTATAAAATTACGCAGAAATCAATTTAATGAATGTTATACAACAAGTTAAATAGTATTTACAATATTAAATGTTTAGGAACAATATAATAATTATTTTTATCGTATCCATGATGTTTCTCATAATATAATGGATGTTTTAAACATGAAAAATCTACAGCTGTGAATAAATATATTATCTATATGAAAATCATTTGAAAAAGGTTCAAAATTGTCGTAAAATTGTTCTAAAAATGTTTCAAATTTGTTGTAAAAACACTCTAAAACTGTCCAAAAAATGTTCTAAAATTGTCTCAAAAATATCCGAAAAATGTCTCAAAAGTATTCAAAATTTGTTCTCAAATAGTTAAAAAAATGTTTTAAGATTATTCAAAAAAGGTTCCACATAAGATTTAAGGACAAAATTTTAAGTAAATTGCTTCAAATAAATTGCATTGATTCTAAAATTATCTTAGAAGTATTCCGAAAATCTTAAAAAAAATACTTAAAAGTTATGAAATAATTACTAAAATCCACTATTTTAGAGTTTCCGATTATATATATGATGTCCTAAAATTGTCCTTTAATAATGGTGTTAATTAAAGTAACACGGATCGAAAATTTACACCGAGAGAATTTCACACCATTATTTCACACTACACGGCCATGTAAAGTGCTCTGAGTCCATTTTTACATCGAAATTTTTTACAGTGTATTTATTTTAATCAAAAACTTTTATCTACTTTATATTTTATTATTTGAAACTTTCTAAATTAAATATTAACTTTTTTTTTATTATTTATCTTTAATTATTAAACATAAAAAGTTTAATTATAAAAATTGTGTTACTTAAAATATTATCTACACCGGAAAATTTATAACATCGATTTAACACCGAAAAAAATTATTTACACCGCGACCGGTGTTACTGCTACACCGATTTCGGTGTTGAATTTAACACCGGAATTTTTAACACCGTACACCGCATGGACTCACACCGGTTTTTTTTTACAGTGTAAATATACTTTTTTCAATACTCACTCTCATGTCAAACATTAGAATGTTATTATATTCTGACTCTAAAATCGAAAAAGTTTAGTTTTTTATACTTCCTGTGTAGTTTTTATATGATTGCAATCACGATGATTTCAACTATCTCCGATGGTAAAAGTTACCATCTAGATAATAAACCGTACTATCATAATTGTGGGAATTAATATATACTGATTGTACTAATTAAAATCGCCGGATAGTTGCATTTATCATCTTAACTTTGCAAAAATTAATAACCATCCTGCATAGTAGAAGCTACAAAATAAAGATGGTTACCGTTAACATAAAATTCTCTCCGTGTGGTAATCGGTAGCCTGCACCGAAAAAATCGGTAGACTCTACCGAAAATAATCGGTATCTGCTACCGATTTTTTTTCGGTAGCAGCTGCCGATTTTTTCGGGAGCCTCTACCGAAAAAAATCGGTAGCCTCTACCGATTATTTTTTTCCGTGTACACATGTGTAAGTAAAGTTAAATGAATTAAATTCAGATATTAGTCTTCCAACACAACATATCTGTGAACAAATTTTCTGATACAGCCATATATGGTGTATTTCCATGTACGGGCTGAAGTGTTCATATTTGATTATATATCAGCCTATCTATGAAAAGAAAAAAATAGTTATCATTTTTTTTTAATGTGTGCGTGAATTAACATGTTTCATTTGACAAAAATTGGTTTAATAGTTGATTAAGCTGAAAATAAACGACAGATAAGCTCCTTAGGAGGGTTATGAAATGATTTTTATTTTGTAATTTAATACCTCAGACTTAACTCTCTTGCATTGAGGTAATTCAGCAATCATGCGTCTTCTGTTGAAGATTTTTAATACTATTTTTGGTCAAAAAATTATACATGTCTATACGTGACCTGATATAGGCATATCAAGTTATGCACTTATAAAAATGATTTCGCTAAAGTAAAAAAAAAAACGAGATTATAGAACAGTATATTGTAGTAAAAAATAAATTGATTTATAATGATGAATTTATTAGTTTTTTTTATCAACATCATCCAAGTTCCAAAAGCAAATCAGTTACAACTAAATTATCTCGTTACCATTACTTAGCTGTCGTTGTTGTAATAAAATAATTTTTCCAGGAGTAGGTATGTTCAATAACTTTGGAAATAACGGAAACTGCAAGCGTAAAGTGAAATATTGCAACATAAGTTCAGTTAAAAATGACCTCACTACACAGTTGAATTCGCGGAGCCAATTATTGGAACATCTTCACTCCCAGAGGCGCCAAACAGCGGACCTGAGGTGCCCATAAGGCATCTTGGCTTAACGCTCAGATATATCTCTGGTTGGTCCTTGCAGAGAGCAGAAAGGACAAGGATAAATTTGTACGGAGATTCGGCTTGGGCTTGGCCTAACTCGATTGAGGATCCAAGATCTGGTAGCACCGTTTGCTCCGTATACTTAACATTGCTCTACACTTAACTGATACATTGGAACATTCTAAGATTGGTAGTGTATGGTGATGCCTCTTCCTCCTTGTTCTCGGCGTTCATTCCTATCCTGACTTGGTCCCTCGTTACTTTTGACTTACTCTCATTCTTTATCCCCATCTCGGGTCTTATTATTTTTATTTTTTACTTCTGCTGGCTCAACTTGTTCGATATCTGTAATGCTTATGGTCACGTCGCAGAGTCACGTTTCTCCGAATAAGAGTTACCTATTTAGTTATTTACTCACTCACTTCGCTTCTCCAGGTTTAGATTTCGCTGCTCAAGTGTCATTGGAGTATTCAGTTTAACTTTACTGGACAGCTCATAAGGCATAGCATCAGAGGTTGCTCTAAGATCGATAGATTTTTAAAAATAATTAGCGATACACTCTTTTGACATTAACAAGTATCCGGCCTGATATGAAAATTGGCCATATCAAAACATATTTGACTTCATACGCCCTAGTATACTAAAAAAAAATTTTTTTTGAACAATATAAGACAAGTTGTGATAATAAATTATTATGTTAGCACAGGAATAATAATTAATAATTTATATGTTACATCAACAGAACAATTATGTTAATGTAGTAGAACATTTTAGTTAATTAAAAAAAACAGTTAAGTTGAATCAACAAATTGGCTTGTTGAGGCAACTGAATTGTCAAGTCGGGATAACAAATATTCCTGTTTGCTTAACAGAAAATATTTTGTTGCAGTAATATTAACTTGTTAACAGGTGTAACAAATTTTATTGTTAAAGTAGATAAATCATTTTGTTCAAATAACTAATAATTACGGCAGTGAATAAATTTTACTGTAACAACAAATAGATTTTATTAAAGCAACAAATAAATTCTCTTATAACAACAAAATCAGCAAAGTAATGATACAATTCACAAAATAATTCAATTGTAACAACAAACAGATATTGTTGTGATAACAAAATGATTGTTGTTAAGACCACAGATTGATTTAGCGGTATTATAAACTAATTTATTTCTACAAATTATCTCACTTTGTTAAAATAACTAATCAATTTATACTGTGAGTAAAACAATTTGCAACTACAACATATTTTTTTTTGCAATTCTGTATTTTATAATTTTACCAAAACCATTTCCATGAGTGCACTCTTTTGGTTTTAAAAATTTATTTGAAACCCAAAGGACTATTATGAAAAAATCTGGAAAACGGTTGGCCCTGCAGATCATCCCTGGAACTTTCCGTTATATAGCGCACACATGTGCGAGTTCAAAAGCTCGAAAAATCATTAATTCTGGACTTTTGAGCTCTTCGAGCTCGAAAATCTCCTGGTTGTAAGAAATATACTTTTTTGAAAATTTTTAGTTGCAATATCGTTCGATCGCCATTTTTCGAGCCTAATTTCAAACACATTGTTTTCCTGGCTATACAATCCTGTAATAAGAGACGCCATGTTTGGATCGATCAAAAGCACAGTTATTGTTAAGCTTATTATTCTGATAAGTATAAGCTTACGTTATTACTTTTGAAGAATTCTGAACACTAAAAAAAATTATTTTATATTTCAGTATTTGAAGTATTATTGAACGAATATTCTTACAATAAAAATACGTTTTCTTATTGTACGAAAACTGGTATAATCCTCAAAGAAATACCAAATTTGGTTATCGAAAAAAATAGCCCTGGAATAAATAAATCCGGAAAAAATACTCAGAATATTCCCGGTGAAAAATTTAAGTGAACACCCAAAATCCATGATAAAAAAAACCCAGCACGCTAACAAGCTTATGTGTTTTTTCGGATCTATTTTTTCCAGAATTCACCAAATTTTATCCTGGGCCAGTTATTCAATATAATTAGTATAATTCGATGTCTACACACATGGAAGTTATACCGTACAAGCATTTGCAGTAATCTTTGTTAAAAACTAGAAAATGTTGTGAAGGGTATTGCAAGTATCCAGGATACGGATCAATGCTTCTAATATCATGACAAATGATCCTACTCTTGACTTCAAACTGACGTGGTTATTTGCTATTGATGTAGATCAGTACAATTAGTTGTGCACAATCAATATAAACAATAATAGCGCTGAGTTGAATTGAAGAAATTAATGGGCAAATTGATTCAACTTATAAATTATTTTATCACTTAGATATTATCTAGAAAATTAACTCTTATAAGAATAATCCACTTTTAAATATTCAAAAATCATGCAAGACAATCGTAAACGTATATGTATATTTACACTTGTACATGTTATCAATGTGTGCAATACTCGTATAATCTCAGCTATGCGTGTGTTGCAATTTTTTCCCTCGGGAATTAGAAAATAGGTTAAAAAATACTCGGTACCTAGGAAACAATCAAGTATAAGCTTCACAACAAACGAAATAATAATAAACATAAAAATAACGTGGTTATACATGAAAGTGGATCTTGTAAAATCGGTAGTAGCTGTTGATACGCAAAAATGAAGCGACGTGTTTTATACTATCAGCGGCCGAAGGGTTGTTATAAATCTATTGATTCTGAGTTCCTGGACGAAATAGAATACTTTAAAATATCACTTGCAGTTATTAAGTCACTGTAAATTCGACGTAGATAAAATAAAACTTGATAAATACGGCATCTTAACGGTTTATAATCAAAAATTGAACAAAACGTTAATAATTGTGTGCAATAATATGAGTTTTGAGCAATGACGTTGATAAATAAAATTGTGTGGTGGTTAATAACCATGAGTTTGTGCAGCGATGGAAGAATATTAGATAAAATAGTATTGCAGAATCCTCAACCTGCTTGGAATAAGATGGTGAGTTCTTCAGAAATAACATTAACATTAAGGGGTTAGGGGTAGTCAGAGGCACGAAAAAATGAGAATTTTCAGTATTTTTTTTTTGCTATTAAATCACGTTATTTTACAAAAGTAATAATATGGCATTATTATACAATGTTTTGACTTGAAGTCACGAAAATTTCAAAAAAAAAAAATTTTATTTCCAAAGTTATGGCTGTCTGTGTTGACCCAGTTCCAAAAAAAGGTCCTTGCGGTGACAATCATAAGTCCTTGGAGATTCATCTAAAATCAATCGGATGAAAAAAATTAGTTTTATAAATAGATAATCCTGGGCCTGATCGAAGGATTTTTTTTTTTCAAAAATTAACAAAATGGCGGCCTCAGGAAATTTTTGTCTAGATTTTTGGGAAAAAATCAACAGTTAATTGGTCTTAAAAAATCGAAATTTTTGAAAAAAAAAAATCCTTCGATCAGACCCTAGTTTATTATGTATTCTAAAAGCTGTATAAATTTTATTAAAATCTACTGAGCGGTCTTTTGATTTATAGGTCTTTTTGATTTATGGGACAAGCAGCAATCAAAATACGTTTTCGAAAATTTCAAAGCTACACAGAAAGAATGGTTCACTTGAACCAAGAAAATATTTTTCTTGCTAATTATTTTCTTAATTAAGCGAAAAAAAATTTTTTTTTTGACACAAAAAATTTCACTTATTCCAACAAAATTAATTCTCTTGCTTCAAGAAATACGTATCTTGATCCAAGACAATTTATTTAAATCAAGAAAATTTTCTTGTTTTGAGAAAATTTTTCTCTTGCTCCAAAAAATTAAGTTCTTGACAGAAGTAAATTTTCTTGTCTTGAGAAAATTTTTCTCTTGCTCCAAAAAATTAAATATCTCGATAATAAATTTTCATTAATATTTTTATTGACGAATATGTCAAATGGGAAGATCAAATAATATTGAACTATTTTCTTTCATTCAATATGTATAATTGCGTGCTAAAATAATCTAAAATGGGTATCAAATATTCAAGAGAAAAATTTTCTCAAGGTGAGAAAATTTTTTTCTCAGCTGAAGTAGGTGGCGCTGCTTCCCTAAAGTATCTAAAAATCTTGATCCAATATAAAAATTTATTGTATCAAGTATTTATGATAATTTGAATTAAGAAAAATTACTTCCACCAAGAATAGAGTTTCAAGAAAAATTTTTACTTCGACCAAGACAACTTCGGTCTTCCTTTAGGCACCCGAAAATTTACTTGAGCCAAGAATTTTATTCTCCAGTCAAGAAATCTTTTTTTCTGTGTAAGGAACTAGTTGAAAATGCAGCTGCAGAATATGATGATGTCGAATTTGAAAATTTAGTAAGCATTTACTTATTTATTTTCCTTTGTTTTTTACTTGGCATATTGGTTTTTGTCACCGAAATACTAATTGTAAAGTACAAGGCAGAACGACATAGGAGAAAAATAATTCGAACACTTGAAAAACGCGTTAAATACGTCGGATGTCGGCTTATTCCAATAAAATAGTTGTGAGTGTATGCTAACTTTTTAAATGATACACTGAACCCTGTTCAATGAGTAGACCATCGTAGCAAACTTAAAATGAATTTACAATATATTTTTATTATAGTTTCATAATTAAAATAATTTATTCCGGATTAAATCATGTACTTGGTTGTTTAAAATTATAGTGAAATTTCCCTAACTTCTTTATCCTCCAACTTCAACTACCCTAAAAAGAGTAGAGGGGCTTCTCTACTATTGTGTATTCTCCAAATTCAATTCTTGGAATTTGGGACACCTTTCAGATTTAAGACGTCCTTACAGAAAATCACCCACATTTATATTTTTGCGGAGATAAAATCGCTCCTATCACATGATGTGACAACTCACCATAATCTTCTATTCTTTATTGAGATTGTTTCAATTATTATGTAAAGTGACTACTCAACACGTTTTTTATCATTAACATGTAGCAACTATTACATGCAACTAGTTTAAGAGTATAATACTTAAAATTACTAAGTCTAATCTAAATCACTTGTTGTTGCTATAAAATAATAATCTGTATTTTATGTATTGAGTTTTGAAAAATATATAAACCATAAGTGTCACCTAATTAATAAATAGTTATATAGTCCCATCACTGGGTAAGTACTAGTAGCCGTAATAAAAATTTCACTTTAAGGAAATAATATTTCAACTTTTCAGGTTTGAATTTCTGCTGCATATGGAATTGGTTGGTATCACACAAGGCAAAGTTGTTGGATTGTTGGTTCAAGATCGAAGTGTGGACATCTCAAATCTCAAAAATAAAAAATTTCAAGCTTTAAATTGCTTTTTAACTACTCTGATTTGACCATTTTTAACGAAGATACAGCTATTCGAAAAATCGCGAAAACTTTGGAATTTTTTTTTTTTTCATCTCTTAATTCTTTTCATTAGTGTTTATTGTGAGACATGCGACGCCAAATCGCACACCATTCTGCTTTTACATCGTCGATTTTTTTTGATAATTTTTCATGTTGTAGTACCCATTAAGAAAGGCCTCCATGATTTTTAAAAATTTTTTTTGTCTATCAGCCGTTTCGAGTTATCGATTTAAAAAAAATTATTTTTAACTTCCCGCTAAGAAAATCGGGAAGTTATTGTTTTCACCCCGTTTTACGAAAATCGAGTTTTCATCGAATCTCGACGTTTCGAGGTCCTAGGAAGCTTCCCTGACTATTCCCGCGATGGTGTCTGTATGTGTGTGTGTGTGTGTGTGTGTGTGTGTGTGTGTGTGTGTGTGTTTTTTGTTTTAAGGGGGGGGGGAATCCTTTTTACGGATTCTAGGCATAGTTGTTTGGCCTGGATATGTGGCGACTCGACGCAGTGTCATACTAAAACTCGACGCTAGCGCCCCTACCCACTAAACCCTAAACCCCTTTTTCTCTTTCCCCTAATCCCTCATGGAAACCGCCGTTAGGCATTACTTCGTTAGGGGAGGATCTAGCTACTGCTCTTTCTTCTGGTAGCTAACGTGTTATTTTACCTTTCTTCTAGTTGTTGTCATTTGCTCTTCTTCTTTCGATGGAACGCAAGTCTATGAAGACTTCTGTTGCAAATGTGCTGATGGCGTTCCAGGAGGCTCTTGATGACAACATTGCTTCTACTATTGTCTCTGGTTGGATTTTCTTCTTTAGGATCATCTCCAGCTCATCTCGCTGTGGGTAAAATCGTGGGCACTCAAAGAAAACATGCTCCGCGTCTTCATTAATTCCTGGGCAGGACGGGCACTCCGGTGAATCATCATGCTTGAAGCGGTGAAGATACGTCCGAAAACATCCATGTCCTGACAACAACTGCGTCAGATAGTAATTGACCTCGCCATGACTTCGGTTTAGCCAAACGTCGATCTTCGGTATGAGACGGTGTGTCCATCTCCCTGTTGTCACGGCGTCCCACTGCGATTGCCATCGTGCGATGCTGTTGTGCCGTTCTTTAGCTCTGAGTTCCTCGGCACTTTGTGCGGTTGTGCTCTTTCGTTGGTAAAGGTTACGTCTTTCCTCAGCTAGGACTCTGAGCGGCAAAATTCCGGAAATGACACACACTGCTTCCTCTGATATTGTTCGAAAGGCGCTGGCTACTCTTAGCGCGCTCAGTCGGTAAACTGGACATGCTTTCCTCCATGATTCTTGGATCTCAAGTGCGTCGGCCCAAATGGATATACCATATGTGAGGACCGATGTAACTACTGATGATAGCAATGACCTCCTTGTCTGCTTCGGGCCACCGATGTTGGGCATCAATCGTACTAGGTTGGCTACTACTGCTGATGCTTTGGTGGTCACGTGTTCAACTTGTTGTTTAAAGTTAAGTCGGGCATCGAGCATCACTCCCAGATATCGAATGAATGGTTGGGATGTGATTTCTTGGTCTCCGACGTTTAGATTGATCGTTTCCACCACTTTTCTGCTAGTGATAAGTACAGCCTCGGTCTTCTGTTTAGCCAGTTGTAGATTTACTGTGTCCATCCACTGGTTAATTCGCTCAAAGGTGATAGCGAACATATGTTTTATCTCATCAAGATGCTTGGCGACGATTACTATGGCTACATCGTCCGCGTACGCTACCAGTTTGACATTTCTTGGTAGTTTCAGTCTCAGCAATCCGTTGTACATGACATTCCAGAGAAGTGGACCGAGAACAGAACCCTGCGGTACACCTCCAGTAACATCATACTCCTTTGGACCATTCTTCGTGTCATATCTCAGGACTCTATCTGTGAAGTAGCTAGCGACTATCCTTCGTCGGTATCCTGGTACGTTCATCTCTTGAAGGGCTTGCATGATGCAATCCCAGTTCGCGGAGTTGAAGGCATTTTTTATGTCTAAAGTTGCCACCAGGCAATATTTCTTCGTTCCCCCCTTCCATCTGGTACCGGCGATTGCGTCTTTGGCTATACCGACAACCAGGTTGATCGCGTCCAGGGTTGATCGTCCTTTCCGAAATCCGTACTGATTGTCTGCTAAGAGTGGATCGACAACTGCTTCTATCCTTTGGTGGATTATACGTTCTAGTATCTTACCGGCTGTATCCAGCATGCAGAGTGAACGATAAGATGACGGTTCTTCCGGTGGCTTTTTCCCTTTAGGAAGTAGTACCAGCCGTTGTTGTTTCCACTTCCGAGGAAAAATCCCTTCCTTCAAGCAGATGTTGTAGACGTCGAGGAATAACGCTGGCGCTGCTTTAATAGATGTTTTCAAGGCAATATTAGGGATTCCGTCCAATCCCGGTGCTTTATTATTCCCGACGTGGTTACAAGCTTCCATCAGTTCTTCTTTCGTGACAGGTGGAATATCATTCAGTTCGTCCTGTGCCAACAGATAGTTGAAAACGCGCTGTCGTGGAAACAACGCAGTCACGATCTTCTGTAAGAGTTGAGGACACGTAGGAGATGGCATTGGCTGATATTTCAGGTGTGCCATGACTACCTTGTAAGGTCTACCCCACAAGTCTTTGTCCACCTCGTTGATTAGCTCTTTCCAGCAGTTCTTCTTGCTATCCTTGATGGCTTTGTTTAAATGTCGACGAGCTTTCTTATATTCTGCGATTAGTTCCGCTGAGTCAGGCCGCCGATAACCACGCTGAGATATTCTTCTTTTCTTGAGACACTCTTTCCGTAGGAAGCTGATGTGTTCATTCCACCAGTGCACCGAAGGTCTTTGGTTCATGCCCCGTTTACGGGACATGCAGGTGTCGCAAGCCTGGGTCACTCTCTTCATCAAGTCCTTGGTCATTTCTTCTGCAGATCCAGTAGTAAGCGGTTCACTATTTAGGGCAGCTGCTAGAGCACCTGGGTCAAAGGATTTCACCTTCCACCCAACGATGTCAAGTTTCTTAGCCGGTCTTCTAGGATTCTGGTCCTTTGATACTTCCCAGAGAATCGCATTGTGATCGCTGGCCGTGTAGATCTCTATCACCTTCCAGTCGTAGTTTCCTCTGATGAGGCTGTTGCTGACAAAAGTAAGATCCACAATAGAACTTGCGTCTCCTTTAGTGTACGTCGGCGCATCGCCGCTGTTTAACAATACTACATCTAACGTAGAAAAAGCTTCCAGTAGTTCTTTACCTCGAGCGTTGGTGTGTTTGCTGCCCCATTCCACTGCCCAGGCGTTGAAGTCTCCAGCTATTGCCACTGGGTAGTACTGCTTCGCGTCTTCCGTCAGTCGATCCAGAAAGTCCATGAATTCAACAATAGTGAGGCTAGGTGGTGCGTAGCAGCTGTAAAAGCGGATACCATCTACCGATGCTGCTACAAAGCCGGCGCTGCCATTGTTAACGACACTCTGGAAGGGGAGCTTGCGACAGGACCATATGACAGCTTTTGTGGTGCAGTCAGTTTCCCATGGTTGGCCGCCGAGGTGTTTATACGGTTCCGATATAAGCACAAGGTCAAGCTTTTGTTCACGTACTGTCAGCATGAGCAAATCATGTGCCGCCTCACAGTGGTTGATGTTTAGCTGCAGTATTCTCATTTTCGTTTATTAGTTATCTTCTTGCCTCTTGGTATACTGGGCATCTGCTTGTGCCGGCATGATGGGCGTTATTCTCTGTACCGGGTTGATCCGCACACAGTGCGCATTTAGCAGGCTTATTACATTCGGCGATTTTGTGTCCCTCTTCTCCACATTTAATGCAAAGTTTGGAGTGGTCGACTTCACTTGTGCACTGAACCGCACGGTGTCCAAAATGCCAGCATTTATAACATCGGACTGGTCTTAGTACTGTTCTAATACGACAATTGGTCCAGCCGATCCTAATCTTGCCGTGTTCTCCTACCACTTTCTGCGCTACCGTTGCTGCCAGAGTCAACGACGCAATTTGTGTTCTGCTACGTAAGACCTTACGAATTTTAATGGCCTCTACTGTTATAACACAATCGTTTCCAGCTGCCTCATGTAAAGCTGTTAGAATGTCATCTTTAGTTGTGGTATCGTCAATATCGCGAATTTCCAGGTCTTCTTCAGGTCCTGTACTAATGACATTTGTGTCCTCCTTAAGTATTCCCGCGATAGTCTTCTGCAGGTCTTTACCTATATCACTACTGCCTTTCGACAGCGTGATGAGAATGTTCCCTGTCGCGGTCCTGCGTATCTTCTCGACTGTGTTGCGGACCTGATCAGGGGCGAACGTCCGCCTTGGTCCGTGTAAGTATTTCAGAATACTTATCTTTGTTCGCTGGACGGATAATAAGTGCCTCCGGTCTCGTTGTTGTTCTTCTTGGCTTCTGGTTCGGCTTCGGTGGAGGCACCAGAGGTTTTTCTGGGGGCAGTTTCCTGCGCTCCTTCTTCTTGTCCTTTCTGGACTGCACCTTTTCCCAGCCTGGCTTCTTGTTCTATTCACCAGAGTTTTGTGGAAGATCCTTAACCACTTCCTGCTTCTTGATGGGATGACCAGGTCCAAGGTCTTTCAGCTTCTGGGGAGTATGAAAAGCTCCGCCTTCGGGAGAACGAATTTTTCTTTTCAACTTCCTCAGGTTGCGGCCGTCTTGGTCAAAGGATTCAGTCTCTGCCGTTGTGATAGTTTCACTTTCTTCTTCAGTGACTGATTCTCCGTCACCTTCGGCTCCAGTGTCCATCGCTTCTTCAACAACCACTTGACTGTTTCTCTCCGATGTAGCACAAGGGGTGCGGTGTAATGATGAGCGCCATTCTTCGTCCAGTTTTTTGAAACGTTGAAGTGCGTTCGCTACACTAGTCGTCTTGTTTTTTATTTCCCTGTGGATGTTGACCTTTGACTGAACGAAAACATTTAACTCACTGGTCAGTTTCTCTAGGCGTTCCAACGCTTGTGACCGCTTCATTTCAGCGCTCTTTTCAATTGCTGCTTGTTGGGCATGTAGCCCGTTTCCACTCTTGTTTGTTTCCTGTGGGTTACTCATACTTTTTTGATTTACCAGCGTATCGTACGGAGTGGAGCGGGTTGTCATAACTAGGAACGGGTGTACCCTCGGAGATAGTACTCCTACCCCAGTTCCCTGGGGCCTAGCCGACACTTAGCCAGTCCCGGAATACACGGACGGACTAGACTCGCTCGGGGCGGTGAAGATTCCGATCTCTAGCACTCACTGCGTACTCCCTGATCAAGGCCCGAGGTAGCTGGCTCCTGATCTACAACTGTAACTTACACCTCGGCAGAGCAAGCTCACATCAGCCGTGGCCTGCGTCGTCGGAAACTACGACACAGGTTCCGGACACTCCCAGTGGGTTACAACAGAGAACGATCTTCTTCTTGCTAGGTCAGTTAGTATGACCAACCCATTAAGGGGAGTTTTGTCCACGGGAGCGTATTTTATTTAGCTCCTACCCTCTGTACCTTGTCAACTAAGAGACTCAGTGTCATCCAAGGACAGCGAGCGTTCTCCCATCCGCTCGGGGAGACGCGCCCGGTAGCAGTATCTCTTTTGCCCCGAGTGTGTGTGTGTGTGTGTGTGTGTGTAGATGTATGTAAACCTCTCATAACTTTTGAACGGCTTGACCGATTTGATTGCAGTTGGTGCCATTCAAAAGGGCTTGACCAAACTTAGATTTTGAATATACTTTGGAACGATTCGGACCGGTAGATTTTGAGAAATTGAAAAAAAAGTACGAAAAAAAATTTTTTCAAATGGGGTTTTTTTGGAATAACTTTTAAACGGCTTTACCGATCAATTCCAAAAACTAATCAGCTCTTAACATCGAAAAACCACGTCGATCGCCGCCAGTCCGGTCAAAATCGGTTGATTCGTTCGTGAGTTATCGTTGACGAAAGAAAACCGAAAAAAGTGTTTGAGGTCTTAAGAAGCTTCCCCGAATGTTTCCGCGATGATGTCCATATGTTTGTGTGTGTGTGTGTGTGTGTGTGTGTGTGTGTGTGTGTGTGTGTGTGTGTGTGTGTGTGGCCGTATGTAAACTGCTTTTAACTTTTGAACGACTTGACCGATTGGAACCAAAATAGTGGAGTTTTAAAGAGTTCCATTAAACTTAGATTTCGTGTGATTTTGGACCGATTCGAATCGGTAGATTTTGAGAAATATAAAAAAAAACTACGAAAAAAAATTAGGAAAACGGTTGACCCTAAAGGCCATCCCTACAACTTCCCGCTAATTCCATACTTAAGCGCTCAATATATCCCATACAGACGTAAGGACATCATCGTAAAAATAGTCACGAAAGCTTCTTAGGGCTTTAAAACGTTGAGATCTGTTGAAACCTCGATTTTTGCAAAATGAGGTAGAACCAATAACTTCCCGATTTTTCGAAAATCATTGATTTTCTTAGTGGGAAGTTAAAAAAATTTTATTTTAATCATTTCAGTAAATTTTCAAATTCCTAACAGTCCGAAGGTGATTAGAAAAGAAAATAATTAAACTATACGTACTTTCAGTTTTGCAGAGCCAATAAAATGACGATATTAATATTCAGAATAAAAACAAATAAAAAGATCTATGAATAATCAATATAGCACATTTTTTATCAAAAATTGAATTTAAATTTTCTAAACGTCCGATTTGTTAAAAAATAATTGACCCAATTGAGTCTCCTTTGAATGATCGAAGCTGCTTAAAGTGGAGTTCCATAAAATTACTTAAAATGAGAGCATCCGTCTAAGTCAAAGGACCCTCAGTCTTTTGATTTTGTCTTTAATGTATTTTATGTCTTGAGGAGGAGAGAACAATGCGCCCGCGTAGTTGTCCGCGTTTGGTTAAGCAGCACCCGTCACTCTATTCTCTGGTCTTGGTCTTGGTTGGTCTTGGCGGAGGCAAGAAGAGTCTTGTGTTCGTTTATTGAGAGCTGGAAGCAAAGTAAAGAGGTATCCGAGGATAAGAAGTAACGATCACGAGAGCCGGGTGAAGTACAGCAGTATCGGCACATCGGGACAAGGAGCCAGCGAGCATAGCTGCTAAAGAGAGCCAGATCACTTCTGCCCGTTGAGAGTTAAGAGCCAAGGGACAAAGGAATATAAGAGTGACGGGAAGACCGACCGCTTAGCTGGGTAAGCTGCTACGGGGTGTTTGCCTCTATACTACTCGTCCAATCGATCTTGCTGCAGTCACCACCTGAACAGAACCAGAACAGAACCAAGACGACTTACACGCCGATGTGCAAAAGGCTAAATAAAACTCCCAGTGCCCTCACGATCTTCCAGTCCTACTAAAGTCCAAGAGGGTGACAAAGTCACCGATCGTCGTACAGACTCCAGACCACAAAAATTTACCGTGTCAACCGGCAAGAAACCCAGTAAATTACTCTTTGATTCTACCGACCGAGATCTAGATTTTATGGGCAAGTATTTTCAATAAAATCTGCCAATTTATGAACTCTTTTTAAGGATGTGATTCACTTTTTTATTTGAGGTCAATTTATAAGAATGTCCATTTCAAAGTTTGATCATTATCGTTGTAGAAATGTTTCAGGTTTAAATATTTACGAAAAATAAATCCGGCACAGTCAGTAATTGGCTTTTAAGTGAATTCAAATTGGAATAAAATTTTAGATTTCTTAACGGAAAGTTCAAAAGGATTATTTGAGATAAATGTGTCGTAAGATCTTAATAAAACTTATCATAGCTATTCTTTGAACAATTTTAGTCGCCTAGTTTAATGATGGATTAAATTGAAGAGATAGTTTAGAAATGGCAGAGATTATGGAATTTAAAAAAATTCAGAAATCCAATTTTTGATGTACTTATTTGGAAAAAACTTATGAATGCGATAAATCATCAATTTTTTTATCATTGCATTGAAAGTTAATTAAATTATCGTTAATCTTTATGTCAAATTTTTTCCCTTGAGAATTTTACTCTTATTTCAAAATGTTTAGTTCTCCTCATTATATAAATTCACGAACAGAATAACAAAAATAGAATAAAAAGGATAAAGAGAGCAAAGTTATATATTCAAGAATGTTACCAATTTAAAATCTATTATTTTCAAACACGATACTATATAATTCCATCAAAAATTTATTTTTTTGAAAATTAAAATACAAGTTAACGTTGGTTCAAAATTTTAACGACTTGCTTCAAAATCACCAAAGTCCTCAGAATTCTCTCATGTTATATATGTCATTAAAAATCAGTCTCAAATGCGTTATAGAATGCATTCAAATAAAATATTTTCTTTTGGTATTTTGAATAAACCAACTTTTTTTGGACTAAGAATATAAGATTTTTAGATGAATAGTTACTTTTGGAAAATTATCCGCTGAAAAATTAAAATTAACTTGATTCAAGGGAAAAATTCTTGAACAAAAAAAATTATTAAATCCAAGTTATTATTAAATCTACTTTAATCAAAATAATAAAGATCAAAATGATGATCTTATGTTAAAAATTTTTGTAATGAATCCAGTTAAATTTTCTTTCTATGTGGTTTTGGGTGTTGAATTTTATTGTACCTCACGAAGATAATATACTTATGATTGAAGACGTAGAATTTTTCAAGCTAAGAATACGAATTTCAAAACAATAAATTTTTAAATCAAGCCTGCCAGTTTTCTTTAAAATAGTTTTTTTTATCAAAAATATTTTTGTTTTTTCTTATAGTCTGATTCTGTCGGTTTTTGATATTTTTTAAAAATTTCTTTCATTTAAATTTTCAAATAACCTTTTTTAATAAAATTTCTGAACTCATATGTATTACTGCAACAATTTCAAGAAAAAAAAAAGAAAAAGGTCCAGTCGTTATTGCTTATTATCAAATAAGTGTGCATAATACATACTGAGGAAATTAAATCCATGACACAAATTGGTTTAGAGACTGTGGTAAAATTGGGCGGTCGTGTGTCTTATTATAGATTGTAGATTGGTGATGGTGATGCTGATGAGGGTTATGACGGTTTAGTTATTGAGACACAGAGAACCTCTAGAGGCCTGAAGTTGCCAGTTAGCGACACTTTATGAGATGATGCAGTAACACGGAGAGTGTTGATACGTTGTTATTATCGAAGCTCGTTTATTCGTGGGTCCGGTCCGTATAGTACGCGGTCGATTGACCCGTGAATAACCAGGTACGAGGTGGCTAAGTAATGAAGTGGATGAGAGTAGTAAAGTACCGCATCCAGTCTGCACCGTCCAGGGTCCACTGAGTTTATTATAATAGTGGATGAGAGGAGAGGTGTAATCGAATTTGGGCCTTCACTCCGCTAATAAAAGTTAAATAAATAAAAATAAAAGTAAAATTATACTTTTAAGTGCGTACATATTACTTATCCAACAAATTCCCAGCTTGACGTGTTTTATTATATCGCAAAGAATATTTTATTAGGCGGGAATAAAGAGCCCCTGCAGTTAATTCTTTATTATCTGAGTGGAGGTGCTTCAGATTCCACGCAAACTAAAAACTTCTTCAGGCTTATTTCGCTCGAAAAAATAACATGAGCAGGTTTCATTTGAATTAGAGATAGTTTAACTTTATGAAGTGTGTTATTTAGTATAATGATTTTTTAAAGTTTAATTGCTTTGCTTTACTTCGTTTAATTAATACTTGAAAGCAGTAGTTATCCAATTTTTACGGTAAGAATGAAGTTTTATGGTAATCATTTATTATTGTCGATATCTGCACTGAAAAAAAAAAATAACGATTCAAGATAAAAATTCTTGAATCTCAAAATCATTTTGAGGAATTTCATTGTCTTGAAACAAAATGAACAATTTTTGAATCAGGAAAAGTTTTTCAGTTCAAAAATTTTTCTATTTAAATGAAGATAATGATTTTCATAGTTCAAAAATTTTTCTCATTAATCGAGTCAATTTTTTTTTCTTTTAGTGTGTAGTACTTCGTATTTTTAATTTCTTTTTTTGAAAATTATTAATTTTCAACAATACAAAATTATTACTTTCACCTCGATTTTAAAAATCGAATTTTCATCATTGATTTTAAAATTAATTATTTGTTCCGTTTCAAAAAGCCGTGGGAAAATTTTCTAATTGATTTTCTAATTTAATCAACTAGCAAACCAATTTATATCTAATACTAGGAATTCAAATTGCGCATGTATACGCACGTGCTCTAATCCTGCACCAGTAAGGAATCAGGGGCCACTTTTTCTATTAGTATCGATATAATTTCGATACTTAACTAATTTCATTTTAGCCATCAATTTTTTTTATCTAATAAAACGTATTAATTTACGTACAAATATTTAGAAAAAATAATAAATACAAAAATTATTTATCTATTTTTACCTATAGCCTGATACGGCCATTAGAGTGTTTTTTACGACTATTTTTTCGACGGGGATGTTGAGAAAATATAAGCCAAAAAAAAAAATTCTTCCATGTTTCTTTGAGATAACTTTCAAATTTTTCAATTAATCGGCTCAAAATCTTATATACACTTTTTGCGTTAAAAACCGCATCGGATTCTACCAAAAAAATTAAAATCTGACTGACGCGTTCAAAAAATGTTGCAATTTAAAAATTCTAAAATAATATTTTTCCAGTTAGCTCTTAAAAAGTCTCCTCATAATTTTCGCTCAATTTCTACTACACTTCCGCCCTTTACAATAATCTTACGTCAGTCTCCAAATTAATCACTAATTGTCAATTAATTACTGGAATTTACGGTCTACAGCCTTGCTCCCGACAGATGTATCATTTTTCCTTCTCCTCAACTCAATTTATCTCTTCCATATGATTTCCAGGGCCCTCCAATGTTAAACGCTTCCAAAGTCTGTTTGGGTGTTGTGTTTCGTAATCATTCTTGTCATCTAGAGTTATCTCTCGTCTGTCACTAATTTATCACTAATATTCGGGGTCTACAACCCACGGTCATGTTCCGACAGCTCAATTTTTCCGACTTTTCAACTCTGTTCGTGTTCGTAGTTTATCATTTTCAGTTTGTAACTCCACTCAATCTTAAATGCTACAGGTTGGTGACATTATATGCTCAACTTTTTTCCTCACATATTATCACTGATTTTCAAACTTTACTACATTAGAAAAAAAAAATTAGGAAAACGGTTGACCCTGAAGCCATCCCTGCAACTTCCCGCTAATTCCATACTTAGGCGCTTAAAATTGCACCAATGACGTTTTTGAGCTCTTCGAGCTCAAAGAGATTGCTTTCCTATGCTTTTGAGCTCTTCGAGCTCAAAAGTCTGATAGAGATTTGATGACACTATTTTTTGAATTTTTAAACCGCGATAACTTTCGAATGAATAAACCGATTTTCACGCGGTTAGAAGCATTCGACGCAGTTTTTCAAGCCTCACAAAGAATCTCAAATTTTGAATTGATCGCGCTAGGAATTTTGGAGTTATTCCGAAAAAACACTTTTTTCGGTTTTCTTTCGTTCACGATATCTCTCGAACGAATCAACCGATTTTGACCGGACTGGTGGCGATCGACGTGGTTTTTTGAGGTTAAAAGTTGATTAGTTTTTGGACTTGAACCATCAAGCCGTTTAAAAGTTATTCCAAAAAAATCCCATTTGAAAACATTTTTTTCAGTTTTTTGAAGTTTTCTCAAAATCTATCGATCTGAATCGGTCCAAATAGTTTTCAAAATCTAGGTTTGGTCAAGCCCTTTCGAACGGCACCAACCGCGATGAAATCGGTGAAGCCGTTCAAAAGTTATAAGCAGTTCACATACTTTCACACACACACACACACACACACACACACACACACACACACACACACACACACACACACACACACACACATACAGAGAGGCACCGTGACGACCTCACGGGGATAGTCAGGGAAGCTTCCTGTGACCTTCAAACGTCGAGATCTGATGAAAACTCGATTTTTGCAAAACAGGGTGAAAACAATAACTTCCTGATTTTTGAAAATCTTCGATTTTCTTAGCGGGAAGTTAAAAATACAATTTATCATGGGTAATATAATAAAATTTATTTTTTTTACAAAACCTAGATAATAATTAAAAATTTCTCTACTACAGTAAAAAATTGGGTGTGAATTTTTATTCCCATCCCCGGGAAAACTAGAGCGGGTAAATAAAACACTCTCCATACGGAGTATATCTGAGGTTTTCTTTCAACGGAGTGAAAATAGATTTAAAGCCGAAAAACATCCAGGTACGGAGTTTTTTGACTAAAATATATTTTTATTTATATCAACTGAAATAAGTTTCATATGCCAAATTATGAACAAATACTTCAAAAAATTTATCTCAAGTTTAATATAAGTATGCGAATGATAATTACATTTTTCTAAAAAATTTGACATTGGAACATTAAACCAAATTTTCATAAAGATTATTTTGTTTTTAAATCTTTTTTTTTTTTGATAAATCCTAACGTAAAAAAAATAATAAATTATTAATATTACTATTTTCATTAAAGAAAGTTATTTATTTTTATGTTAACTGAAAATGAATTTTATATGGCAAATTTTGGCTTTTCTTAACAAATAAATTATAAAGAGAATTTATCAAAAAATGCTACTTGTAGAAATAAAAATAAAATAATTATGCAGTTATTTTTAAATGTTAAATTTTATTTGTTACACATCAATCTCGAAAAAAAGATTACAGAAATTTTTTAAATCTCTAGATACGCATTTTATAATTTTTATAACAATAAGTTTTTTTTTTTCATTAAATCAAAAAAATTAAAAATTATCACGTCGCGTAGGTTTTTCTATTAATAATACAAATAAAGTCCTTCTCGAAGTAAATTCCACTCCGGTGAGATTAAATTAATTAAAATTAACCACTCCGCAAATTTTTTACAGTGTAACTTTATCAAACAATTACCCTATTTTTTTCCTTTTTAATAAATTCATAAATTTATGATACTGTCGTGTAGATGGTAGTACATTAGTGGCGGCAAAATAGTATTTTTTGTGAGTAAAATGATGCACTGACCCGGCTGCGACGACTTGGATCTTCATCACCCGTAATATTCGCTTCCATCTTTCTTCATCTTAATTTTGTTCTTTTATTCAGCTTCCCTTGTCACGGCTGTTTTACGCTCGGTGAATTTCGGCTGGTAGTGGTATTCGCGTGCGTTTTATTGCCGAGAATTCCTTTCCTTGATCTGGACTCTCTCCTCTTTTTGCGCCCGGAATGACCCAGGTTCTTCTGTGTCTCATCTTCTTACTTACTCTCATTATATTATTTTTCCTCATGTCCTCTATATACATATATACATAAACTCTTCTTCATTCTTATTCTTATTACTTTTATTATTTTTTTATATCCCCACTTTCACGCTTTCTCAGCCTCGACACTGTCAGCCGCGGTTGCCAGTGACACTGCAAAACCGGGTACTGCTATCTCCTTTATTTACCAGCGCATCTCAATTTCACCAAAATTATATCGCTAGGAAATCACACCAGTTACCACTTAACAGTTGTATTTATTTGTTTTTTTTTTTTTTTCTTAAAAATTCTTGGAAGGATATTAAACATCTGAGAATTTTTTTAGCTATGAATATTTTAATTCTTACACTAACACAAAATTTTTTTACTGACTGATAAATATTATCTTATAAATATTAAAAATTTAATTAAAATATGAGTTAATTTCTATTTAAAATATTTTTCAATTATCGAATAATTTATTTAATTCAATTTTTACATTATTTTTTTGACTAAAAAAATTAAACTATTTTTTTAGTCAAAACAAAAACTTATAAAGTAGATAATCATAATTCTAGTTCCAGTAAAACTTTTTTCAGTGTACAGTCTAAAAAAATTTTTTTGACAATAACAGTATTAAATATACATTGCTAATAATTATTGATGTATTATTTTTTTACTACTTTTTTTTAAATGTCTAAAAAATTCCTTGAAAATTTGAGCCTTAATATTAAAATTAACTTTTTAATAACAGCCAAAGTTTGACCTGATATTCCTTAAAAATTTCACATTATCAAAAAGTCAACGCTCCATATCTCGAGGAATAATATCAATCTTAGCAATTCGATTTGAAGAATTTTTTTTTGTAGAAAATTAAATTTCTACAAGTTTATTTCTTATTTTTTTTTTTTTTTTTAGTAAATTCAGTCATTCATGAAAGCACGTCAAAAAAACTATTCTTAAGTGAAAAAATTCAACTAAATTACAATTATAATTTCAATAAGAATACAATTTTGACAAACTAAGACAAAATTTTACCTACAAAATCGAGTAAATTTCTTACAAATTGAATATTTTTAATGAATAATCTCAATATAAATTCATCAAAAACTCCGATTTTAATAAAAAAAACTCTGAATTTTCAGCTACTAACCAATTAAACTCCGATTAACGGACTAATTTATCCAAATAAACATAAACATAAATCACCCGTTTGGCAATAAATTGAACCCGTAAAATCTGTCATCGTTAATAACTCGAGAAAAGTATAATAAATAGTTAAATACACGACAGAATTCCGTAACTAAGATCTAAGACGTGGGAGTCGAGTCTGGAGCCTCAAGTCTTAGCCTTAGTCTGTATCTGGGGCTAGAACGGAAGCGCATAAAGTCTCATACTTAGTTTCTCCGCTAAATCGTCCGAAGCTAAAGGCTCTGCTACTGTACCGGATAAAAATATCTAACAAGGTTCCTCTGCATGCCATATATATGAAAAAGGTTCTCGTCGTGCTGAGGCTGTAACTCATTGCCCGCGATATTTATCACTCATCTGCTTCCTCTGTCGTCCTATATCACGTCAATACACTTAACTTTGATGCGAACTTTCTTATCCTTAAAAATCCATGCATTCATCTCCATCTCCATCTCCATTTATTTATTTATTTATTTAAAAAAGCAACAATATAAGAAGCCCTTAAATAGTATGAAATGAAACCCTTTGCTTGCAAGCTTGCTATCGACAATAAATATACACAGAAAAAAAAAAGTATCCTGACTAAATAAGAATATTCTTGCCTACAGAATATTTTAAGAAAGACAACGAATATCTGAATTCAAAAAAAGTATTTTCTTAATATTGAACATTTTGATTCAAAAGTTTCAAATGATTGAGAAAAGTTTAATTATTTTTCAATAAATATTTTTTTATTGTTTCATTAAAACATGAAATATTTTGAACTAAGAAATTAAATCTCTCGACACAAGAGCTATATTTTACTGACTCCAAAACTAAAGAATTCAACTAAAAAAAATGATGTTCTTGGCTTTAAACAATGCGACAGCAGCGCCGCCTCAAGATGCCCACAAAATCACATACACTATAAAAAATCGGGAGTGAATTGTACTCCACATTCACTCCCATCACATGGAGTACTGGAGTGAAGTAATTTAACACTCCGCATTAGAAGATAAAATTGAATGTCATTTTTAAATTATTGACATTTTTTAAGATATGAGCTCATTCCGATATTGCACTTATTAAGAGACCTTTCATTTGAGTAACCACATGAATTTTTCATTTTATATATTTGTGAAATATATAAAATAGAAGAGACTCAAAACTGGAAAAAATCAAAATTTTGAAAAAATTAAAAACAAATTTAATTTCCAGAAAAAAATTTTTTTCGACTAGTAAAAAAATTTTTTTGTTTAATAATCCGAATTTAAGAAAAAAAAAAACTAAATTAGAAAAAAAAGTTTTCGAAAAAATTAGAATTAAAAAAATTAGGAAGACGGTTGACCCTGAAGGCCATCCCTGCAACTTCCCGCTAATTCCATACTTAAGTGCTCAACATTGTACTTATTACGTTATTGAGCTCTCCGAGCTCAAAAGTACAGTAGAAGTTTAATAAAACACTGTTTTTTGAATTTTCAAACCACCATAACTTTTAAATGAATGAACCGATTTTCACGCGGTTGGTGGCATTCAACGCAGTTTTTGAGCCTCATGAAGAATTTTCAAGTTTGAATTGATCAAACTAGAAATTTCGGAGTAATTCCGAAAAAACTCTTTTTTCAGTTTTCTTTCCTTCACGATATCTCTCGAACGAATCAACCGATTTTGACCGGATTAGCGGCGATCAACGTGGGTTTTTAAGGTTAAGAGCTGATTAGTTTTTGGAGTTGATCGATAAAGACGTTTAAAAGTTATTCCAAAAAAACCACTTTTAAAAAAATTTTTTTTCAGTTTTTTTTTTGGATTTCTCCTTCTTCTCCTCCTAACTTCCCGATTTTTGAAAATCTTCGATTTTCTTAGCGGGAAGTTAAAAAAAAATTTGAAAAACGGTTGACCCTGAAGGCCATCCCTGCAACTTTCCGCTAATTTCATACCTAGGCGCTTAAAATTGCACTTATTCCGGTTTTGAGATCTTCGAGCTCAAAATTACAATTCATGTGTTATTTTAAGCTCTCCGAGCTCAAAGAGATAGCTTTTCTACGCTTTTGAGTTCTTCAAGGCTTAATTAAGAAAAACAAATTGTTTTCTAATCAAAAGTTATTTTCTTAATTCAATTTTTCAACACTTTTAATTTTTAAGAAATTTCTAGAGCTTTTCTAGTCTAAGAACAAATTTTTCAAGACCAAAATGTTTGGCTTAAGTTAAAACTTTTTACTGTGCATGTATTTCCTGAGCTTTCAGCATGTATTTGCCCCATGGTTGCCTTTGATATGTCTCGGTTTATTTTCTCGTCTCTATGTAATGCACTCGGGTATCGTACGTACGATAGGCGGCTTCGGCATCGGCACCAACAACAGTGTCCCCGATCCTCGATATATGCCCGGCGATCGAGCAGGACGATGCTAAACCTGATCAAAGGTATATATATTTAGTATATTTATATTATATGCCAAACGCCAGTACATACACTTACTACGGGGTACCTACAAGTACTTATTTCTATTCAATACAGCTTTATATTTACTGCACATACACTTAGCTCTGTGCACCGCGGTATCGTGGAAAGACCGCTACGTATTATGCATCGCACTGGCCTTCGGGCTACGGCAAACACTTTCTTGCATTAGCTTTATAATACACAATATATATTACATACTACATAGCGGGTATGTACGCCTATCCGCAAAGTACTCGGTATCTCTTTCAGCCTTTGTGGCAACAAACACTTTAAAACTTTCCTGCTTTGGTTCGCTTGACAACCCGCTATTTTTTCATCCCGAGCCCAAATAATAAAACTCTCGTACCGACGGTATGGACGGCTAAATAACGTTTACTTTCAGCTTTCTGCTCGGTAACTAACACAACAGTTGTACGCTTATTGTTATTATAATTTCGCTGTTATTTATTGATTTTGGGTACGATAAATTTTTCTACTTTCTATATTATAGAATATTTCGAGGTATAGTTAACAGTTCAAATGTGGATTTTTTTTATTGAAAGTTTTATTTTAGGTAGAATGAGGAAACTCTCAAGCGCAGTATTTATGCCCATGGTCATTTTTTTGTAGGTGGAATAATGTTTAGAAAGTTTTTACTTCTTGAAGTTGTAGAGATTGAAAATTTTTGAATCTTTAAATTTAACTTCATGAAAAAATAACTTTTATTAATTTTCTAACCATCTTATTTTTTTTTATTTGATATGTAGATAATAATTCAATGCCTTAAATTTTTGTAAACTCTTGTTAAGAATTATATTATTTTTAATACATTATCAGGCAGCTGAAATAATTACAATAGTAAATTTTTTTCTAAATCATTCTAAATAAGTTATGAGCATCAATTAAATAAATAAAACATTTAGATACCTTTACAGCTTCAACAACTTACGACAATTTTGAAAGTAAAAATGTTTTAAATTTGTTGTAAAAATATTCTTATATTGTCCCAAAAATGTCCTAAAAATGTCCAATAAATGTCTCAAAAGTATTCAAAATTTGCTCTCGAATAGTTAAAAAAATTATTTAAGATTATTCAAAAAAGGTTCCACATAAGATTTTAAGATCAAAATTTCAACTAAATTTTTTAAAATAAATTGCGTTGATTCTAAAATTATCTTAGAAGTATTCCGAAAATCTTAAAAAAAATACTTAAAATTTACGAAATAATTACTAAAATGCACTATTTTAAAACAACCTATCATTTATGTAATGTTCCAAAATTGTTCTAAAAATGTCCTTTATTGTGTCACGTTTAGATGTCCCCGCTTGGGATATTTTTGGCACAATTTTTAACTTCCCGCTAAGAAACTCGAAGATTTTCAAAAATCGGGAAGTTATTGTTTTCACCCCGTTTTGCAAAAATCGAGTTTTCATCAGATCTCGACGTTTGAAGGTCATAGGAAGCTTCCCTGACTACTCCCGCGGGTTGTCACTGTGTGTGTGTGTGTGTGTGTGTGTGTGTGTGTGTGTGTGTGTGTGTATGTGTGTGTGTGTGTGTGATCCGATTTTATCGCGGTTGGTGCCATTTGAAAGGGCTTGGCCAAACTTAGATTTTGAGTATAATTTGGACTGATTCGGATCAGTAGATTTTGAAAAATCTTAAAAAAACTAAGAAAAAAAATTTTTTCAAATGTGGTTTTTTTTTAATAACTTTTAAACGGCTCCACCGATCGATTCCAAAAACTAATCAGCTCTACACAATAAAAAACCACGTCGATTGCCACCAAGCTGGTCGAAATCGGTTAATTCGTTCGAGAGATATCGTGAACGAAAGAAAACCAAAAAAAGTGTTTTTTCGAAATTACTCCGAAATTTTTGGTACGATCAATTAAAACCCGAAAATTCTTTATGACGCTGATAAAACTGCGTTGAATGCCGCCAACCACGTGAAAATCGGTTGATCCATTCAAAAGTTATTGATTTATTCAAAAGCTAGGAAACTTCTATCAGACTTTTGAGCTCTTCGAGCTCAAATGCATAGAAATACTATCTCTTTGAGCTCAGCGAGCTAAAAATATCACATAAATTATATTTTGAGCTCAAATATCTCAAAAACGTCATAAGTACAATTTTAAGCGCCCAGGTATGGAATTAGCGGGAAGTCGCAGGGATGGCCTTTAGGGTGAACCGTTTTACTAATTTTTTTTACACGGGATATTTATATTTATTTTTTCATTTTCATACTACACTGATAAAAATTGAACTTGATTCAAGAAAAATATTTTTAACCAAAGAAACCATTTTAAAGAGCGTCATTATCTCGATTGAAGTAGAAAATTTTTGAATTGAAAAATTTGTAACAAAATTTACCAACTTTATTTTAAAAAATTAAAAAAAAAATTTCAAATTTTATTTAAAAAAATTTAATCTTAAATAAAATAGAAAAATATTTAAACCAAGAAAAGTTTCCTAGCTAAAGTAAATTTCATTTAATTTGCACAACTTTTCTATTTGATTCAAGGTAATTAAATTGTTTGAAATGATTTTTTTTGTTTAAGATTTTTTCAAATCAAGTTATTTTTTCAATTAATGTAAAATTAGTCGCTAAAATGACCAAAATAAAAAACATTGAAGAACCGAATATTCTTCTATCTGAATTAGTTCAAAAATGATAAATGTCAATAAATTCAAAAATTATTCGAATTTTTCCTGGCTGCGCTACTTTCGAACCATCATTTTTGATGACTCCGTTTTCTACTCTCCACAAACCATAATACCAGTCAACATAAGAAAGACATAAGATATTCGCTCGAGCATTCTTAAATTTCTACTTGACTACTCGAGTATAAATGTAGGTCTGAATCTCAGCTCGGAAAAGCAGAACATAAAAAAATGTAAATAATGTCCTAGCACAGAGATTGTTTTAAATTAAGATTTAACGACGGCAATCCACAAGATCTTCACAGCTCAGCACATATTTCTGTGACGTTGTTAGATCGTTTTCTCAGTCCCAGTCTCAGTCCACAAACTGGATAGCTCATGCCGTACGTTATATGCCGTATAGTAAGCTAGTATTATATTATATTTTATACTATACATATAGTAGTGAGTACATCTACTCACAAAGCTCATTATTTTTAACATTATATGTATAATATTTTATACTCTTATTATTATTTTTTATCTCTCGGGTACTCGACAACTGAGCAGAGACATCGAGAGTTATCGTGGGTCCAACTTTTACAACAGAACAGTGACTCGGGGAATTTACACTAAAATTTCGTCAGTGATCCCACGAGATTCATCATCGTAATCGTTGCTGTGATCACTCCATTACTATTCATTCTCATCACATCTTTTTTATTAATAATTGAATTCAACTTGTAGAACATCGCTAGAAATTTAAATCCTAATTCGTAGTAGAATTTAAATAAAATTCATTTTATTTCAAAATTTAATGCACGACTCGTAATGCCGAGCATTAGAGAGTGATTAATGATTGAAAAAATTTTGTTTGCCTTTTTCTTGCAACTCGACTGAAAAGATAATTTTTTATTACTGTTGATAAATTAATTTATTTAGAAATAATTTATTGATTTATTAATTAAGTTAACCGATTATTTTTTAACTTTGAATAAATATTATCCGAGAGAAAATTACATTTATTAACACAAAACAAATATTTACTAATAACTAATAAATATTTTGAGATTTGAATATGTCTTACTTGCAATATTCCATTAATAATTGATATGATAACTCAAAATATTCTATAATTCATCATTATCAATCTTCATTATTCACATGAGAAAATGATGATATGTGACGTGATATAATCATATTACCTATATGTAGTTTTTTGACTGGAGGTAGTGTTGAAAAACTCCAACAAAGAGCGCATGATCGCTAAATCATCTCTTTACAAAAGAGTTAATGTCCGTGTAGCTTTTCAAATATTCAGTGAGATAATTAGCTTATACACTAAAAGAAATTTTTGTTTGAACATCACATGACAAGTTGTGATAATAAATTATTAATAATGATTATTATTCATTTCGGAGATTTATCTCTCTAACACTTTTTACCGTATTTACTCATACTGCGAACTACAGTTCGTAAGTTGTAAGATTCGGATTGATAAGAAAAGGAATGAATTAAAAATCATAGAAGATCCGATCTTCAAAATGACTCGAGAACGAGAAATTAAGAAAATTCCGAAAATTCAAAAGCGCAAAACTATTAATCTTTATTGAACTTATAAGAGAACAATAAATCACTACAAAAAAAAATTTGTTTTGACATCATAAGACAAGTTGTGATAGTAAATTATTATGTTAGCAGAGAAATAACAAATCATATGTTATGATAACAAATAGTAGGTTTTAATAAATAATTTATGCGTTATATCTACAAAATAATTTTTTTTTAATGTAGCAGAACATTTTAGTTAGTTCAAAAAAAAAGTTTAGTTGAATTTAAAAATTGGTTTGTAGAAGCAACTGAAATGTCAAGTCAAGATAACAAATATTTCTGTTGGTTTAACATATTTTGTTGGTTTAACACAACAAGAAATATTTTGTTGCAGTAACATTAACTATTGTTAGGCGTGTAAGAAATTTTATTGTTAAAGTAGCTGAATCCTTTTATTAAAATAAATAACAGTTGCGGCAACAAATTATTTTTGTTATGACAATAAATAAACAATTAAACTCATATGTCACCACAATATTTTTTTGTTATTTTAACGGATTCATTTTTTTCAGTGTACCATTATCTAATGATAAACAAAATTTATTAAAATTCTGACTACCATGAAATTAAAAAAATCTTGAAAATATTGAAGCTGAAGTCTTAAAAAAAATATAAAGAAAAAAAGAATCGTAAATTCGGTCAAAACACGAGCAAATAAAAATAAATATGTTGCATGTATGATTAAAAGAGAACACACTGAAGATTGCGTGTGACGCAATGATGAGGTACATCAAGATTTGTTTTAAGAGCAAAGGAAATACTTGTCTTATATATAAATATATTCAGTACATAACAGGCGGACCGGGACCACGAGATAAATAGACGTAAGACAATGGATCGCTCTCTTCAGGGACGGTCCTCAAGGGTCGGACATGGAGATATATATATATATATATATATATATATATATATATATATACAAATTCATCCATACAACCATACATTCAAGTGTGTTTTGAGATGAAGCAAAAGTAGATGAAGATGAAGATGAAGGCAAAAGTGGTGGTAGTGGCTCTGAGGTTCACATCAGTGAAATTTGCATTTCGTTCCTCCCCTTGAAGATGTCGATAAATCACTCGAGATCGCCGCCTGAACCCAACATCTTTCTTATCTCCGTACGCGTTTCTTTATTATTATATTATGTCCTTGCTCTTAAATTATTTTATTAAAAATTTATTTGTTTCCTCACCGGACTTTATTTATCCAAAGCCAGTAGCCACGGTTTTATTTTCCAATAAATTTATTAATAATTACTTAAGACTGCTATGCTTTATATTGTACGTGTTGGAAAGTGCTTTTATTGGTTGTCTGAGCAGAAATTCAGAGAACTTACAGGAAAATTATTTTTAGTAATAGTTGAGAGGAATAAAGCAAATTCAAAATGATTGGAATGGCAAGCCGAAAACACGTGGGCTTGTCTCCAACAATTTGTTTAGACGTGTAGTCTCCGGTTGTAAGTTTCTGGTTAGTAGCAGCCGTTTGAAGTGACCGTAGAGAAGAAAAAAAAAAGTTTGGAAAATCCAGAAGTATATGACTCGTAATGCTCGTTGAATTTTTAGAAAAAATTTATTAGATAAAAAATTTTTAGAGTCGAGTAGAAAAAAAAGGAAATTTATTATTGTCAATTATATTACGTAATTTATAATTAATTTTTACTTTGTAATTTAATACCTATGAGAATATAAAAGTTTACTAGTCTTTAGAGTATTACAAAGTGTGATTTGAGTTATAATTATTAAACCATAAAATTGAAATTATGATGCTTTTTCTACTGACATTAAGAACTTTTTTATAAAAAATCTAATTGATGATTTAATTCTAATATACTATATATTAAATACCGGAGTGAGTCCATGCAGTGTACGGTGTTAAAAATTCCGGTGTTAAATTCAACACCGAAATCGGTGTAGCAGTAACACCGGTCGCGGTGTAAATATTTTTTTTTCGGTGTTAAATCGGTGTTATAAATTTTCCGGCGTTGATAATATTTTAACTAACATAATTTTTATAATTAAACTTTTTATGTTTAATAATTAAAGATAAATAATCAAAAAAAGTTAATATTTAATTTAGAAAGTTTAAAATAATAAAATATTAAGTAGATAAAAATTTTTGATTAAAATAAATACACTGTAAAAAATTTCGATGTGAAAATGGACCCAGAGCACTTTACACGGCCGTGTAGTGTGAAATAGTGGTGTGAAATTCTCTCAGTGTAAATTTTCAATCTGTGTTACTTTAACACCATTATTAAAGGACAATCTTAGGATATCATATAGATAATCGGAAACTCTAAAATAGTGGATTTTAGTAATTATTTCATAACTTTTAAGTATTTTTTTTAATATTTTCGGAATATTTCTAAGATAATTTTAGAATCAATGCCAATTTATTTGAAGCAATTTAGTTGAAATTTTGTCCTTAAATCTTATGTGGAACCTTTTTTGAATAATCTTAAAACATTTTTTTAACTATTTGAGAACAAATTTTGAAGACATTTGAGATATTTTTCGGATATTTTTGAGACAATTTTGGAACATTTTTTGGACAGTTTTAGAGTGTTTTTACAACAAATTTGAAACATTTTCAGAACAATTTTACGACAATTTGAACGTTTTTTAAATGATAATCATAGAGATAATTTATTTTTGCACAGCTGTAGATTTGTCATGTTTAAAACATCCATTATATTGTGAGAAACATCATGGTTACGATAAAAATAATTATTATATTGTTCCTAAACATTTAATATTGTAAATACTATTTAACTTGTTGTATAACATTCATTAAATCGATTTCTGCGTAATTTTATAAATTGAAAATTCTTAAATAAATGTTACTTGTCTCATTTTGATAAATATTGAATATTAATTGTGTTTTATGGATCATGTAATATTCATACTCCGATATGGTGCAAATTTATTCTACTGTTACACCGATATTACACCGGTTTAACACCGCAAAAGAGCACCGCTACACCGGTGTTAATACACAGGTGTTACATAGCGGTGTTAAAATGAGTCCATTTTAACACTGCTTTTTTTACAGTGAATAGTAAAAGATGATACAATACACTTTCTCAATTCATTACAAATTATAGGTAAAATTTAATTCTATTGTTACTCTGACACCAAATATGTATGATTTAAATAGCCCTGTCATTGGCTTCGCTATTGGGTTTATATATAAGGACATAAATAAACAAATAACAGCGTAGGATCGTCAATGGTACTTCAAGACAGGTTTTCAATTTTTTAAATGATTTGATAATTAAAATTTTAAAAAACTTAAAATTTTATAAAAAAATCTCAATATCAATCTTTAATCATTGACAGTTTTTAAATGTTTCAAGAAATTACAACTAAAACCCTATAAATACTGTAATTTTTTCCAATTAATTAAAAATGAATCTTTCGCCTACACCAATAAAATGTTTTGATTACCTCATAAATAAAAATTAACTTTAGCAAACAAATAATTGTAAAATTCAAGATAAAATCATAAAATATAATTTACAGATTTTCCAAATCTACAAAACCCTAAATGAATCCTCTTGTTAGCAAGTTTAATTAAACTTCGAATCTACCCCCGAAATAAATATTTTAACAGTGGTTTCTCCCTAAACCGGAGTTTGCGTTTAAATTTTCCCTCGGTAAATTAAACGAGCAAATAAAAGTTCGGAGAGTTATCACCGGAACGCAATAAAAATAATTACGAGGTCGGGAGTCAGCGTCTCCAACTCGAAGTTAACATTATATTATTATATACCAACATAACATATATTACACATAAAACTAAAGTCCGATGTTAGCAGAAAGCATGGTGGTTCTTGTTGAGGGACAGCCAGACACAAATCAGAATCTGATAAGCTACTAATAAATGCCGGACTGAAAAATAATGGAATGCGTCTCGGGTGCTCCTAATGATTCCCAGTCTCCTCTTATGCTGGTAACTACGAGAGTAAATCGTCTATGGTGAACATATAGATATTCGAGAGGACAGAATGTTAATATCTGTCGACAGTAGAATAAAAAAATAAAAATAATAAAGAAGATTGAGATGAAGAGAAAGAGAAGGAGAAGAAAGCATCGAGATGATATCTGGACCGGATGACGTTTTTGGTTGTAGTTATATATTGTATATTACATATTGAACCCGATAAAGATGACGATGTATGGACCTCGGTGGAGCTTGAAGTTAACTCGATACTCAATCGATGCACTTCTTTTAGACGCGACATCCATTCACGACTCTTTGACATCTATAAGAATAATGAAATGTGACTTTCATCGAGTGAATTTACTCTTTAATATCTATATATACATTGTATATTATACATGTCGTGTCTCTTCATTGTATCTGTGGATTTAATCTCAAACTAAAAGTTATTTATAAATTTATGATTCCGTCTCTTATTCAGACTTTTATTGGACTTTTATTGAGGCCCCGGCCGGGAAAAAGAGAGAGCTGAATAGATGTGTGCATGAGAGTGTACATTGTACGACAAAAATAATGTAATAAAAAATTGAAAAGACAAAGACTGGAGCTGGAGGCGTTCATACAGACGTGTTAGCATCCAGTTCACCTTCCCGTGTCTCTTACCACTCGGTAAATACACTTGGGGATCATTTGTTCTCTTTTCTTCTCTTCTCTTCTCATATATAAATATATGGCAAGTCTAGAGCTCGTGTGAATACGACAGCCACAAGCCAGTTCGTCGTGGCACTGAGAATGCGATGTTGGTTTCATCGTTCGCGTTCCAGGTTCCTACGAGGCATGTCGCGCGCGCATTGTTTCCCAAACACCCAGATGACAATTAATGTGCTCCACTATGAAAAGGACCCAGCCCGTAGATTTCAATGGAGGAGTGATGTTTGTTTTGAGTACAGGTACTGGGTCGGCTTATTGTCTTCACCACCGACGTGCAAACCACCGACGACGCTCTCGCCTCTGCCAAAAGTCCCGGAGCATTATTCTATGTTTATGTGATCTCACCACAAGCTTCCTTATTCTGGATCCCCGACCCTTCCCGTCTATTCACGAGGGTTTTATTTTATTTTATTCTACATTATTTTTATTTTATTTTAGATTGTTTTATTTTATTAGGGTCAATATTCTTTTTTCGGGGCTTAATATTGATCTTGAACTTGAACTTTGCGGGCCTTGAGTATAGAAGTTCTTTTATAAACTGTAGAAAAATTTTGATAGGGCTTGATTTGGTCTGATATGCCGATATATAGTTTTTTGATTAAAGTTAGTGTTAAAAATCTCCGACAGAGGGTGCACAGTCGCGGAATTGTCTCCTCATAAGAAAGTTAAGTGTGAGGTGTTGAGTTGTAAAATAAAAATCATTTATTTGACTTTCCGAAGGAGCTTATCTGACATTAATTTTCAGTTCAATTGAATACACAGAACAAATATATTTTGATTCAAAAAAATTATTTTCTTTGTATCCCTACTTACAAAAACGAATGAGAAAGTATTGAAAATAAGGAAATATGAATTCTTTCCAATACTCCTGATTATTTTGAATAATTTTTAATTTCTTCTTTTATGGAGAATTAACATTGTTAAATATTTTGAATTCTTTTTTTCAAATCAGCGATTGAACATGTTGATTCAAAAGTTTCCAGTAATTGAGTAAGTTTGAATTATATTTCAATAAATATTTTTATATTTTTCCATTTAAGTATGAAATATTTCGGACTGAGAGATTAAATGTTTCAAAGCAAGAGCTATGTTTTACTAACTTAAGGTAGTACTACCGTTACCACAAGAGTCAAATCCCAAAACCTAACCTTATTTGATTAACGTAGTAGATTTCTCTATACTAAATCACGTTGGAGAAAAAGAGACAGAGATAAATTTTGAATGTTTTTTATTAATAAATATTCTCATATTCTCGGAAACCATACTGATTGTTATTAAATATGTTCTAGATGTTATTTTCTCTCGTTGTCTTAATTTTTATAAGAATCTGAACGTCCAGTTTTGTGAAATGAAATAAAGTCTTTGATTTTCCATAAGGATCAATGGTAAAGGCAAAAATATGTACATATTAATATCTTTTTTTCAGGACTCGCCTGAATAAGGCCAGGCTTCCAAAAATTTTACTGCAAGGAAAAAAATAATCGGTAGCCTCTACCGAAAAAAAATCGGTATCTGCACGGAAAGAACAATAACCAACTGCACATACTCGTATAGTATACTCCGTGATATCTATAGTGAAAAAAAATTTCAGACTATAGTCAATATCCTTCAAAGTATACTAAATTATTTTTGGACTGTACTCAGTGAAGTCTTCGATTTAATCGATTAATTTTTCTGGTTATATCGCGTAAAATTTCACGGGATATAATCTGAAAAATTATTTCGTGTAAATTAAATTATACTCGGTTGAAATTTGGATTATACCCACGGTGACTTCGCCAATTTTTTTTCTAGTGCCTGCGCACTTAGCATTATCATATCTATTATGTATTTTAAATATTAGGTTAGTCAAATATTGTTTTAAATAATTATTACATACATTAAAAACATTTAAGGAGCATTAAAGCACAATTTTTACGATAATTTGGGGTTAAAAACTTTTTTTTTCTTTTCTTAGACTCTTCGAACTTAAAAATGTTAGGCTAAGAAAAAAATATTTTTACATATCAAAATATATGGATACAAAAAATATATGAAAAATTGATGTGAGTACTCAAATGAAAGGTCTCGATAAGTGTAATGTCTGGGTGAATTTATATCTTTAAAAATGTCAATAGTTGACAAGATAGCAATGCCAGTTCTTAATTATTGACATTTTTTAATATATAAGCTCATCCTGATGTCACACTCACCAAAATCTTTCATTTGAGTACCCACATGCATTTTTGATATATTTTTGATATATTTATATATATATATATATATATATATATATATATATAGCATATATATATATATATATATATATATATATATATATATATATAAATATATGAAATATATGAAAAATTGATGTGGGTACTCAAATGAAAAGTCTCGATGAGTGTAATGTCGGGATGAGTTTATATCTTTAAAAATGTCAATAGTTAACAAGATAAAAAGGTCATTTCTTAATTATGTGTCTAGAAATGAAGTATTTTCGAATACAGCCTAAATACTTATCATGATAAATTGACTATCGATGAGAATGATATGAAACCTTAAAAAGGCGCAAATTCAATTCAAGACCTTTGCAATGACACTAAATTTCACTAAAACTTTTTTAAATTCTTGAAACAAGTATATATTTTTGAAGAGCTCAATATTCTTGGTTTGAGTAGAAAAATTTTTGATTTAAGAAAATTTTTCTTGATTTAAGTAAATTTTACTTCATTCAAGAATTTTTCATCTTAATTCAAGACAATTACCCTCTTTAAAATTATATTCTTGGTTCAAGAATTTTTCTCTTGAATCAAGTTAATTTATTTTTCTGTGTGTGGGAATTAATATATACTGATTGTACTAATTACAATCGCCGGATAGTTGCATTTATCATCTTAACTTTGCAAAAATTAATAACCATTCTGCATAGTAGAAGCTACAAAATAAGGATGGTTACCGTTAACATAAAATTTTCTCCGTATGGTAATCGGTAGCCTGCACCGAAAAAATCGGTAGACTCTGCCGAAAATAATCGGTATCTGCTACCGATTTTTTTCGGTAGCCTCTACCGATTATTTTTTTCCGTGTGCTTAATTATGATATTATAAAGTACCAATATGTCACATTTCATTAAATTCTGAACGTAAATTCTAAAACCGGTAGTACTACCTTAAAAATTAAAAAATTCATTTTAGAAAAATGATGTTCTTGGCTTTAGACAAACCGATAGCGGCATTGCCTTAGAAGCCTAAAAAATCACTGACATTTGAGTTAGCTTACTCTGTGATTGCTGAGTAGTATACTCATTCTTAACAGCGCAATCCGATCAGGATTCAAGTATGCTCTTAAGTGTATTTTGCATTATATATTTAGTTTGTCAAACAATTATTATTCCCAAGTCTTGTATATTGACATTCTTGAATTAAATAATTACTTGCTGAGCTTAGAGAATAATTCCTCAAATTTTTACGCCCTGTACAAATTTTTAAAGATTTATGTTAACTTTTTTCATGCACAAATCGGGCCGTAAACATATAATCACTACTCATAAATATGAATGTAAAATGCAGATTTAATTTTGAAACTTTCTTCTTTAGTTTAAAATCTGACTTCTCTTCTTGGATCTATATATGATCAAAAAATGATTAAATAAAAGAATTATTACTTTAACTTGTCGAATGACTAAATTTAAAGAAATCCCATTCTAAATAAAATAATACTTTAAAAGTTAATTTAATTTCAATTGTTAAAATTTACTTTCAAGTTATTATGATTAAAATAATTTAACCTTTTAAAATCAATTGATATTTTCTAAATATAATGGATCTTTAAAATTCTTCAGGTTATTTAGAAAATTTAAAATTGAATTAATTTAATTACGAAAATCAATTCAGAACGATGTTTAATTTCAAATTAGCGTATACAAATTATAAGCATCATTAAATTACACCAAACCTTATCTTAAAAAATTTAATTACTTCCAAAGTTTCCATACAATTATATCTTTACTTCACTAACTCCTTAGTATTTTATTTCTCTTTACGAGAACTCCCAAAAATATATTCAAACTCCACAATGATAAAAATTAATTAAGAAAAAACGTAATCCAATGAATGTACTGTAACTTTCCCCCATGGAACTAATTAAAGTAATTAGAAGCGAGTTTTCGGAAGGTAAATATTTAATTAGTAACTTATTTGAGGATATTCTCGTTCGGATAAACAATCTTATCTAAATCTGGCTCGCAAATACTGCGATAAGGGTTTAGTTTGAAAAGAGCGACCAGCAAGCAGCAATGTGGTGATTAAGACATTACCAGCTGGTGAATGTGTTGTATACAAAACTACGCAGGCTAATCAGAGTCCCCGATAAGAAACACTCCTCAGTATCTTGTTTGTATACTTATTCGTCCCGTGTACCAGCCACTGGCATCTCAAAAGATGAAAAAGCAGCAGTGTAATATAAAGACTCTGGCAAAGTCTGGAGAAATGAGAGGAAGTAATAAAAAAAAAAATAATCCATGGACCGGGTTTGATAACTTAAATTCTTGGACCCGGTGTGGTGTTATGTCCTCGTTATAAGGCTCACCCTTTCCGCGAGGATATAAACTAAGAGATGGGAGGTAAAAGGTGATGACTCCGACGACGTGCCAACATGACTTCCTCATTCTCTTCACCATAGGGTGTCGGTAATATTTTTTTTCAATTAACTTGTCATCCTCGAACCTTTTATCCTTCTGTGCAGTTCCATTCACTAAATTATGCTCATTCTCTCGCGATATTTTATCTCTCATTTTAATTTAGTTTTTAATAAAGTAGTAGATTGTATCGATACACACGTGCAAAAAATACTTGCTTGAAGTTGGTGCATGCGCTTCTTATATCTCATGTCATGATATATTCACATGGATGCGCCTGAGGATGCGCAGTAAGCGGAAACTAATCAGTTGATTTCATGCTAGTGAGAAATTGTTTTTTTTTTAATTATTTCATTTCTTTTAGTGTAAAAAATTTACAGAGATTAAAATCATATCATTTATTGAGTTAGTATTGACTTACTAAGAATAATTTTTGAGAGAAATAATTTTTCATTTTTACTACAGATGTGTATCTCAAACTTGACTCTTTTTTATCGAGACGATTCAACGATCATGCGCCATCTATCGGAGATTTTCAACACCAATTTTGGTCGAAAAATTATCCATGAACATAATAGGCCATACATGGTCTCGTATGTGTTTTTAAAAATTTTTTTGCTTGTAGTTTCAAAAGAAACAATAAAAAAATTAAATTCAATAAATGAATTGTTTAATTTTGAAAACTTTTTAAAATTGTGAGAGCATAAAATTTTTGAATTGTTAAACTTCCAAAAATTTCATGTTATACCAATTTTATAGAGAATTTAATTTCTTATTAGAATAAGCTAAAAAAATTTCTATTTGTATTATTTAAACGGGAAAGAGGATTCCTCTTTTGAAGAAATTTTTTTATATCCAAAAAATGTTTTTAAGACCTATAAGACCATATCTGAAAATATTTTCACAAAGTATTCGATGAAATTTTTTAATTGCAAAAAGAAACTAGATTTGAAAAATAAATCAAAGATAAAATCTGAGAAGTAATTTTTAACATTTAATCTCGATAAGAATTCGAATAAATTTGCACTTTTCTTTAATTATCACAAGAAAATTATAAAAAAATTAAATCAACATGAATGATTACTTTGAATTATAAAAAAAGTGATCACAAAAGAATAATAAAAATAACAATAAATGGTCTCTAGTCCAAGAACTAAGACCGCGACTCGAAGCTCGACTCGGACGTGTTTAACGACAAGATTGATTTGATTTCCCGCGAATGCCGTCACTAGTTACGACAGACTTACTGGCTTGGGAAGTCGATGGACGTGACACCGATCTAAGGCATGTACCCAGACTCTACATGTGTTAGTGTGTGGTATAATGTATAAATAAGAGGGAACGATGTAACGTTAACTTACACTTACACTTACTGACTTACTATCTGTAACTCTGTAGCCGGGATTATATGGTTTAGCGAGTGTAGTTGTAGCAATGTGAGTATCTTAGTGATGTGAGGATCTTCCTCACCCCGCTCCTCTTTACTTTGTCTCTAAAAAGTGAGTAGAGTGTAGAGTATACATGGAGGTATAAGTAGAGAGAAAAAAGAGGTATTATAGTTGGGCCCATTTATCTGCGGCGTTCAGCCCGATAGTATCTGCGTCCGCGCGAGGTCCTGCCAGTATTTGTCATGGAGATGCGACCTACCGATACGACGAACGTCCGCAACGTAGCCCGTAGCCTGTACTCTTCAGTACGTAGAACACCCTCTTTGGTAAAAATTCTTCAGCGTACGGGTCTTATAAGACCAAGACCCGGTAATTTACTGAGCTGACAGGCTCCATCACACTGTGGCCGATTTAATTCGGGCATGTTGTGAATATTAAATAGTACTTTTGTTTATACATCAGCTAGATTCTTTACTTGTTACTTGTCATTCTAAATTATACATCCGTGTCCGTGCCCGGAAGTATTGAGATTTTTTTTGGGTTTGTGTTGGCTAATACTAAAAAATTTAGGTGTTTAAGAATTCAATTTCTCAATATATTTTATAAAATATCAGAGAATCGTCGACTAAAAAAAAAATAATCTGATCCAAGACAAATTTACTCTTACTTTGAAATATTTAGTTCGACTTAATTCGAGAAATTCACAAATCGAATCAAGAAAATAAAATTTGAAGATGAAAAGAATGTCTTTCTCGAAGATAAAAATAAATCCATCAAAAAATTTTCTTATATGTTCAAATATGGTATCAATTCAGAAATAAAAAAATTAGAAAAACGGTTCACCCTAAAGGCCATCCCTGCAACTTCCCGCTAATTCCATTCCTGGGCGCTTAAAATTGTACTTATGACATTTTTGAGATTTTTGAGCTCAAAATATAATTTATGTGATATTTTGAGCTCGCTGAGTTCAAATAAATAATATTTCTATGCATTTGAGCTCTCCCAGCTCAAAAGTCTGATAGAAGTTTCATAGAACACTATTTTTGGAATTTTCAAACCGCAATAACTTTTAAATGGATCAACCAATTTTCACGCGGTTGGCAGCATTCGATGCAGTTTTATCATCCTCATAAGTTATTTTCAGGTTTTAATTGGTTGAACCAAAAATTTCGGAGTAATCCCGAAAAAACACTTTTTTCGGTTTTCTTTCGTTCACGATATCTCTCGAACGAATCAACCGATTTCGACCAATTTGGTGGCGATCGACATGGTTTTTCAAGCTTAAGGGCGAATTAATTTTTGAAGTTGATCGATAAAGCCGTTTAAAAGTTATTCCAAAAAAACCACTTTCAAAAAAAATTTTTTTCTTATTTTTTTTTATATTTTTCAAAATTTCTCGAAATCTATCGGTCCGAATCAGTTCAAATTCACAGAAAATCTAAGTTTGAGGGAACTCTTTAGAACGCCGTTTAGTAGATTCCGATCGGTTTAGTCGTTCAAAAGTTATAAGCGAGTCACATAGTCACACACACACACACACACACACACACACACACACACACGCGCGCGTACATACATACATACATACATACATACATACAAACACAGTGACAACCTCGCGGGAGTAGTCAGGGAAGCTTCCTATGACCTTCAAACGTCGAGATCTGATGAAAACTCGATTTTTGCAAAACGGGGTGAAAACAATAACTTCCCGATTTTTCGAAAATCTTCGATTTTCTTAGCGGGAAGTTAAAAATGATTATAAAATTTTTTAGTATTTTTAGAAATATTATAAATCAATCAATTTGGTTTATTTAACAAAAATTGATTTAGTAGTTGAGTAAACTAAAAGCCAATCTCAAATAGGCTCTTGAGGAGAGTAAAAAAATGACTTCATAATAGAACTTAATGCCTTAAACAACGTTTATACCCTTTCTATTGGAGATTTTCAATTCTACTTATGAATGATATGACCAATTTTTATATCAAGCTATATGTGAATATATCAGAAAATTTTTTCATGAGGATGTTGAAACTTGTTCTTGAACTTGGAATATAAAATTCTTGAAGGAAAAAAAGTTATTTTTTCAAAATTGCGTTGTTTGGTGTCCAAGTCGGTCTTACAAAAATAATAAACTTGATCTTCAAATTTAGAATTTATCTTCTTTAACAAAATGAGTTTCAAGACAAAGAATTTTTTAATCAAAACAATTTTCTTGGATCAAAAATATTTTTTTTCAACCTAGTAATTTTTTTCCAGATTAACTTTTTTGTAATAACTTCAATTAGCTATGAAAAAATCCGCGCAATTTCTCTACACTGTAAATCCAAGTGTTCTAACAAACCACACATAAAGTGTTTTATTTCTATCTTAAAGCATTGTAGTCACTTTTAAAACACTTCTACGTGTTTTAAATTTCCTATTTTAAATGTCCATTTGTAGTAACTTTTAAAACACTTGGATTTACAGTGTAAAAAATGAAATTTTTTACCAAAAATCACCTTTAATATCACCCTAACTACTCTATTTAATCATACATACAAATTATAATTTAAAATTATCAGTACCATTAATAATACTAACACTCATTTTCACACTCAAAATTTTCTTTCAGTGCCTTCGATTTCTCAACGCAAGCTCGGTGGTCTCCAGTTTCCCAAAGTTGAGATTTGGACCAAAACGACTCTGCAATGTCCAGTGCATTCTCCCCACACCGAAGTGAGTAAATAGCTTACAGTATATACATATTTATGTTTGTATATATTCCACATAACATATAGGTATGTGAGTGTACAAGCAGGTGGACATAACAGTTCTGGCTCTGGGGCGTTATGTGAGACGGCTTTTTTGGAGGCTCGTAAATCTCATTCTTACGTCCCTGATGTGAAAAGAGAACACACGTATGGTGTATTATAGTATACATATAATATATAGCGTAGATAGATGACCTTTTTTTAAATTTGTGTGGTAAAAAAAATATTTTATTCATGACAATACATAAATTTACGGAACTTGAGTTGAGTTTGTTTACCGAATTTCATTTATTTATTTCATTTATCTCGGATCTAAAATTTTAATAGACATGTCGGTATCAGTAGTCAGTAAGATAATATTTTATAATATATAATACATGACTATATAACGTAGAGGTTGAATGAGAGCGTCAATCATCGCTGAATTCACTAAAGTCGGAGCTGTCGTCGCTGAGTCGTGGGTCTCGTATTCTGTAATTTATGTGAGCGGGCTTGCTATTATTATTTGCAAGTGCGTATTTACATCGTTCTGTTTTAATGATCTTCTTCAACGCAATTCCGGCGTTAAGCACCTCGATAACTGCATTCAAGGCCCTGTCTTCGCTGTACCGAGTCTCCTTCATTACGTAACGAACTATTTGACCGAGTGTTGCCCCGTCGTCGGGATGCGGTTGATCGTCTTCAGGTTTTGGTCCTGATCCTGGAGCCGACATCTGTTTGAGATAATTCAGTTATTATTTTGTTAAGAATTTTATATTTTTTTTGCTATATAGAAAAATTTTAATTTTTTAAGGTTTTTATTTCAATAAAAATTTTCATTGTGTAGGGAAAGTTTGTTTTAATTTATAGAAAATTATTGAAACGTTTTTATTTGTGAAGTATTGCAGCATAACCTCAATAAAAAATGTCAAAAACTAAAATTTATTTTTTGAAGACAATTAAAGGGTTAACGTAAATTTTAATATGAAAAGTTGAGAAAATTTAATACTAACTTTTTTTGGTCTCAATTAATCTCTAATGGATGAAATTTTAATCTTGACTGGCAATTTAAGATGAAATTGAACTTATGTAATATAATAAAAAAAAAACAACTGTCGGTATTAAAAATTAAGCGAGTTTTTGTTTTTAAACTGAAATTTAGTAGTAATTGTTTCAGTTCATAAATAAAAAAAATTTTACTCAGCACAACATTAAATAATTTCATGTTTTGTATCAAAAGTACTAAAAAGTATAGTGAAAACAAAAACAATATTTATGAGCAAAAAGAATTTGTTCGGATCGAGGCCCAATTATCCGCAACATCGTTTTTTTTTGTTATTCCATTTCGTCTAAAAAAATTTTAGAGACCAGAATTTTTTGACACTTTATTTCAGAACACCAAAAAATATTGTGATAATAAAATTTTATGGAACATTCAAGTTCTCAGCGACCTTTACTTTCGTTACTTTTTGTCAATTTGGGCTACAAGACAAAAAATTTTATAACAAGACGACAATTTTTTTATTTTTGTAGCTATAAAAAATTCACAAATTTAAACTTTTATTTTCACAAATAAAAAAAATATCGACTTTCTATATTATGAAGCATATTTCAACCCTTTAATTTGTCAAAGATATCCATCACAAAATTTTCCCATCGGAAAGCAGTAAGTTAAAAAAAATTTCATTGTCATTGTCCACCTTTTTCAGTTCACAGTATTACTGTGTACAGTAATGGTATTTCTAGCCCAGAGGACTCGAACTAATTGGATAACCCTGAGGAATGTCAGGCAATGAAAAAAGGTAAAACAAACTAAGCAAAGTAAAAAAGTAATTCAATGAGCGTAGTACCTACTACATACCAACTACTCACTAAATATACAATGTCCTGCAAATAAATAAATAAATATAAATTAAAGTGAAAGGAGTGACAGCGAGAAAGAAAAGACACATGTAGTCTTTATGGGTCGTATATTAATCCGATAATTGAGATATGGTTCAACCATTCACAGTGAATGGGCACGCAATGTCGCCGATACAAGAAGTAACAAGTTAACTTGGCAGCCATTATCTAAGATGGAGTGGAAGTCAGAGACGAGAGTCGAGAAATGAGAGTAGAGAGTAGAGAGTATCCTGGCTCATTTGCTGGACATAATAAACGCTTAAGGAACCAACTCTTGATACCAACAATGAATTAGTAAGGCATTGGTAACTGGCGTAAGCTCTCATACACCAGCAAGATTCAACATCAACATCAACAACCAGAATGAGGATGAGGATCGTGACAAAGAGGACAAGTCAATAAGAACGCGGGTGGTTAAAGAACGCCGACTTGTTATATATGTACATGCTCGAGCTGGAGTGAGCAGAAATGAAGACCGATCTGGGATCTGGTGAGCACCCAGACGATAATTAGTGAGGCATCAGCGATGTCGGCTGTCGTTTAAGTTATGGCTCGATCCACATTCATTCCACGGACTGGTATACATTAAGACAGTTATGAGTATGAGGATCAGCGCCCGTGGCCTCTTCTGCATCTGTATCTGTTGGGCACTGGGGTCACCTTCGTTAGTGCTCCTCAAAGGCTGACGTCCCGGTCCCAGGCATTGCCATATCCGTTCTCCACTAATGCTGTTAAATATCAAATCGGTAAGTGGTATGCATATGTTCCGGGAAGTAATTAGTCTTTATTAATTGACGAAATTTTATTTTTTTGGAAAATAAAAACAAATTTAATGGTGAGTTTCTACTTTCTTCCCAAATAGTGCAGAAAATATTTTTGAATATTTTAAATATTTGAATAAAGTCAAAATTAAAATTCTCCATATTTTCATTGAAAAAATTTGATAAAAAATTGCTTAGCTAAAATTCCTGACACAGTTACGTTAAAAATAAAGTTAACTATATTTTTCTTAAAGAAAATTCCAACTATTTTCAAATTTCTCCTGAAAATTCGATCTTAAAAGCAATACAAAATTTCTCATGGAAAAATTACCACTTAAGTTGAGTAATTAGAATATTTTTAGTCGCAATAATCAACAAAATTTCAACACTGAAAAAAAAATCAACTTGATTCAAGATAAAAATTCTTGAACCAAGAATCTAATTTTGAAGAGGGTAATTGTCTTGAATCAAGATGAAAAATTCTTGAATCAAGTAAAATTTCCTTAAATCAAGAAAAATTCCCTTAAATCAAAAATTTTTCTACTCAAATCAAGAATATTAAGTTCTTCAAAATTATAAATTTGATTTAAGAACATTTTTTTTCTGTGAACAAAAGCTTATGGAGTTTTATGAAATTAAATATATGTTTTTAATTACTTAACTTTTGATCGCCAAAGTAGAACCGTCTAGATTTTTATGAGGATATTATGGAGTATGACTATATGTCAATCATGGTTTATGATTTTTGCGTAGACTGTTATTGACAAAATTTAATATAACTGCACTAAAAAAAAATTTTTTTTTAGTACAACATAAGAAAAATTTTGATAGCAATCTATTATGTCAGCATAGGAATAAAAAATCATATATCATGATAACAAAATATAGATTGTAATAAATAATTTATATGTTATATCAACAAAAAATTTTTTTAATAGAGCAGAGTATTTTAGTAAGTTCATAAAAACAGTTTAGTTAAATTAATAAATCGGTTTTTTGAGGCAACAAAATTGTCGAGTCATAATAATGCATATTTTTTTTGGTTCAACAAAAACGATTTTATTGCAGTAACATTAATTAGTCAGATCATGTAACAAATTTTATAGTTGCAATAGTTAAACCATTTTACTAAAATAACTAATAGTTACGACAGCAAATTAATTTTGTTATAGTAACAAATAAATTCTGTTATAACAACAAAATCAACTAAGTAAGTAATGTTAACGAAATAATTTAGTTGTAACATTTGTTTTTACAATTTAGCTCCCTTTGTTGAAATAACTAACCAATTTATACTGTAAGTAGACTCATTTGTCACTACAAAATAGTTTACTGCAATCCGTTCTTTTGTTATTTTACTAAAAAAATTTCTATGCGTGCACTCTAAGCTTAATTGAAAATTGTTAATTTAAAAAAATAAATCTCAGTATTTAAAATTTCTATCCACAATTTTCAACACTTCATTATTATAGCAATATTTCACTTATAATTTCTTAATAAATAATCCTCCATCACAACTATTAAAATAAAATCAGTAATTAACTCAACTCACGTCTCATGTCTCACATCATCTAGTAGAGCGACAACTTTCCTCTAAAGTAAAGCCCGACATAATTACTTCGATATCATAAAGTAAGACTTGTGACTTCTACCGAGCTCTATAATATAAACTATAAAATATATGATATAAGCCACAAAAAAATAATAAGAAAAGCCTTGGGTTAGGTTGATTGAGCCAAGAGTGAGTGCAGTTGGAGATCACAAACAAGGGATAACTCAGCCAGAACACGATGACGAGCTCAGGCGACAACTCTACGCAGCAGCGACGATTACTTTTTTTGTGGGATCTGTCTGGGCAGCATTTAATAAAATAAAATAACTAAGCCGTCGCTACACTCTATAGACCAGAGTTATAAGTTGTTGTTCTTTCTGGTTAATGGTTGATGCTTCAGTTGCAAAGATAAGAAAGAGAGAGAGAGAGAACTTTGAGGATGGAAGAGAAGAGTTGCAGGTGATTCGAGCGCGGCCTAATTGAAGGGGACTCGGTGAGCTTCGGTAACGTATAATTATCGGGTAGAACAAGCACGAGAATGTGGCGGCTTCAGCGAGAATAAAGACATTATTCCACTTGGTTTCTTATATATATACACTATACATAGTTATTTGCTGCTTTAAAACTATTCGAGTTGGAGTAAACTAAAAACTAGCTAGCTACTTTATTCTATACTTATAAACATATTTCTCTATAAATGGTTTAATGCCGGAAGTCGAACGGCATCTTTCCGTCAGTCCGTCTATGTGGACGAGAACGAGGATTCAAGATTGAGGATGACTACGACAAGACATCGCTACATATGTACATATTTAATAGCTGCTCATGTTTGATGTAGTGTGTGTAAATATATGCGATCTCATTCGTCGATCAAACGACAGAGCTTCTGGCTTGAGACTTCAAATTAACCCATAACTATTAATGCTCAGAAAAGGTAAAAGGACATCGAAAAAGGTTTTATTTTAATGCTAATCGCTGATAATTTACATCCCACTTTGTTTTTATCGGGAAAAATCATTTTATGGGCTGTAATGAGTTAATAAGAGGTTTAAATTATCACATTATAAGATGGAGATCTTTATATTCAGGTAAAAAAGTGCACTCGTTGGCCCCAAGGTCTTCAAAGTTATAATTTATTATGGTTGCATATTAAGATGTTATTTTTTTTAAATACTTAAACTGGTCAATGGAAAAGTTTTGTTATGAGGATGTATTTGAGATTTTATGGATGGAGTTTAATTTGCAAAAAGTGTTAAAGTTACACGGTATGATGCTTAATTACATACTAATGAAAAAGTTTATAAATTCAGAGTTGATACAGTCAATAAATTGAAATTAAACCAATCATTTAGTTTTTTGTGGAAATCATGACTTGATAAATTACAGTGTACTTTAAATTATGATAATGATACTATCGTGAATAAAACGCCTTCTCTATTAACAATTATATACAATTTAAATAGATATTAATTCATTTTAAAAATTCGATATTATCATTCATAGTTCAAATCGTGTTGAGGCCTTTCTTTTTTGCCTGTAATTAAACAAAAAATACGTACGTATCAATGTTATATTTGGTGTAAAAATGATTCGCAGGGATCCGGAAAAAAACTCAAAATTCATTAATCTCACACCGCAAGGTTAGAAAAATTATTTTTTTCTGCTTTAATCGCATTTTTCTTCTTTAATCGCAAAAATCAAATAAAATGACATGTTATACTGTGACATGAGGCTTCAAAAAAAAAAAAAAAACTGAAAAAATTACAGTTTTCACAAATTATATAAGAATTACATTCGAAACTGTAAAAATTAATATCTAAAATTGAATTATAAAATTTTTTTTTTTAGAAGCTCCACATCACAGTATAAAATATCTTTTTTGTATTTTTCTTTTCAACATCTTGATCTTTCATTCCTAAATAAAAATTTTACATCAATCTAATTCAACCATTATAAACAAACTAACTTTCGTTTATTGTAATTTATAACATCTGATTCAACTCTTCGATATTGATAAAATTTAGCGACCATGTACCCTCTGTTGACAATTTTGGTCACTACTGTTGTTTACCATAGTTACAGGAACCAGGTTAATTAAATCCAAGTATAAAAATTTAATACAAATTGTTGTTAAAATTAATCATGGAAAAAATATTGTTCAAAGAAGTTACAAGTTAAATGAAAAATACTTGGATAGACTTGCTTAAAATATATTTAAACTAATGCAAGTAATCATCAATTTAGAAAACTGTCAAGCACATTCTACTTACCAAGTCAGAGTTTTTTTCCATAGAATATAAAAATTTGCCAACCTTTTTACCACGACAGCGAATGCATTTCCATTAAATTTTACTCACAATTGAAAAAAAATTTCTCTGAACCTTTTTTGCCTATTAAACACTAGGTATTCCTCTCAGGCTCGAGTTACGTGTCTAGTGGTATAAGAGCCGCGGAATTATAGCGTGCGCCACGTAAACTTAGTCATGGCTGGTATGAAACGCGCGAGTCTTCTTTTTCTTATATTATTCGAGCGGTGGATAGAGATGAAAATGCTTGTATACAAATAAAACACAAACAGATATCCAGAGGTTCAGGCCTCTACTCGGAACAACAGGAACAAGATATAAGAGGAACGAGAGGTATTGAAGATGATTGTAAGTACTGTACACTAGAGGAAGTTGAGCTCCATCCACAAAAGAGCTATACAGGTTCAAGATCCCAACAATCTCGGATTTTATTGATGAGTTTAAGTGCCGGCTCGCCACTATTAAGATTAATTTCTTGGTATATTTTATAAAAATATATCGTCCTTTATATATATATATATATATATATATATATATATATATATATATATAGCAGCATATATATATATATATATATATATATATATATATATATAAAATTTCTTTAAAATAAAAGAAATAAAGATGATACTTTAACGCCTGACCGGACGAAAAAACAGTTACCGAGTCGAGTATTAACTCGTAATTTTGCGGAGGTTTCTTTGAGAAACAATTTTACCCAAATAAGTTATTTTCTCTTGTACTTAGTTGAGTTATTACAAAGAATCCGCCGGCTCCGTGGCAGTTTATATACTCTGTACTTGTACCTATATAGTGTGCATGGAGCAGAGCGGTAACCTCATAATTACCCGAGTAAGAGTAAGAGTTCGAGAATAAAAATAAATAAATATTAAAAAAAATAATACGAGTCAATTAACCGAACTCGTCAGCAGATGAATCCGCTTCGTGAAGTCTTATTTAAAGTTCGAGCTATTTTACTCCACACTTTTTATGAATTATACTTCTACGAGACTAAAAGTTGAGGCATAACTTACTTGATAAAAAAAAAAAAAAAACTATTTAGACTTTCTGCCAAATTTTTTTATTTTAAAAATATTTTTATTGGAAAAAGTTTTAATTAATTGAAAAATTTGCTTGAATTTCATAAGATTTAAAAAATAATCATTTAAAACAATTTTTTTTACAGATATACGACGTGACACAGAGGACTCACTACCGGACTTCTGATTATGAGTTTGTTTATCCATCAAACGTATTAACGATTGTAACTAAAATGAGTCAGTGGACCAGTGAGCTGTACACATTTACATATTTTTATTTTTAATTAGAATCAATTGGATAAATATTTTTTTAAAAAATTACCAATAAAATTAAAAATCAATGAAAACAATTTTTTTAATGAAATTAATCATTTAATGAATTAAGAATTAATTGATAAAAAAATTAAATTATTGAGAATTATACACAGAAAAAATTAATTTTTGAGAAAAGTAAAAATTTTTTGACTAAAAACAATAATTATTTTGGCCTAAATCAAATTTTTCGAACCAAGAAAACATTTTCTGGCATAAAACAATTCCGACCGAATTTCCAAAATCAAAATAAATGTATTTTTTCAATAATATTTTATACGTTTTGGTGAAAAAATTTCAGAATTTGAAGTAAATTTCACGTTATTCAATCTTTAAAAACTTTTATTGAATTTTATTTCACATTTGAATATTTGAATAACTAAGATTAAATTTCAATAATTCGATTCGGATAATTAAAGAAAAAATCAAAAATTGAAACTTTCATGAGTTAGGATTGTGAGAACAAAATTACCTTAAATTTAAACTTCAACTTCTACTTCATTTAAAACTTCTAGTCGTGTTGGAAGTTAGAGTTGGCTTAACGTCACGGCGAGTGTATAATCGGGTGAAATAAATTCACCAGGTACATCCAATCCGTAAACGTGGGAATGATGCTGGTCTGTAGCTCTGTGTATGCTTGTATAATACATTGATGTGCGTCTTCGATTTTCTTTCGCGATGATCGTGAATGAGAAAGTGATAGGGAGAGAGGACGGCAGAGAGGACGAAGATGAGGCAGAGGATGAGGTTGTTGAGATAAAAATGAAGAGAGTAGAATAGGAGGAAGAAAGTTAGACGAAGAAGAATAAGTATCGCCGTCTATGCCTGCATTCTGCATGAGCCTGGATTGGAGGCTCGTCACGCGACGAAATCGAAGATCTCTGGGCCAATTAACCCGTCACCACGGCTAATTGCTCCGACGCGAGGTGAATTAGGCGTTCCAGGTAAGTTGGTTATACACGTGAATTATATTCTTTGTTTCAATTAGATTTTTAATACCTTCAACCTTTTTTTATGCTTTTGAACAATCACCGGAAAATCCTTATTTTCATTTGGTTGGGACTCGGAACGTTTGTTGGATCCGAAGTTGTGTTATCTGTCAGGTTAATAAGTGACAACTCTATATTTCATTCAAAAATAATTTGTTTTAATTTTCACCGTTTTTTTTTTTTATTTTTAATACGAGTCTTTAACTTTTATTCCGGATGTAATAGAGATGTTACCAGTGGGATTTTATCGAGTGAGGAAGAGCACAAAGTAGAAACAAAGCGACGAAATGATTTTATTATTAGATACCGTTGATTATGACATAATTGTCTAAGTAGAAGGCTTTTTAAGGCTATTTTAAAATCAGAGAGTTTTCTAGTTCTATGAAATTGAAAAAATTGTTTTTAACTTTAAAAAAATTCTTGAACCAAAAAATTTACTTACAAAACGGTAGAATTCTTCAAAATAATTTTATTGGTTCAAAAATTGTTCTCAATCACATAAACTTTTTAGTCAGTGCATATTTTGTATACGGTGTGGAAGAATTTGTCCATAATTAAATCGGTAAATATTTTGAAACTTCATTGAATATTCTCTGATACTTTCTACTTCCTGATAATTTCGATTTTTTCCTTCCCATGAAAAAAGTTTCATATAAGGCCATATCAGGCTATATAGGAAGATAAAAAAATTATTTATTAAAATTTTTCAATTTTTTCAGAAATATGTTAGTCAGTTAATATGTCTTGTCAATTAAAAAAATTGGGACGACGGTTGACCCTAAAGGCCATCCCTGCAACTTCCCGCTCATTCCGTACCTAGGTGCTTAAAATTGTACTTATGATGCTTTTGAGCTCTCCGAGCTTAAAGAGATAGTTTTTCTATGCTTTTGAGCTCTTCGAGCTCAAAAGTCTGATGGAAGTTTCATAGAACAACATTTTTTGAATATTCAAACCGCAATAATTTTTGAATGAATCGTTCGATTTTCACGTGGTTAGCGGAATTTGACGCAGTTTTTTCAGCTTCATAAAGAATCTTCGAGTTTGAGTTGATAAAACTAGGAAATTCGAAGTAATTCCAAAAAAACACGTTTTTCAGTTTTCTTTCGTTCACGATATCTCTTGAACGAATTGACCAATTTTGACTGGCTTGACAGCGATCGACTTAATTTTTTCATGCTAATAGCTGATTAGTTTTTAAAATTGATCAGTACAGCCGTTTAAAAGTTATTCCAAAAAAGGTCGGAGTTATGTTAAAAAAACTCTTGTTTCCAAATATTTTATCGAGGATATCTCTCGAACCAATCAACCGATGTCTACGTTCTTGGCGGCGATCGACGCGGTTTTTTAAGCTCTAAAAATTATTTTATTTCATCAAAAACGATCCGTGAAAAAATGACAAAGTTATGTCAAAAAAACACTTTTTTCGGTTTTCTTTCGTTCACGATGTCTCTCGAACGAATCAACCGATTTCGACCAATTTGGTGGCGATCGACGTGGTTTTTCAAGCTTAAGGGCGGATTAGTTTTTGAAGTTGATCGATAAAGCCGTTTAAAAGTTATTCCAAAAAAGTTTTTTTCTTATTTTTTTTGATATTTTTCAAAATTTCTCGAAATCTATCGGTCTGAATCGGTTCAAATTCACAGGAAATCTAAGTTTGAAGGAAATCTTTAGAACGCCGTTTAGTAGATTCCGATCGGTTTAGTCGTTCAAAAGTTATAAGCGAGTCACATAGTCACACACACACACACACACACACACATACACACACACACACACACACACACACATACACACACAAACACACACACACACACACACACACACACACACACACACATACATACATACATACAGACATAGTGACAACCTCGCGGGAGTAGTCAGAGAAGCTTCCTGTAACCTTCAAACGTCGAGATCTAATGAAAACTCGATTTTTGCAAAACGGGGTGACAACAATAACTTCCCGATTTTTGAAAATCTTCTATTTTTTAGCGGGAAGTTAAAAATTTGATTTAGTACTTGACTGAATTAATAATAATCAATCTCAAATAAGCTCCTTAAGAGGAGAGGAAATTGATTTTAATTTTAAAACTTAATACCTCAAATTTAACTTTCTTATCAGAAAACGTTTCTGTAATCATGCGCCGCCTGTCGAAGATTTTTAGTACCATCTTTGGTCGAAAAATTAAGATCATCTTCAATCAAAACGAAAAATCCTTGAATCACGTAAGTTTTACGTGAACCAAGTAAAATTTCTTAGTTTACAAAATTTTTTACTTGATTTAAGATAACCCCAACTCTTCAAAAAAATTTTCTCGGTTCAACAATTTTTCTCTTGAATCATTTTTCTTAATATAATATCTTCATGCTCATCGATAAATGAAATCATTAATCTCGTAAGTTTTCCTCGATACACCGTTTCATTGAATTAATTTTAGCGACCTTGACTTTTGAAATATGAAATAAAAATAAATAAAATCCTCGATTTATAAATCAACATTTCAAATTAACAATTATTTACATCCAAAGCTCAATACTAGTTCGTTACTGTGGGATAAAATTTTGATATCGAGAACATCCCAAGTCACAGATATTCAAACGAGCTTATTTAATCCGATATCCACGTTAGAATCCAATGATTATTGTACAGATAAAATCATTGAAGGCAAAACATTTCCGTGACTGTAGCATTCGTAAGAAAATTTATGCTCACTCGTACAGTTACATACGTAAATAGCATTCGGTACACCTCTTGAAAGCAAACGGCGAGGGCTCTATATCTACGTACCCACACACGTCTTATCGACAAGTACAAAGAGTACAGCATATAGCATATAACTTATAACAAACTTTGCTTATATATTTACTATACGTATATACGTTATTACAGAGTATGTTACTTTCTCTCTTTACTGTTCAGTGAGAGATCTTGTGGTCATATATCACCGTTGTCATTATTAGCCCTCGGCTGGTGGAGCCGTCACGAGTGCCAGCGGTGATCGGTGGCGAGACACAACTCATTATGCGGAATCAACGAGTTTACACGGCGCAGCTCTATGAATCTTAGTTCTGGATCCAAGGAAATTTTTATTGCAGTACAACCTGGTTATAAGTTACTGTTTGGGGCTGTAGGAGAAAAAATTCTCGGAAAAATTTTTCCCCCACCACTATGTTTTACTCCTAGATTGCTCGGTTTGATGCGTATGTGTGCATTGTGTTCGTGTTTGCAGCCGCACTCCTTTTATAAGTTACTTGACGTTCATAATTTCTTTACGTATAATAGTGCTATTTTTTGTGTATATGCAGAACATATAAGAGTAACTTATAAAAGGACTACAGGAACAAACTCCTCAGCGACAACCGAAAAACGTTGTCAGTAGAACGGTAGTGGGGGAACCATCCCGAGAAGAGTGAAAAGAAATTGAGGGGAAGTAACTTATAATCGAGTAACTTATAGCCAGGTTGTACTGTATTTTCCTTCCTTACGAACGCTGCAAAAGGGATGACATTGATACTCATATATACATTGTTCAGCTCTAAATGAATTTTTCATTCGTTTAAATCAACATCCTTTCACTGAAAAAAACTACTTGATTTAAATAAAATTTTTTTGATCCAAAAAAAAATTACAGATTTTGAAAATATTCTTATTTCATTCAAGTATTTTTTGTCTTGAAATTCATTTTGTCAGTGAGAAAAATTTAACGACTATTAAATCAAATACTAAATTACTTTCAACAATTCTCCGAAATTAACAATATTTTTTTTCCTTTAAGAATTTCATAACAAAATATTAAAAACAAAATTTAAAAAATAGTAAACATTTTAATGCTCGAAAAAAAAGTTGTTGAGTAACAAGTAAATTATATAATTTAAAAATATCAAAACACTTTAATGAATTCGTAATAAAAAACTTTTTGTCTTCATCTCTAATTTTTTTTCTCAATTTAAATGTAAATTTTTTGAATAAAATCTCGAAGCAAAAGTGAAATTTGAAAACAAATATTTTCTCGGATTAAATAGTTTTTTTTTTTTTGGAACAAAAAAATTCTGATTATTTTTTTTCGGTTTTATATTAAAAAAATTACAAAATATTTTTTTTTTTGATTTTGTATCTAAATAACTTCAATTTAAAATAGGAAAAAATTTGATTTTAATTGTAAAGACGTGACGTTAAAAACACTTTAATTTGATTTTAAAACAATGATGTTAAAAAAAATTTCCTCGGCGATAGACCCTACGACACATAGCACAATACAAAATTTTAAAAGCGTAGAAAAGCGATCTACGTGGTGGATATGTTTTCGCGAATAATATGCAAGAGAAAGGCATCGATGCGTTTACAAATAATCACGGAAGCCAAGAAAGTATCTCTACGCGTCTCGAAGGGCTTTCGAAAATAAGACTACGTACTCACCATACTATTTTAAAGCGAAAATACACATATAAAAAGAAAAAAAAAAAACAGAATTTTTTACCTCCATCATTTTTACTAGAAATAACGAGCACGTGGTGCTTGAATTTGAGGGGTGTCGAAACCAGACAACTTCACTCTTTTGTCAAGCGCTCAAAAAAATACAAAGCGAAATTTGATTCCGGCAATTAATTAAAATCCGCTGGGAAATTACCACACTGTAGAAAAGAAAAAACTATGAAAGTTTGTTTAAAACATTTTAAAATTAGTTCGGTTAAATAAATTGACAAGTCAGCATCCCTCGCGTTTGTTTATTCGACTTTTTTTACATCCTCGTTAATTTAATTTACCTTTTTATTTACGATAGGATGTATATATAGCGTATAGACCAATATGTGTCTCGTTTGGGTGGATCATTTTTTTATCGCCGGCGCAATAAAACAAGTCGAACTGCAGCAGCAGCCCGTTTAGCCCGATTTAGTCTAAATTTGTGCTGAAGGGGGCCAGGGAATCCCCGGTATGCGATTGAATATCCTCCATAAAAAGTCGTCGTGTGTATCTGTATAAATGTTTTCGCATGAAGAGAGTTAGTCAACTCAAGTGTATAGCTTATACTAAAATGAGATGCACAATAAAAATTGTTTTCAAAATTAACTCAGAAGCTCTTTAACTCCGTTAATTATAATTTATTTAAAAATAAGCTTTCCAATCATTTGTGTTTATTAGAATAATTCGTTTTGAGCTATTATATTTTTATTTATTCTCACAACAATACATTGTTCCATATATTGAAAAATAATTCCTTAAAAATGAAAACCTTTAATTTTAATTCTTAATCGTTTCTCTTTTATTATAAATTTTTTTCACTTAAAATACATCGAAAATTAGAATTTTTTCTCAACTTCCTATAACTTGACAGCATTTAATGCTACTAAAATAGAAGTAGACTCAATTTTAAAATTATTAGTAACTCTTCAAAATAACTAACAATTGATTAATGTTAGCTCATTCATTATGGTATTTACAACATTAGGGTGAAGTGATAAATAAAAATTTTTTTATCAGCATTTTGAGGTAGCCCATTAATTTTTAAAATAGACAAATTAATTTTTTGATTTTGAAGGAAAATTTTTATATCGACTAAGAAATTTTGATAGCATCTCAGGATGAATAAATATGATAATTTTCAACTCAGCTTTAGCTTTAATGTAAAAAAAGAAGCATGTCATTTTTTTACTCTTTTCAAAATTGCAATAGTCGGAAAAAAATTTTTTTTTTCAAATTAAACTTTGAATTTAGTTCAAAAGAGGACACCCTAGAGTTTCTAGAACAATCTCAAGAATTTTCCGTTAAAACCCAAAATTTAAATTAATTTTTATTTCAAAAATCAATGTGCCATTTTACTTTATAATCAATTAATGTAATATTTTTTTTTTATCAAGAATTTAATTATTTCTTAGACGTATTTTTTAAAATTTTTATTAATTTCTATTTAATGTTTCGGTGCTAAACTTCAGTTCGATCATGAATTTCATGTTCATTTTGAAAAAGAAACACATTTTTTTTCTAATAAATTATCCCATGGAAATGAAAATTTCTAAATTAAATTGTTAAGACATTAAACCAGTAAATACAGGCATAAAATAAGCTTAGAGCATAGCCCTTTAAGCACAGAAGCGAAAATGGAAATTGGTTTAGTTTAAGGGCTTAATTAAAGTTCTAATTTACCATAGCACCCAAGTAACCCCAAGCAACTGATTTTATTGATGCACAGTCGTCAGTCGTGCAGATAATTATGATATGATGAAAACTGCAATTATTTGTTGGACGTTGCTCATGCAACAATTATTTTTTAGAGTAATAACATTTAAATGCACGCAGTATCCAATGTCATACCATAAAAAATTAACATATGAGTAAATAAATAAATGAAGTAAGTAAGTAAAAGCCAAGCAGAGAATCTATTTTGAGCGTATTTAAATGTTAACTTACTAGTTTAACAGTTAAAGGAGCTCAACCAACCCCGGGGCCGGGCTGGGTGAATAAGAGCATGCACACGCGAGCTAAAGTTATATTGTGCCGGCTGTAGTCTTTAGTCTTGAGCCTTTATTTAGTCTTAGCGTCGGCGGCCTCGAAAGATGTGTTGCTTTTTTGCCGAGAGCAAGATCGCGAGACCTGAAAACACGAGGATTTACACGTGTACATAAGCCAGTTGAGCTTTTACATTTGCTTGGGAGTATTCAGCATAAAGAACAACCCAAAAGGAAAAGGGATTGAGTATTACTGTATGAGTTTCGCTGTATTATACATATGAGACCGCGAGTTTCACCAGAGAACAGTAACTGGGAATTCGCGGGTATGAGTCACTCAATGCAGCTTGTATGTATGTATGTATGAATAAAACTCCCGCGGATAATGTAGTGTTGGTGGCAGAACTAGCGCGAGGAGTGTTTATGGTAATCTTCAAACAGGGTGGCCTCCTATCCCTTTCTTGCGGCTCTCCCCCGTGTTTCTATTCCCTAAGGCACGCCTTTGACTGCATCTCTCCTGAATTACATTCTCTTTCAAACTTATTTTGCAAGGGAAAAATTTTTTGTATTGGGGGAAAAACGTATTAAATTCCCAGAGAGAGAAAAGTTTATGGAGTTTTATGAAATTTTACATGAGCTTTGGATTATTTAACTTTCGATCGTAAAAAAAGACTCGTCTAGATTTTTTTTTTTTTAAGGTAGTTTATATTTGATTGGGTGTTAATTATAATTCATGATTTTTATACATAATGTTATACACCAAATTTGATGTTACTATACTGAAAAGATTTCTTGATTAGGATAACGTCTTGTTAATCTCCCAAAACATTTTGATTAGTTCAACAAAACAGTTGAGCTGAATTAACAAATTGGTTTGTTGAAGCAACTGAATTGTCAAGTGGGGATAACAAATATATTTTTTTTTTGGTTTAACAAAAAATATTTTGTTGTATTAACATTAACGAGTTAAAGAATCTAACAAATTTTGTTATTAAAGCAGCTAAATCATTTTGTTAAAATAACTAATAATGAAGACAACAAATTAATTTTGTTAAGGCAATCGACAGATTTTTTTAAGCCAACAAATAAATTGTATTATCACAAAAACATCAGCTCAGTAATGGTAAAGAAATAATTTAACAACAAACATATTCCTATAAGAAAAAAATTATTGTTGATAAACAAACAAATTGATTTAGTGGAATTACAAACTGATTTGTTATTGCAACTTAGTTCCCTTTGTTGAAAAAATTAATCAATTTATTATCATAATTTAATTCATTTAATACCATAACATATTTTCCTGCAATTATTTCTTTTATTATTTAAACAAAATCCTTTTTATGAATGTAGGTAAGAAAAGTTCCCATTTTTGAACATTTACTGACTCGAAGTTTTATAGCCTTTTTTTCGTAATATTCTCATCTGCAGACAAGAATTTTTATTAATGTTATTATTTATGGCCTTTTCTTTCAATATCTCTATCTGATGATAAAAAAATTCCTTTCGAATTTTATGACTTGTTCCTTAATATCCTAATTTGTAGATAATTGAATTTTTGTTTGCTTCATGACTTTTTTCCATAAAATTTTTATCCACATATGAAGAAATTTGCTATTTGCTTCATAGATAATTTAAAAAAACTGTTCAGTAAGAAAAATATTCCAATCAATTTTTTTGTATATCTTTCAAAATTTAACGTTTAACCGCATGTAATAAAGTGAGTGATAATAGATAAAATTAAATACAACTTTGTATAATTATATAACTTTTTCATCTGGATGATTATTTTTTGTCATCATATGAGTTATAAATTTATAAATTATAAAAGTTAGGAATCAAAGTTTGAACAACACTAAAAATAACTCAATAAAATTTAAATTTTGCGGAACTAATGCTCAGTCTCTTTGAGTCCTGGATAGTAGAGTTAATTTTTAATCGAGCTATTTCTCAACACATCCCTATATCCCTATATGCTGAAACAAAGCCATTAAAACTAAAACTACTGTTAATGGTTTTTTTTAAAGTAAAACACAGTAGCCGTGTTTGTGTTTTTTCTTAATTTATAAGGGAAAAATATTCCATTGAATTACTCATGTGTCGTAGATTTAGCGCGAGAAATTCGATCGGATCTAGTGTAGAGTATAGTGGGAATCAAAAGCAATGCAGCGCTAACTACACATATAGATCTATGTATATATATAAATGTATAAATGTAAGTAAACGAGTAAAGGCAGATATAAACAATTGCGAAGACAGCACAGAGAATGCGAGGAAATCGTAGATTCCGCGTCACCCATTACCATATCAACGTGCTGAAGGTAGTTACCATTATTTCCCCAGCATATCGGCACTCGAATCTTACGAATAAGTATGCTCCGTCTCACTCTCTGAATCCATCCAGGTATATATGTATATATAAATGCAGAAGTATATTCAATAAAATAATTCCGAACTAAACATTTGTGCTCTCGATTGCGAAATACGCGCCTTTCTTTATAATACATACAAGTACAACTACTTGCACACAATAAGTTAATGCAGCCTCACAACTCACATCTCACATATGTAATACCAACAGCGTTTGGCTCCACCGGCAGCTACTTGAGAATGCAATCACATTATTATTCGTCGACATCAAATACTCAATTGTTCTCTTTCCACCGTCACACTATTATAAATATTTATTCAAGTTATTTGATAAGTTAAAAAGCAATCTCTCTTATTGTAAATATATATATATATATATTTTTATAAACCTACAGTCCTTGAGTTACTTAAATTAATATAAAAAGTTTTACAAATCTACAAAATTAAACTATTCATGTAAAAAAGTTTTTTTTTATTGTCAATTCGATATTTTAATTTTTGGATTTCAACATTTAACCAAAAGATAAATTTTATCGGTCACATCAGAAATTTTTAAGATTTTTAAAATTCAAAAATTTTTCAAAAAAAATTTCTGAAAAACAGTGATCTCTGCAAACACAAAAATTTCATAATTAATAAAATCTTGAATTCTTTAAGCTCAAAAATCCGAGTTGTCGCATAATAACATTTTCTAAAATTTGAACTGCGATATCTTTTAAAGAGTTTAATTCTGATTTTCTTAATGAAGAAGAGCATTTAAAGTCATTTTTAAGTAAAAGAAATGTATAGTCTTAAGGTGATTTAAAAGTTTTCTTACAAAGAAAAAAATAAATTCTTGGTCAATAGACAACAAAAAAAGTTACACTTCCACACATACTTTTTAATCACATGCGGACATCTTCTTGTAAAAAATCAAAATCACTTCCTGAGGCTTCAAATTATGGAGATCTAATTAAGTCGATTTTATAAAATCTAACCCAAACCAATAACTTCCCAAATTTTCAACGGGAGAAATTAAAACGTTTGTTAAAAAAATCAATGTTTGAAAAATTTTTTCAATATATATCAAACAAACTCATAAATTTGGCAATTAATGTGACATTTTTTTTGTATCACTACTTTCCGACATGATAAATATTTCCCACAATTTTTGCGTTTATATTTACAAAAAATTAACAAATTGCTGATTAATTATCTCCAATGTTCTACAAATTTAAAAAACAATAAAATCGACTTCAAGAAAGTCTTGACACTCCGCTCGAGGCGTATGAAAAAAAAAAAAAAAGAAAAGAACTCGGTTTATTTCTCAGCGAGAAAATGAAAATATAAATATAATGACCGAGATGATGAGGTGTTGAAACTTTTTTGCTAAAATCTTTTTATGGGGATAATAAATTATCACAAGTTTTATAACAACCGACAAATTGGAATTCAGGCTGTTAGCGAAGCGGTAATAGGCCAGCGAGGTAAACTAAAATAAAAATAAGAAATAAGAAATAATAATGATAAGGTAGGATAGTTTTTGCTTAAAGTGGCTTCTAAATGCAAGAAATGGGAAAATAAGAGGAGTTTCGACAAGAACGAGCTTATCGATGGGATATAAACCGATAGGATATCGTATACGATTGCCATCGGCGTCGATACGAGGTGTATTAACCCCCTCCCCCCTCGTACTATACATACAACAAGTACAATATACCACCCGAGAGTGTAGTTTCTATTCATTTAAACAGCACTGTAATGTTGCGATAGTGTAGTCTTAACTTGCTACTGAGTAGTCCTGAGCCTTCAGCCCCAAAGCCTCTTCATGGCAGGGTATAGTATCATATACACTCTACCTCTACCGGCAGCTCAAGCCTCTACTCGCGGTTAAGTGGAGACGCGGAGGTTATCGTAAGATCCCCGGTTAAACAACGAGCCGATGCTTTGTTATGTTGTCTTATCGCTACTCGCGTTGAATCGCCAAGAAAAACAACTCTGTGTATTTATAGCGTTTAGTTTATTTTTACTTCATTTAAATGGTTTTTTACTAACCGAGAGAAGAGGCTTCTACTACCAGCTTCATGGGATAATGTACAGTTACACGCTCATATTTATTATTTATTATTATATAACAGGACAGAACAGAAGAAGAGGAAGAAGAAGTATGGATGAAATTTCTCGGTTATATCTTTCGTGTACGTGTTTAGTCTGGTAATCCTGTCGTAATGATTACCACGAAGAGCAATAGCAGGAAGGTAAATATTTGCGGGATTGATAAGTGAGAAATTGAGTGGTTTATCTCACTTCACATCCTTACACTAAGATACATTCCGTTCTCGGCCTACATTTTAATATGTATTTATGTTTTTATACGTGTGCGATAGCGATACTCATATTAACCGCAAGGTTGATTTGCAAAAAATCGGGAGTACTTTTACTGTTTTGAAACAGTGGAAGATAAAAAATAAGTATATGTTATATTTCATAATATAAATCATTGAATCGTGATATCAAAGTATTTTTTTTTTCTTTGAAAGCAGTATTTGTTAAAATTCAGCCTAAAATTTTGAGAAAAGTCTTTCTTGAAAAATTAATGATATTGAAATAAATTGAAGATCATGAATATAAACAAAATATTGTAAGTTTCAAGAGTTTTATTCCGGTATTTTTCAAAAAAATGAAATTTTTAAAAAACATATTACTTAACTTGCCATGCAATAATAATTTTAAACGTGTCATGTTTTACTTTATTTCTGAAATATTAATAATAATTAATAAATTTATCAATTTTGTTAATTTTGTGATGGTTTATATGACAAAGGCAACTGTGCAATGTAAGATAGTGATTGTTAGAATTTGTATTATGGTAAATATTGTAATTGTAACAATTGTTATGTTATTTTGTTGGTTATTAACATGTGTAATTTTCAGATACCTGAGAAAGATCTAATAAATGACAGAAACGTCACAGAAATAATAATGTAATTTGTTATTATGATCCTATCTTGTCCACATTCCTGATATACAAATTATTATATTACTTAACAATAAAATATATTGAAAATAAATAAATCACAAATAACATTGTTACACTTTTAAAAAAGATCCATCGATAAAAAAATTAATTGAAAAAAAAAATTCTGAACCAAGCTTGTGAAAAAATTTTCTGATAAGACCATATGTCCATACATCAGAAAATTTGAGATGTCCACATGTAATTTTTTATATGTCTTGATATGACTTGACATGCCCATATGTAATTTTTCGACTAAAGGTAGTGCTAAAAAATTCCAATAGAAGACGCATGATCGTCAAATCATCTCCCTACAAGAGAGTTAATTTTGAGGCATTAAGTTTGAAATTAAAAATCATTTTGTTAGTTTTTATTTTAATTGATCTCCAAGCCAATTTTTGACACATTAATTGTACAAATTTCTGCAAACGATAAAAACTTATTTTGAATTATTTTTTTCATTTATTCTCATAGTCTGACGTGACAATATACGACCAAATTAGCTCATATATTGGAATGATCATATCAAAAATTATTTTTAAAATGTTTATAAATGCATCATTTTTAAGAATACGATCATCTTAAAACAAGAAGAAGGACTCTTGAATCAGGTAAAATTTATTTGAACTAAGCAAAATTTCTTACTTTAATAATTTTTCTACTTAATTAAAATTAATAAAACTCTTCAAAACAATGCATTATTTTAATTTTATTATCAACTTCTAAGTACACATTCAATAAAATTATGTTAAGAAGGTGATACACTAGACACTTAATTAATGAGCCTTTCATAATCATCCAACCAAACGAAACGCCTCTTACTTTACAAGCCATTTTTCCTTCCCTCCTTCACCCACTCACTATAGTACACTGTACTAGATTCATTAACAGCAAATACCATCAATTATCATCATTTGCACATAATCACTCTCTTTCACGCAAACTAGGGCAGTACGTGTTTCACTCTAATTCATACTTGTTACTCAATCAATCTAACAGCATTTTCATAAACATATTTTTCAATACTTTTAAACATTGTTAGAAAAATAATAATAATTTATCGTAGATCATGTTACAACCTCCTCCCTTTCATATCATATCATATCCGATAACATACTTCCAAGTAATCGCGATTGTCACATTCACATCCTTATTTACTCACAATATTTACCGGATAATAAAAATTTATCAAACGTCGAAGTTATCTGCTTCAAAAGTTATCAAACTGTTTATGTGCCAGTAAAAAACAGATGGACGACGACAACTGTGTAACCAATAACTACATTAATAATAACAATCAGAAAAACAATAATGAAAAGTGATAATGATATAACTATAGTATGCAAAACTTAGCAACAAGTCATAGTAAGTTTCTTCAGACAAAGTACACTCGTAAAACAATGTCATTAAAATAACAAAAGATGGGATTACAGAAAAATATTACGTTACTAATGTCAAAGGGGCGTATAAAAATTTTTTTTGCTTTAATCTCGAATTTTGAAATTTACTAGAAAAAATAATAAAATCTGTTTTGAGATACGTTCTTTTGGCTTTAAAAATTGAACGTTTTGAAATTCTGGCGATAAAAATTGAAAATTAAGAAAAAAAGACTCTTGGGACGATAAAATTAAAAAAACAATCTAATTGACTTCAATAATGTTTCGAAAATTTTCAGTTTTCATAGCCAAAAGTTCAAAACGTTCAATTTTTGAAACAAAAAGCCAGAAAATGAAAATGAATTTTTTTCTATGTACACCCTTTTGGCTGAAGAATTTTTTTTTTGAAAGCCAAAAGGACACGTCAAAAAAATTTTTTTTTCCACTTTTCTCAGAGAATTATACATTTATCCACATTTTTAAATTGATTGGAGAAAAAACAATTTTTCCTTATAATTTTTTGGCTCTGCAAAATCAAAAATGCGTATGATTTGAGACACGTCTTTATTGACATTAGTGACGCGATATGTTGTAATAACAAATTGATTAACTTATAGTAGTAAATTGGTTATAGTTTTTTCAAAAAAATGAACTAAGTTGCAATAATAAATCAGTTTGTAATGCAACTAAATCAATCTGTTAGCTTAACAACGATCATTTTTTTGTTACAATAATATCTGTTTGTTGTTAGAATAGAATTCATTTGTTGTTTTAACAAAATCTATTTGTTGCAATAACAAAAATAATTTATTGTCGTAACTATTAGTTATTTAAATAAAATGATTCGACTAATATACAACAAAATTTGTGTGACAACGTTTAACTAGTTAATGTTACTGCAATAAAAATATTTGTTATCCCTTGACAATTTTGTTGCTTCAACAAACCGATTTACTAATTCAGCTCATCTGTTTTGTAAAATTAACTAAAATGTTCTGGTATAGTAACAAAGCTGTTTTGTTGACATAACATATAAATTACTCAAAACCTATTTTTGGTTATCATAACATATGATTTGCTATCCCTCTGCTAACATAATAATTCGTTATCACAATTAGTCTTAAATTATGCCAACAAAAATTTTTTTTCAGCGTACAATAAACCCCAGCAATAGGTACTTAATCGCTAACATACGTGATAATTTAGCAGCGTCGCGACAATAACAGAAAGACTGCCGTGTAATTGAGTAGGTATAAAACGAAAAGCTTTATTATAAACATTACCTCATTCTCGACCTCCTCATACCTGTATTAACTTTTCTTCTCTTTGCTCATATTATATGACATTTTCCTTTTACATCTTTCCGCCTCACTCCTCGATCCTCAATCTTAAATCCCAACTCCTAACTCCTACCCACGGAAGTCGATCCTGGGTTCCCGATGAGTCTTAAGCTATCGGCTTAAACTTTTATTTACTGTAACCTGTAGAGAGTTCGCCGCAATATTATTTAGCTTGAGCGGCAAGCGGTAAACATCACTATGACTATAACTATTACTATGAGCCGGAATTACTGGAGAAAGCGAGAAGAAGCGAGGAAACTCACACGACTGCTTCATACTCGTACTCATACTCATACTCATACTCGGTGCAGAATATGTAATATGATGGTGGTTGTACATAGTTATACCTATACTTATACTGATGGTGTGCAGACCATCCAGCTATGCATATGTGCATTTACATTCATAAGTCACGTAAAATATATCCTACGCATACGTAGATTATCGTAAGCTTAGGAAGCGCGTTCTTGGTACTTGGGACCAAACCCGTTGTTAGTCTTATATGCATCTTTTACACTCACATCCTATCTACTATCCACAATCCTTTTATCCCCTGTTATGTCTATGTGTGTTATCCCGGTATCTTCCGAGCTTCAACCACATCTTTTGAATTTTGTATCCAGAGTTTATCGAGCCGCGAGAATTTTGCTCAGCCGCTCACTCGTTTACAGCATATATATACACAAATATTGCTTGCCTTGAGCATCAATTCACGAGTGTTCAGAAGGTGTATTCTTGAATCGAAATTTGCCGTCTCAATAGCGCCTCAAAGGTCTCATTTTTTTGTTTTTTTCCGGAACTGTCATTTTTAACACTTCAACAGCGTCTCAAACTCATTTGAGATTCTAATGCCCAAAGTTGGAAGTGCAATTCACTTTTTAGCGCCTTAGTAACGCCTTAAAAGCCTATAGCGTCTCAATAGGTGCTTGAGAATCTCAATATTTTTCGAAACTGAGCAAAGCCTCAATAACTTCTCAAGTTGCTTTCATATAAATAAAAAAAAAATTAATAAATGAATTAAATGATTTTTCTATACCAGTGAATTTATTTAACACTCAAATTCTATGTTATTTACAGGCAAGATAAGATAATTTTTATTATTCACATCTATAAAAATAGATATTTTCAGAAGATTTTCAATAAAAATAATAGTATATTCATTTGTATATTCACTGTTAAATTTTAATTTTTGACTTCCTATTCTGAAAAAAAGCAGGTTACCACACTGATAGAAGAATTTCTTAGTATTTGAAAAGATTTCTGTGTATTTAAGAAATTTCATTTAAGTATTTAAATTTTATTTCTTAAATACTAAGAAATATTTTTTAAATATTAAGAAATAATTTCTTAAATACAAAGAAACCTTCTTAAATGCTAAGAAATCCTTCCATCATTGCGTGGCATTAAAAATTACTAAATTTTTTTGTTTAATTATCATATTATAATACACTTTCCGGCTTATGGAAAAAATTTTCGGACTATTTCGATGTTTTTTAAGATTCTACTTCTCTTAGCCAATTTTCAAAAATTTCAGAATTAATTTTGACTAAATTATCTATTCGATGGCACGCAAAACTAAATCTTACTTTTCAAAACTAACAAGGGTGTCAATCATTAAGAAAATAATTACAAAAAAAGTAAAAAAAATTTGTTTACCTCCGTCATTTCTGGCGTGAATTTTTAACTCTCAGCTAAAACTAAACTTAAGCCGTCAAGTTGCTTTAATTTAAGAAAGAAAACTATCAAGTTATAGAGAGAAATTATGAACACGTATGCGATAGTAGAGAAAAAATTTTTATAAGTAAGGACGTGTTACATATATGTACAAGTATTTAATAGTGGTGTGTGTGTGTGTGTGTGTGTGTGTGTGTGTGTTGTGTGTGTGGTGTGTACATAAAATCGACAGTGAGAATCGATTTCTTATCCTCACACAGTACGGGTCTACTTTGGTTGAGTATGAGCATAGCAGCGAGTCTATATGGCCCTCAAGGCTAGAGATTCTCGCGGGTGGCCAGCAATCACGTCTTGTGTATTGCTCTCTTCTTTACTCTGTAAAAGCACACACAAGTGGTTAACTCTCAGTAGAAGCAGAGGTAGAGGTAAAGTAACTGAGGTTGTAGTAGTTAGTGAGCAAGTACCAGTACAGATACCAGTACGGGCTTTCTTATTCGATCATGGTCAATCGGGACTGCTAGCTGCATTACATCGTTGACGTAGTCGGAGTTGTCTTTTACTAGTTGTAGTTAAAGACTCGAGTGCCTTTGGAGGGACAGAGAGCTCGCCAACAATGTTACTAAACAGACTACTAAAAGAGAAGCCAGACCGGTGGCGTCCATTTGTCCGAGATAGAGACAAACGATTTCCCTTCCCAAAAGATTTCTGGAAACACTTTATTTTATGATTAATTATTTTATCATCGGGTCTCTTTGTTTGTTAACTGACGGATAGAGGTGATTATTTATTAGGGTACTGAGAAAGACTAAATTGGGTTTGAGGTCAACGATGGAGTGTCATTGATTATTGTGAGATAAGAGATTTTGAAGAATACAAAAGTAATAAATAAAGAAAACTAAAATAAATTTCATGTGTTTCAATTATTTCAGGGCTAGGGTTACAATTTTATGGAGTTAATTTTTTCGTTGGACATATCAAAGTTCTAATTAGCAAATTGACTAACTCGCCCGAGGCAAAAATTTAAAGACTGGAATAGAACTGCCAAAACTATCGATTATTATTTTTGCAGTTTTAAAATTAATATAGAAAACTGTATTTAAAGATAAAACTGATTTGAACCTTCTAGTTCCGAATATTCGACGATTTAAGAGCATCAGGTTGAACTCAAGGTTCATTTTGATGATAAAAAAAAAAGTCATTCAGTTCCAAAACAGGTTGATAATTTAAGCAGTCGGAGAACGATTTTCGTTAATAAAAATTTGGTGTAGTTGATTGTGTTCACGGTTGTGATATCAATGAGATGTATTCTATTGATGTCGTAGTTTTAATTAATGAATTTAGAAAATTGAATGGCGCCTTTTATAATAAATTAAATATAATAAATTTTATAAAAATATTATATACCTGCTTACATTTTTTTTATTATTTATTTTTTTTTTTTTAATGAATTGAAATCACAACGATAATCAATGAACTTCATTGTTTAAGACAATCCAATTTATGAACATCCAATTTATAGACAATTAATTAATAAAGCTGAAAAATCAAATAGAAGAAATTTATTCTGGACGGGACTCGATCGCGGAACCTCAGGATTCGAAGTCTGGAACGTTAACCACAAGGCTGCACTCAGATTTAAAAAAACTTCCATTATTCTTCACTTTTAAGACTAAAAGATATCTGACTTACAAAATCAGGTTCTTCAGTTCAAAAACAGAACATTCAATTTGATAGGATAAAAGAAATGAGCTTGATTTCAACCTTATCAGACTGACTCGAGCAAATAATTTGGTCAACATCAATTCAGGTTCATATTTTATTGTACAGAAGGTCGTTCAGTGTCAAGAAAGCTCAAAAAGTTGATGCTGGTTCGAAACTGGAAAGCCTAAATAATACTCTGGTTCCATTCAGTTTCAAATCAGTTTGAACCTTAATGCTTATATCAGGCTGAAAAGTTTGATTTTAGTTTCAATTCAGCTTAGTCAGCTTCATATTAAGTTCAATTCAGCTTGAACAGTTTAACCTTAGTCTGAAATCAGCCTCAACAGCTTCAATTCAAGCTTCAAATTCTTGCCTCGGGATCCTTTGCAGAAATATCTTTATATATGTGAAAAACATAAATTAAAAATTTTTTTTGAACTATTACCCGAGGCAAGAATTTGAAGCTTGAATTGAAGCTGTTGAGACTGATTTCAAGCTTAGGTTAAACTGTTCAAGCTGAATTGAACATAATATGAAACTGACTAAGCTGAATTGAAACTGAAATCAAACTGTTCAGCCTGATATAAGCATTAAGGTTCAAACTTATTTGAAACTGAATGAAACCAGAGTATTATTTAGGCTTTCCAGTTTCAAACCAGCATCACCTTTTAGAGCTTTTTTGACACTGAACGACCTTCTGTACAATAAAATATGAACCTGAATTGATGTTGACCAAATTATTTGCTCGAGTCAGTCTGATAAGGTTGAAATCAAGCTCATTTCTTTTATCCTATCAAATTGAATGTTCTGTTTTTGAACTGGAGAACCTGATTTTCTAAGTCAAATATCTTTTAGTCTTAAAAGTGAAGAATAATGGAAGTTTTTTAAATCTGAGTGCAGCCTTGTGGTTAACGTTCCAGACTTCGAATCCTGAGGTTCCGCGATCGAGTCCCGTCCAGAATAAATTTCTTCTATTTGATTTTTCAGCTTTATTAATTAATTGTCTATAAATGGAATGTTCATACGTACAGTTCATAATGAAGTTCATTGATTATCGTTGTGATTTCAATTCATTAAAAAAAAAATGAGGAAAACGGTTAACCCTAAAGGACATCCCTGCAACTTCCCGCTAATTCCGTTAATACCTGGGCGCTTAAAATTGCACCAACGTGTGTTGTTTTGAGCTCCCCAAGTTCAAAAAGATACCTCTTCTATGCTTTTGAGCTCTTTAAGCTTAAAAGTCTGATAAAAGTTATAGAACACTATTTTTTGAATTTTCAAACCACAATAACTTTCGAATGAATGAACTGATTTTTACGCGGTTGGCGGCATTCTACGCAGTTTTTTAAGCTTCATAAAGAATTTCTAAGTTTCAATTGGCCAAACCAGGAATTTCGGAGTAATTTCGAAAAAACACTTTTTTGGGTTTTCTTTCCTGCACGATATCTCTCGAATAAATCAACCGATTTTGACCGGATTAGCGGCGATTGACGTGGTTTTTCAAGGTTAAGAGCTGATTAGTTTTTGGAATTGATCGATAAAGCCGTTCGAAAGTTATTCCAAAAAAACCACTTTTGAAAAAAAATTTTTTTACAGTTTTTTTTATATTTCTCGAAATCTATCGGTCTGAATCGGTCCAAATTATATTCAAAATCTAAGTTTGGACAAGCCCTTTTGAATGGTGCCAACCGCGATCGAATCGGTCAAGCCATTCAAAAGTTATGAGAGGTTTACATACTTACATACACACACACACACACACACATACAGACGTAGTGACACCCTCGCGGGGATAGTCAGGGAAGCTTCTTGTGACCTTCAAACGTCGAGATCTGATGAAAACTCGATTTTTTTAAAATGGGGTAAAACCAATAACTTCCCAATTTTTTTAAATCTAAGATTTTCTTAGCGGGAAGTTAAAAAAAAAAAATTAATAAAAAAAATGTAAGCAGATATATAATATTTTTAGAAAATTTATTATATTTAATTTATTATAAAAGTCGCCATTCAATTTTCTAAATTCATTAATTAAAACTACGACATCAATAGAATACATCTCATTGATATCACAACCGCGAACACAATCAACTACACCAAATTATTATTAACGAAAATCGTTCTCTGACTGCCTAAATTATCAACCTGTTTTAAAACTGAATGTCTTTTTTTTTATCATCAAAATGAACCTTTTCAGGTTGAAGTTCAACCTGATGCTCCTAAATCGTCGAATATTCGGAACTAGAAGGTTCAACTCAGTTTTATCTTCAAATACAGTTTTCTATACTAATTTGAAAAGTGAAAAAATATAGTAATCGATAGTTTTGGCAGTTTCATTCCAGTCTTCAAATTTTTGCCTCGGGTATATTATTTCGAAATTTCAAAAAATCATCTAAAAAATATGTAATAATTACCGTTTATTCTTTATGAATTTTTGTTGATATTACTCTATAAAAAATTTACAGAAGGAATGTGAAGTGGATGATTTTTAATCAATTTAATCTTTTTTGAGTGAAATTTGCTTCGAAAAAAATTTTATTTATAGGGCAAGGGGGGGGTGGGCAAAATGGGCCCTTTAAGAAAAAAATGTTGATATCTTTAGTGTTTTTCTCTGGTTTTACTTTTTTTTAGTCCCTCGCCAAGTTTTTGACCTCAATTTGCTCTATTCATTAAAAATAAAAAATTGAAAATGTGGGGCAAAATGGGCCACCTTCAGAAAATTTTTATAATATGAGTTTATCAGCTCGTTTTACTTTTTGGCCTTTTATTGAGTTTATGGTATTAATTTTTTTGTGTATATCGAAATCAAAAAATTGAGAAAAGTGCGGTAAAACGGACCCCCCAAAAAACTCAATATGTTTCTTACTTGTTTTATATTTTGAATTTTTTTATTATGTATTCAGTATAAAAAATTAGGATAACAGTAGACCCTCAAAGCCATCCCTGCAACTTCCTGCTAACTCCATACCTAAGCGCTCCACATTTCACGCCAAAAGCAATAATAAATAAGGTAAAAAATGTCGGAGTAATTTCAAAAAAACGCGTTTTTTGAATTATTTCGACAACGGTATCTCTCAAACTAATCAACCAAGTTCAATCGGGTTAGCGGCGATCAACGCGGGTTTCCAAGCTTAAAAACCGATCAGTTTTTAGAATCGATTGGTGAAGCCAATAAAAATGTGTCACAAGAAAAAACAATTTTTTAGAATTTTTTTGACAACGATATCTCACAAATGAATTAACCGATTTAAAAAAAATTAAAGGCATTCTATGCAATCTTTCTAGAACAAAAAGATTATTTATTACTAACCAAACAATCGGACGTGAAATTTCAAAGATATGTTAAAAAAATACTTTTTTTAATTTTTTAAAATTAAATATCTCTCGAACCATTTAACCGATTTTGACGTTATTGGCGGCGATTGGAGTGATTTTTTTAAGCTCTAAAAATCATCTCGTTGAATTAAAAACGATCCAGGAATAAATGTCGGAGTTCTGTAAGAAAAAAAAAAACACTTTTCCCAAATATTTTGTTCACGATACCTCACAAACGAATCGACTGATTTTGATCGCGTTGACGGTGATCGACGCAGTTTTTTAAGCTTAAGAGCTGATTAGTTTTTGAAAACAATTGATTTAGCAGATTAAAATTTATTAAAAAAAAAAAAATTTTCTGAAAATTTTACTTTCGAGATTACTCAAAATCTATTGGCCCGAATTACCTTAAATAGTATAAAATATCTAGGGGCAAAAAAACTCTTTCGATTGCTGTCAATTCCGTTTGAATCGGTCGAGCCGTTTAAAAGTTACGATAGGTTTACGTTCATACACACACACACACACACACACACACACACACACACACACACACACACACACACACACACACACGCACACGCACACGCACACGCACACGCACACACACACACCATCGCAAAAATAGTCAGGGAAGCTTCTGTAAAATAAATAGTTTTTTAACAAAAAATATAGTAAATAATGCTGTTATTTAACTCGCGACCTAGTTCGTACTTTACCTATATAATTTTTTCTATAATTCAAAAATTCTAGAACGCGTTTAACTGAAAAATATTCTTTGGTTTTTAAAGTCTAATCAGCCTATTATACCTCCCAAACACTTCGAGAGTTGAAAATGTTGGGGGCCCATTTTGCTCCCAAATATTTTTGAATATTGAAAATTTTAGGGGGCTCATTTTGCTCCTAGGGGCCCATTTTGCCCCCCCCCCTTCCCCTATTATTAACAATAATAAACTCCACGGGGTAAATTTATTGCTTTTTTTATTGAATAAGAATCAATAGAAGTTCTTATTGGTTCCAAAATTACAAAAAGCGTACTTCGACATTTTGAAAATTAGAAAATAATAATCAAAATCCATATTCACTCCGGAATCACTGCGCAAAAAAAAAACTTCTAGATTTTCTTATGTGTGTTAATAAAAATTTTATATCTATTGTCGGCCGAATATCAGTAATACAATATGTCGACGTGACTAGTAATTTCTAATATTTTTTCCGCATTGTCTATGTTAAAAAAAAAAAACAAGGTCGAAAAAAAATTTTTCAAAAGCGCTAATTTTTTAATTTTATCAAAATTTTTTTTATTAAAATATTAAAATTTTTGAAAACTTTTTTTTTCATTATTCTATTTTTGATAAACTTTCAAATTTTTCTTAACCAACACATTTTTTTAAAAATAATTTTTATAGATTAAATAATCGTGAACCGTGAAACTAAATAATTACACAATATTCATTACATTACATTCACTTATTCCTCAAAAAAAAACTCGAATTCTGTCCCAAATTAAAAATTCCGAACTTTCAAATACGCGATAAATAAAAAGTTTTTATCTTTAATTTACTCTGACTAATTTTACGTAAAAAAAAATTTCTATAAATTCTCAAACATTTATTACCCAACCGTGTGAATGGGTGATTGGAGAATGGGTGTTAATATTTACAAACCCAAAAATAAAAGGTGAATATTATTTACATGTCAAAATAATAAGTTTGAGGCAATAAACCGTTGAATCAATATTGACTTTAATCATCATCCGGATGAGCTCGCAGGTCTATTATTAAGATTGGATCCTTTACCGATCGATAACGCAACAATTAAAAGAGAATTAATTTAGTGGGCAGTATGTTCGCCTTGGCCGGGCAGTCGACCCGAGAGCCCTCTTGGGTAATCGAATATCCTCTCGGTCTTCGCCCGTTCTCAGCTTCGCCGTACACAAATAAAACGGAGGATGAGGATGAGTATAATCTGAGAGGAAACCAGCGATTGCATCGCGGGTGTAGATGCACCTTGAATAAAAAAATTTTCTTACTGATGTATAGGTGTACAAAGAAAGGTTCGGTTAACTTTAGCGGTAGCCAGTAGATATAGACCTTGATCTATATATATCTTGATTCTGAAGCGGCTTTTTAATTCCTTTTCTTATCTCGTGCCAGGACTTTAAATTAAATTCAGTAGCTAAACTTCTTAAAGATCTGATGATTCTGCTGAATCAATTCTCGACACAATACCCGACCCGGCTTATCTATTTTATTTGGTCACCGAAATTCCCCGAAACTTTGTGGGTTCGTTGTAAATTACTCACTTTTTATTAGTCACATTTTATATCGTAAATCATATAAATTCTATTTTATTTGTAAGAAGTGAATATGTAAAGTGTGTTAGTCATTTTAATGATATCAAATTAAGTTAATGTCAATATGGAGTATGCGTTTAATTTCACGGTAATTATTGATTAGATTGAGATTGGCATGCACTCAGAGCTTTGAATTCAAGTGTTTCATTAGGTCGAATATCGATTATCGATTATCGATTAGCGATTATCGATTACTCTGTTATAACAGAGTTACGGTGGAGTTATAATGACTTAATTAACTTGTTTGGACAGAGCTCTCATTGGAATGCAGCCAGTTTTACAGGATTATAAATGTCGTTTTTTATAAAAAATATAAATGTCGTTTTTTATAAAAAAAAAAAAAAAAAAAATATGTATGTGTACCAGAATACACAGGTAAGAAGTGAAACTTCTTTATGACATATCATTTTTTTACAATTTACAACTTCACAGAAATTGGGTGGATGAGACTTAAGAAAAAAGAATTTTTCCGGATTAAATTAAAGCTATTTTAGTATTATAGACATGCATATAAATAATATAAGTAATTCATTTTATCATTGTTCTTATCTGTATTATTAAGAGAATAAGCGAAATTTCGTGGCCAGTTTATTTATATGATAAAATAGGTTTTTATGGTTAAATTTGGTATCGTTGGAAAAGTTTTTACCTGGAGTTGTGCCTTTTAAGGTTTCATATCATTCTCACCAATAGTTAATTTATGATGATAAGTATTAAGGCTGAATTTGAAAATGCTCTATCTCTAGATACATAGTTAAGAATTGACCCTAGTGAACCATTGACGTTGTTAAAGATATAAGCTCATCCCGATGATACAATCATCAATACCTTTAATTTAAGTACCTACAACAATTTTTCATATATTTATATGTATTATATATATGTATTAGGGTGTTTCAATTTTAGGCGACTTTTTTTTTCAACGAAAAAACAGGCTGAAAACTTGCATAAAGATGAGAACAGAAGCCTGTTCAAAGCGGAGCTCTTAATATTAATATTTAGAGGTGTCTGTCCCTAATTTTTAATTTCCCATTTAAATAACATAGGAAAAAAATTCTTTTTTTTGTTTATTTTTCTAGCTTGGCATATGCACCTTATATAAATAAGTCCATAGCATATTCTTGTAGAAAATTCAACGCTCTACAAAAAAGGTCTCTTACACTTTTTTCATAAAGACAGCCGTTATAAAGTTATTCAGACATAAACTTCTAAATGTATAAAATTTTGATTATTTAAGTATTAAACTGATACAAATTAATTTATTACTGTCTTAAAAATTATTTTTATATGTAAAATTGGTTCTGGTGCGCTAACATTTTCATAAAGCTAAAAAAAAAATACTCATGTATCAAATTTTTTTCTTCTTTATTTCATTTACTGTAAGAAAATCATGACCCGAGTTTAATGAATTAAATTTTTAAAATGTTTCACGGAATTATCAATTTATTACTTTACACGGAGGGAAAGATATGTTTGGAAAATCAGAAAAGTGCACGTCTTATAACGCTCATTTATCACAAAAAAATCTGGAAAACGGTTGACCCTAAAGGCCATCCCTGCAACTTCAGCTAATTCCATATCTAAGCGCTTAAAATTGCACTTATAACAAATAATCGAAACTTTTATCAGACTAGAAAAATAAACAAAAAAAAGAATTTTTTTTCCTATGTTATTTAAATGGGAAATGAAAAATTAGGGACAGACACCTCTAAATATTAATATTAAAAGCTCCGCTTTGAACAGGCTTCTGTTCTCACCTTCATACAAGTTTTCAGCCTGTTTTTTCGCTGAAAAAAAAAAGTCGCCTAAAATTGAAACACCCTAATATGTATGGATGAAAAATATATCAAAATGCATGTGGGTACTCACATAAAAGCTCTTGATGAGTGTAACATCGGAATGAGCTTATATTTTTAAAAATATCAATAGATAAAAAAGTACAGTGCAATTTAACAAAAGTCATTATTTAATAAAGCAAAATTTTATTTATTTATAGTTCACAAGTCACGGCAGTCACATAGTGACTGCAAGGTTGCTAGATATAATTATTGTAATTCATTAATTATGATCTTATCGTCATTACCATTGTTGTCATTTTTTAGATTCTGCCATTATTTAATCTAAAAATTAATTAATCAGTTTACAAAAATTATATAAAGAACTTTAATATTCATATTTCATGCCATAACTTAGTAAAAATGATTCAAAGTAGATATTTAATAACTTACTCAATTACACAAGTTATGAGTAAATAATTGGAATTATCTATTCAAAGTAATACAATTATTTGATGACAGTTACCCTAGTAGAAATGAAATCAAGTTTTTAGCCAGTAACTGGCCAGTTTTACTAGACTTAAACCAGTAACTGGCCAGTGTAATATCAAGTTTCTGTCTAGTAACTGGCCAGTTTTACTAGAGATCTAACAAAACATTATGGCGGCTTTAGTGAAACTTTCAGTTTCGAATTCTGAGGTTATTAGGCGTTATTAAAATTGTCAAATAAATTCAAAATAATGTTTAATAAACGATATGATATAAAAAAGTTTCATTTATGTGTACATTATAAAATAGATAACATCATTAGACTGATAGACTAATAATAAATCTAACAATAGAATAAGAAAATAATTATTTTGAATTGGAGATTTGTTTTTAATGCCCACAGTCGCAATTTATATATTGTGTCATTTTTTTTCAATGCATCCATTTTGAAATATATATTGGAAATTATTTACACGTTAATAAACACTAATTTTGATTGATTTCTACTGTTTTTGAATAATAATTACAATAATGATGCGTACAGGTTAATAAAAAAAGTAAACAAACACACACTAGTAAAGATACTCTGTCGGTGTAACCAATGTTTATGACTTAGTTGTAGGTGGCGCGATTTCAAGTTTTTACTCGATATCACTGGCCAGTTACTGGTTTATATCCAGTGAAAACTCGATTATTTCTACTAGGGTAATCTTGTAGACATGCAATGATTTTATAGAATTCAACATGAATAGATAAATCATTAGAAACGAATAATTAAAAAATATATACATATACATATTTTTATTTACTAATAATTGTTTTGTTTTATTTTTAAATTATCATTTAATTTGTTTTTCTAATTGTTTTTAGAATTAATAATGCTTACTAGATTTATTCTTTACGGCGCTATACTGAACTTTGATAAAAAAAAAAACAACATGGCGCGTAACGGAAAATCGTGAAGATTTTTTTTACATTGCTACAAAATTTCTCTCATATATGAAACTTTAAATATTCCCTCCGACAGCGTGAGGGGATAAAACTTGGACTTGAGGCGGAGAGGACACCGGGTTCGATTCCTGAATGATACAGGATTATTTTTTCGATGACCTAAACTTCTTTTTAATTTGAGTGATAGAATTTTACGATGTTGCATCGTATAAATTACGATGTTTGAGTTCTGGCCCGGCACTGCAATGTCCTATACTAAAAATTACGATGTTTGCATTGTAATTTTTCGTACAATTTTCTTTCCGTGTACGTCGATAAAGAAGTTTCACTTCAAAAATTAGAAAAACGGTTGACCCTAAAGGCCATCCCTGCAACTACCCGCCACTTCCATACCTAGACGCTTAAAATTGCACTAATGATGTTTAAAAATACAACAAAAATACAACTTATATGTTATTTTGAGCTCTCCGAGCTTAAGTACCGGTCCCATCTTTTTCTCGCGTCGCACTCACGGAGAGAAACGGTACAATCCTTGTTGCACTCGTTTAGAAGAGAAATAAAAAGCTGCACTCATAGGGACCGACATTTAAAGAGATAGCTGTTCTATGCTTTTAAGCTGGTAAAGCCGTTTGAGATATTCCAAAAAACCACATTTGAAAAAATTTTTTTTCGTAGTTTTTTTTAGATTTCTCAAAATCTAACGTTCCGAATCGGTCCAAATTGTATTCAAAATCTAAGTTTAATTAAGCCCTTTTGAATGGCGTCAACCGCTATGAAATCGATCAAGCTGTTCAAAAGTTATGAGAGGGTTACACACACACACACATACGGACATAGTGACATCCTCAGGAAAATGTTCGGAATTGCTTTCGAGGACCTCAAAACGTGGACACAGAAAGAATGGTTCACTTGAACCAAGAAAATATTTTTCTTGCTAATTATTTTCTTGGGCGAAAAAAAAATTTTTTTTGACACAAGAAATTTCACTTATCCCAACAAAATTAATTCTCTTGCTTCACGAAATACGTATCTTGATCCAAGACAATTTATTTGAATCAAGAAAATTTTCTTGTTTTGAGAAAATTTTTCTCTTGCTCCAAAAAATTAAGTTCTTGACAGAAGTAAATTTTCTTGTCTTGAGAAAATTTTTCTCTTGCTCCAAAAAATTAAATATCTCAATAATAAATTTTCAAATAATATTGAACCATTTTCTTTCATTCAATATGTACAATTGCGTGCTAAAATAATCTAAAATGGGTATCAAATATTCAAAAGAAAAATTTTCTCAAGGTGAGAAAATTTTTTTCTCAGCTGAAGTAGGTGGCGCTACTTCCCTAAAGTATCTAAAATCTTGATCCAATATAAAAATTTATTGTATCAAGTATTTATAATAATTTGAATTAAGAAAAATTACTTCCACCAAGAATAGAATTTCAAGAAAAATTGTATTTCTGAGCTCGAAAAGCTTAAAAACATCAAAAGTGCAATTTTAAGCGCTTAAATATGGAATTAGCGGGAAGTTGCAAGAATGGCCTTCAGGGTCAATCGTTTTCCTAATTTTTAACTTTCCGCTAAGAAAATCGAAGATTTTTAAAAATCGGAAAGTTAATGTTTTCACCCCATTTTGCAAAAATCGAGTTTTCATCAGATCTCGACGTTTTAAGGTTATAATTAATTATGAATTATTTTATCGACCGTATTGTATATATAAGTACATTAAAGTTTGTACATATATATGTACATTAAAGTTTTTAGCGCCGAGCGGTCAAGTGAACTAGTATATTTTTAATTCAAGTCAACGGATGGAAATCCCATCTTCGCTATTATAATTAATGTATAAAATGTCTAATTAAAAAAGGATTATTATGATTTAATAAAATATGTTATCGGGTAACCTTTATTTTTCGATTTGATTTTAGTCGTGTATAATAATTATAAATTATTAATTATATATAAAATTTGACAATTTGCAAAGATATATTTTAATGCTAGCTAGCGGACTAGTGGACCCGACAGACTTTGTCCTGTTCACACGTCTTAAATTTAGAAATATTAATCTTATTCGAATAAGGTGTTTTAGTTTGTGGCGTTTTTATTAAAATCATTATTAAAACGTAATTATGTGATATACAATGTGATATTTCAATTAGCACGTAATTAATTTTACCAGTATTGTAACAATAAATTTTTTTGAATCTGATCACACCACCCACTATTGGGTCACACTGAAATTAAAATAAAATATTTTAAAATATTCGACACTGCGATATCGCAGTCTGTCTAATCTTTTTCTTCTAAAATTATCGTTCTAACTGTGTTTCTTCATTGGACAATTTTCACGGTTATTTTTAAATTGATTTTTTCGTTTAATTATTTAAAAGTAACCTAGAAAATTGTTTCAAACAAAATTTAATTTTAAAAAATCGCGTGATTTTTGTAAGGTGAGTGTAGAGCAGTACCTTATCCGCTTTGCTTGTGAAGCATGCAATGAATGATTTATCTATCGATAGGGATAAAATAACATGTGATTGAATACAAATTAATTACATGAATTAAAATAAATATTTATAAATTAATAAAATAATTTTTGCAAAACGGGGTGAAAACAATAACTTCCCGATTTTTTAAAATCTTTGATTTTCTTAGCGGGAAGTTAAAAAGTTACTTTTGCTGAGTAAATATTGATCTGAGTTAGTAGTTAGTAAACTTGTTGTGGAATTTAATGAATAATTTTATTAAATTAAAGTTGTAATCTTGTAAATGTTTCCTTGAATTCAAATATAAAGGAAGGAAGTTGAAAAAACTGGAACGATTGAAAGTAAATTTTTTTTTTACAAAAATAAAATTGATTTAAGAGAAACATTTTTGAATTGAAAATTATGTTGACGAGCTTCGTCGTCTTAATTTAAGAAGAAAAATTCTTTAATTAGAAATATTTTTTGGTTTAATTAAGTAAAATTAAATGAAACTTCTTATAATGATTTTTTTTGTTCAAGAATTTTTCTCCTGAATTAAGTTAATTTTCCTTTTCAGTATAAGAATAAATAAATAATTTATTTAACAAATTAAATTATTTATTTAACACAGTTTCGTATAAAAAGATTAAAAAAATCAAAAATTACATTTATCGAAAAATTTTTGATTTTTTTTTTCTCTAAATAAAAATAATCACTAATGATAGATAGGTATGTTTTTTTCTATTTTTTTCCGAAAAAGGAATTTAAAACCAAAAATTTTAAAGAAAACAAAAACACCCCGAAAAATCAACTTTCGATAAAGTTATGATTATTAAGTTCTCTTTTTCAAAAATTTGTATCTTTTTTTCGATTACGTAAATTTCTTTAATGATCATAATTATTAAAAGACGCACGTAATTTTATTTACTTTTACTTTCAATGATATTTAGCTATGCACTAGGGTGGTCGTTAAAAATTAAATTTTTGCGGCGCCCCCTAAAAAGCTTCTTTTTGATGAAAAAACACTAGGAAAAAAAAATTTTTTTTTTAATTCAAAACAACACGTGCCTCTACACGATCTAAGTTAATTTTTGGGTGTAATCATCTTTTTGGGGAATTTGTCAGGAAAAATACAATTTTATTCGAAAAATAAAAAATTATAGAACTCAAATCAATAAAAATAACAATATTTGATCAAAATAACAATAAACAAAAATCCAAATTCAAAAATTTTCCCAGTTGATTTTGGTCTATTAAGGGGACCGGGTGGTCTAACGGTCTAAAATTTAAGCTATTTTAAAAATTTTATTTCTATATGAAGGTAATGACTAATCCTTTCAAATTTTTTTTACACTTATTCTATTACTTATCAACTACACAAAAATGAAAATTAAGACAAAAAAATTAGAAAAACGGTTGACCCTAAAGGCCATCCCCGCAACTTCCCGCTAATTCCGTTAATACCTGGGCGCTTAAAATTGCACCTACGAAGTTTTTGAGCTCTTCGAACTCAAAAATATAATCTATGTGTTGTTTTGAACTCTCCAAGCTCAAAAAGATACCTTTTCTATACTTTTGAGCTCTTTGAGCTGAAAAGTCTGATAAAAGTTTCATAGAACACTATTTTTTGAATTTTCAAACCGCAATAACTTTTGAATGAATGAACCGATTTGTACGCGGTTGGTGGCATTCTACGTGGTTTTTTAAGCCTCATGAAGAATTTTTAAGTTTCAATTGGTCAAACTAGAAATTTCGGAGTAATTCCGAAAAAACATTTTTTTGGGTTTTCTTTCCTGCACGATATCTCTCGAACGAATCAACCGATTTTGACCGGATTAGCGGCAATCGACGTGTTTTTTTTATGTTAAGAACTGATTAGTTTTTGGATTTGATTGATAAAGCCGTTTAAAAGTTATTCCAACAAAACCACTTTTGAAAAAATTTTTTTTTTACATTTTTTTTTAGATTCTTCGAAATCCATCGGCCCGAATTGTATTCAAAATCTAAGTTTGGCCAAGCCCTTTCGAATGGCACCAACCGCGATGAAATCGGTTTAACCGTTCAAAAGTTATAAGAGGTTTACATACTTACACACACACACACACACACACACACACACACACACACACACACACACACACACACACACACACACACACACACACACACACACACACACACACACACACACACACACACACACACACACACACACACACACACACACACACACACACACACACACACACACACACACACACAATATCCGAGGAAGCAGTGTGCATCATTTCTGGAACTCTGCCTCTTAGAGTCCTAGCTGAGGAAAGACGGAACCTATACCACCGAAAGAGGTCATCTACACTGAGCGCTGAAGAACTGAGAACTAAAGAGCGACAACATAGTATAGCAAGATGGCAACAACTATGGGATGCTGCGGAGAAGGGAAGATGGACTCATCGACTTATACCAAGGATTGACGTTTGGCTTAACCGGAATCACGGCGAGGCCAACTACTATCTGACCCAGATGTTGTCAGGACACGGCTGTTTCCGGGAGTACCTTCATCGCTTTAAGCACGATAATTCCCCAAAGTGTCCGTCTTGCCCAAGAGTTGCTGAAAATTCGGAGCACGTTTTCTTTGAGTGCCCTCGTTTTAACCCACAGCGTGATGAGTTGGAGAAGATCCTGAACAAGAAAATCACACCAGAGTCAATAGTAGAAGAAATGCTGTCATCCGAAGCTGCCTGGAACGCCACAAGCACGTTTACAACCGAAGTGCTTACAGAGCTGCGTTCCATTGAAAGAAAAAGGGCAAATGACAGATACTAAAAGGAATGAAAAATAACACCTTAGCCACCAGAAGGAATAGCAGTAGCTAGATCCTCCCCTCACGAAGTAATGCCTGACGGCGGTTTCCATGAGGGATTAGAGGAAAGAAGAAAAGGGGTTTAGGGTTTAGTGGGTAGGGGCGTTAGCGTCGAGTTTTAGTATGACGCTGCGACGAGTCGCCACATATCCAGGCTGAACAACTATGTCTGGAATCCGTAAAAGGGATTCCCTCCCCTAAGTTAAAAAACACACACACACACACACACACACACACACACACACACACACACACACACATACTGACATAGTGACACCCCCGCGGGAATTGTCAGGGAAGCTTCCGAGGACCTCAAAACGTCGAGATCTGATGAAAACTCGATTTTCGAAAAACGGGTTAAAACCAATAACTTCCCGATGTTTGAAAATTTTCAATTTTCTTAGCGGGAAGTTAAAAAAAATTTTTTTTTTAATTAGAAAAATGGCGCTGAAGTTCTCCTCTCCAAAAAAATGGACCTGATTGGCGGGGGTCGATTGATCTTTCCCTCTGATCTGAAATTAAAAAAAATGATGGATATTAAATTAGTGTAAATATATATACTTATATATATAACTATAGTTATCGCAGGAACTAAAATGAAAAAAAAAATATTTGAAAAAATAGCACTTAGTTAAAAGTACAATTCTGAAACTCGTTTTCAGCAAATACTTTTAACTACGCGCCATTTTTTCAAATATTTTTTTTTTTTTTCATTATAGTTCCTGCGATAACTATACTTATACTAATTCAAAATCCGTCATTTTTTTTAATTTCAGATCAGAGGTACAGATCAATCAACCCCCGCCAGTCAGGTCCATTTTTTTTGGAGAGGCGAACTTCAGCGCCATTTTTTTAATTTGAAAAAAAATTTTTTTTCGTCTCCATTTTCATTTTTGTGTAGTTGATAAGCAATAGAATAAGTGTAAAAAAAATTTGAAAGGATTAGTCATTACCTTCATATAGAAATAAAATTTTTAAAATAGCTTAAATTTTAGACCGTTAGACCACCCGGTCCCCTTAATAGACCAAAATCAACTGGGAAAATTTTTGAATTTGGATTTTTATTTATTATTATTTTGATCAAATATTGTTATTTTTATTGATTTGAGTTCTATAATTTTTTATATTTCGAATAAAATTGTATTTTTCCTGAAAAATTCCCCAAAAAGATGATTATACCCAAAAAATTAACTTAGATCGTGTAGAGGCACGTGTTGTTTTGAATTAAAAAAAAAATTTTTTTCCCAGTGTTTTTTCATCAAAAAGAAGCTTTTTTGGGGGCGCCGCAAAAAATTTAATTTTTAACGACCACCCTACTATGCACTCAAAGTAATTTATCTGATCCTGTTCCTTGGTCTATTTGTGATGTAAGCTCTTTTTGACGGAATGATTTTAACTAAGAACTTATTATATGAGGATAAAAATAAATTTCATCTCTTAAACCCTTTGTTATTTACTTATAATTTATAATATAAATTTGTGAGAATTTGAAGAATGTCATTCGATAGAATCAATTTCAATTATTCTCCATATTTTGAAAAAGTTAGTTGCTTCAATCCAAATTAAACAACGTGACGACATGAAATTTAAACCAATCAGAACAGGAGTTAAATAAAGCCCGACAATGCAGTAGCTAACAACCAACTTTACGAGTAACCAACTTTATACAAAGGGAATAATAATAGTAGAATGCTTTATCCTCCTTTTGTCCTATATAAATTCTCTTTTATTCAGAGCACAAATTCTGTCATAAACAGACAAATTCATCCGATTTTGAATAAAAGTTCCATTAAAAAAACTCTGATGCCTCAAAGCTAAATAATGCTTTTCAAAAATGCTATAACAAGACAATATTTCTAATTATTTCCGATTTTCCTAGTCTGCAGCATTTAAAAAATATAATTCCTATAAACTTTTTATCAGTAAAGCTTTTAGATGGAAAAAAATTAATTGATAAATTACAAAAAATAAATATGTTATTATACACTCCATTTTTATGTAAAGTAAGGCCTTTATTATTTTCAATTTACGTAATTAAAATATGAAATGAACATATTATTTTACGAACAAAAAAATTCTAAATTTGAAACTAAAAAAATTTGAGTGAACTTATTATGTTAAATATAAGCAATTTTACTTTTTTATTTCTACGCTTCAAGGTTATAATTATCCTAAAAAAAATTTTTACGCCCTCGTAGTTTCCGAATGCCATAAGGGTATATAATCGCTTTACGCCCTTATGGCATTTGTAACTCGATATCTTTATTAAAATGCATCTTGGTATTAATATATTAGTTCCTGACATTTAAGTCAATATTTATTAGCGCAAGTAACGACTTATTAATATTCTATGAGTAAAAATTAATTTACAAGATTTATTAGAATCGAAGTTTTAAAAATAATTTTAAGAATTTACTCATACTTTTTTAAAATTTTTCTTTAATTTTCTAAGACATTCTGAAAATTTTAGGTTTTTTTTTTTTTTTCATAGTTTGAAAAATTAAAAAGGATTTCAAAACGTAATTTCAACAATTTTATGCATTTTTAAAACATTCAAACCCGTTTTAATAATTTGAAAGTATTTTTAAAAACTAAATTATTTCAAGCACCAAAAAATTTGAAAGTTTAGAAAACTCCGTTTGTACAAAACTTTTAAACATTTTTCTTTAGTTTTATATAAAAAAAACCTCAAGATGTTCTAAAAATTTTAATTTTTTTTTGTTTAAAATTATTGGAAACATTTATGACGATTCCAAAAATTTTTTCTAATTTTAATTCTTTGAAATTTTTTTTTCCAATTTTAAAGCATTTTTGAATCTTATAATTTATTTCAAGCTCTAAAAAATTTTGAAGTTTAGAAAATTCCTTTCATACCAAATTCAAACAATCTTTGACATATTATTAGAAAAAAAAATATTACTAAAATTTTTGAAGATTGTCCAAATATTCACACAAATATTCAAATCAAATTTATCTATTTAAATCTCCAAAAATTTTTTAAAAATACATTTACTCTGACACGATAAAAAAAAAATAAACTCCAAAATGATCAAATCTCTTCACTCCCAACAAAAACTTCTCCACGCTTATTAAAACCCGTAGAATTATTAACAAGATCAATTATTTCCACAAAAAGTTACTTAATTCAATAAAATTAAAGCGAAACCACTGGTAAGTAATCCATTGTTAACAAGGGTAGCATTAGCGTTAGCAGAGTAAGTGGACCTTGAAAATAAGATTATAACACGAGATTCCCAAAACGCTTCACCGCTACATTACATTACACATAACATTTAATATTACATTATAGATTATATAACATCTTTTGACGTAAAGCCAGAGCAATAAAGCCCTTGCTCACATTTATATTAAATTATCCCTCGGTACACGTGTTTATATGTCCCTTTACGCACACATTCTCCACCCCACTCTTCGAAACTTCGCTTTGCTTACCAAGTACCCGACTCAACTCAACTCCCGATCGCTTGCCGCGAGAGTCAGTGCGTCTCCGACCGGCGTGCCGAGTGTTTCGTCGTTCATAATATCCCGCTTATTATGACAAACGCTCCTATCTGTGTTTATATTTTATCACTTACAACCAACGTACTGATAAAAAATAAATAATATCTTAACTTTAATAAAACGTAACTAGTCGGAAAATTGAATTCTCATTCTTTTTTTTTTTAATTTGTTCAAAAGTGGAGAACTAGAGAATAAGACGAAAGACTGCGTGTGGCCGCTCGATCTTGACTCTCAAGTGTTTTTGAATTTATATATTAGTTTTTTGTAATTTTAAAAATTTTTTAAAGTGAGTTACAATGCCCGCCATTTTATTTTGGCAATTTTTAAGAAAAAACGCAATTTAAATAAGTTTTTTGTTCTAATCCGGTGGTTCATTCGGAGAATTGGATGTATTAAGTGAGTTTGTGTTTTTTTGGAGTAAAATATTAAATTATTAAATATTTTTACTCTCTTTCAAAAAAAAAAATTAAAATAAAAAAAGGATACCAACGTTTTTTACTCAGTGTGTTTTATTAATAATTCCGGTTCGCTGAAATGATTTAAAAGCCGGGTGGCAATAAAATTAAAAGTTTTTTTGCATCTATGTGTTTTGTGCGTGTGATTTTCACACAATGAAAATCAAGATAATAAAAGCGACAATTGAAAAAAATTATCAATTGTTATCGTTACCGTCAACCCGGGAGTTGGTTACTGTTAAAAAATAAAAGTGCGCAGTCGCAATGACAAGTGTTATTGTTGTTGTTAAAATTTCAAAATTCTTCAAATGGTTTTAATGTTGTAATTTATTGTTTATGATATTAATCAAGTAATAAAAATTTTCAGAGGAAAGGAATAAGTGAGTTACGCGTTACACATTACACATATGAGATCGCGTGTGTCCTGGTCGTTTTCGCACGGGAACTCGTACCAAGAAAGCCGTCGGAGCATCCATTGAAACCAGACGGATTAAAACCTCCCCCATCGAGGAAAGGGAAAACAGCATGAACATGAGTGTAAGTACTTTTTGTTTGCATGTATTTATCAAAATGATGGTAATGGTAATGTAATGTAATGATACCTGGTCTTTTTGTAATTGGTAGGTCTCTACCACCTGCCAATTTTCTTGACTATTATACGGTCAATGAGAAGGCGCGTTTCTTTTAAACAAGTTATTGACACCGTGATATTATGCCTCGCTGCGAGAATAACACCACTGGGGTATTAAGTGCAATTCAGGCTTCAATCTCCGTTTGTAATACCTGAGTTAAGTTTAAGGATGTACGACATCATTTTTCGAGCTTGATTTTGAGAGTTATTAATCCGCTATTTTGAATTCAGTTTTTATGAGACTACTATTAACAGATATCTAGAAACTTTTAAGATTTTTTAAAACAATTAATTATTGCATAGAAAAACAATTTTTTGAGCCAAGAAAATTTATCTTTGCTCAAGAATAATTTTGGACTTTCTCAAAATTTTCTTGGCACAAGAAATTCTTTTTTTCTGTGCAAAAAAATTAAATAAAAATTTCACATGCAAAAATAAAAAAAAAAAATTATTATCGGCTTTTTTTAAATATTTTTTTTTAGTACAAATTTATTTATAAAAAAAAATAGCAATTGTTAAATGAAAATTAATATTTATTCATTTAAAGTCTACCTAATAAAAAAAAATTTTACTGACCTAATTTTGATTTTTTCTTAAATTAAATAATTAAATACTGATAAAATATTTAAAAAATGTCCATCGTAGATTTTTATTATTACTATATGTGAAAATTTTTTTTTAGTAATTCACTTGTTAAAAAAAATTATTAAAAGTGTCAGGTGTCATTTAAAATGATAATTTTATAAATTATTACTTGAAATTCTTAAATGCTGCTAATTTATAGCATGCACTGATAGAAGGATTTCTTAGTATTTAAAAAGATTTCTTTGTATTTAAGAAATCATTTCTTAAACATCATTTCTTAGTATTTAAAAAATATTTCTTAAATACAAAGAAATATTTCTTAAATACAAAGAAATATTTCTTATATATTAAGAAATATAACTACTAAGAAATATTTCTTAAATACAAAGAAATATTTCTTAAATACTAAGAAATATTTTTTAAATGCTAAGAAATGATGTTTAAGAAATGATTTCTTAAATACAAAGAAATCTTCTTAAATGCTAAGAAATCCTTCTATCAGTGTGTCGGATTCATCGAGATTTTTTTAGTTGAGAATTAAAAAAGGAGAAGGTTTAGTATTTTTGAAAAAAGCGAGACAAAAATAACAATTGTGACAGGTTATGTGTCGGAAAAATTTATTAAAAATACGGTAAAAGTAAATTCTTCAGCTCTCTTACGCTTGAGGTGAATACAAATGGCGCGAAAATATTTAAATTTATAAGTAATAACCGGTTTGTTGGTAAAGAATTTTTTTTTATTTTTAAATTTTCTACGGAAAATTGGAGTGAGTCCAATTTAAAAAATTCATGAGCTTGTAGGACATAATAGTAATGAAAAATCTTTTTCTGAGGTATTGTGTGTATTAATGAGTGTGAAAGCAGCAGGTGATTTTTTTGTTACAAAAGTATAATTATATGGAAAAATGCGGTGGAATCTGTTGAAAAGTTTCTTTTACGGTATTTTTCAGATTACTTTTCTTGCAATTAAATTCATATTTATCGGAATAAATTAAAAACGAAGTGTTTGCTTATTTTGTATTCATATTTTTCAGAGCTCGGTGATTGTATTAGTAATTAGTGCGTGCGAAAAAAACAGAGCGCAAAAGTGTGCTAGTTTTTTTACAATTGTTTTACGGAAATTATGAATAATTGTTTTTCGTGACAGTACAAAAATAATGAGATTTAAAAACAAAATCATTAAAATTTCTTTTTTGTAATACCAACCGCGAAACTTGGATTTTCGAGCTATAGTTACGAGGGGTAAAATGAATGATATCTGGTCATCTATAGTTGAGTCTACTTTTCACGCACACGTAAGGATAAGTGACATCTCTCTCTCTATCTGTCTCTACATTCCCGCATGGATGCTAAAAAGTACTATAGGATATTTAGTTTCGTTTATTTCTACAATCATCCACCAGGGAGAGTATGAATCGACAAAAAAATCTTGGCGACAAGTCGATTCTTGTAAACAATTTTACTAATATTTTAGTTGGTCATTTATTTACGTGTGACATTTCATAAATGAATAACATTTTATTTGCATCCTCTCAAATCCGAGTTTCGCCGTTGCTATTACAAAAAATTTTGTTCGATACAAATCCGCAAAGGTTGGTATTTTGGTAATAAACTTGAAGTGATGACACTCGTCTGAGATTATAAATACATTCTCAACAAAACCTCGTACGTTTTATCTGGTCTCGCTTCGCTCGACCGATAACAACGTACTCGGTTTTGTTGAGAATGCACTCATAATCTCAGCCTCATGACGTCACTTCAAGCTTATGAAGTAACGTCACTTCAAGCGAATGAAATTCGTTGCTTTTGAAAGTTAAAAATTCGAAAAAATTTCTAGTTTCTTTTTATGTATAAAAAAAAACTTGAAAAAAAATTTTTTTACAAAAATATATTGAAAATCTTTAATATTTAAAATTAAAAAAAAATAATAATGGAAAATCTAATATCCGTATTCATACTCAGTACCATAAAAAATATAATTTTCACTCGTTGGTATTTTATTGTCAGCGTATATAAAAGTTTCCCAAAACAATTTCAGCTAAATGCATCGCTGAATGATTCGGTCACGCATATTAGCTCAGGATAATAACGCATAACGCGGCTCCGTCGGTACGTGTCGGACAATGAGACTAAGATTGCATATTGTTGTTTATATTTACGCGTCGTGGCATAAATCTTCGTTTAACTTGCATTCAGGTCCTAAGTTTATAACAGTATGCACATTTTTACTTTCCTCTATATATGTTCTGTGAGTATAGACTCAACTCTACCGGCTTGTTCATTCTCCGATGTCCGATGGCTCTTGGTCATTCTCTCCTTGTCCGCGAAAGTCAGGTTGTACTAAAGCTTCAGCTGATATGAAGAAAACGAAGAACAAGGACTCACGAAGAAGAAAGAGAGGTCAGTTGTTGGTTGTTGGTTGTTGCATTCAGCTGTATAGTACGGCATATAATACAAACGCAGCTTAGGGTTCCGCGTGTGTACTAAAACCACGCGGGTTGCCGCGGTCTTCGTCACGGATAACGCGCGGTCTTCATTAAACCTAACCTCTTTGCGTGCTTTAAGGCTATTAAGCGGTCGGAGCAGACCGGCCTACAACTAATTTGTACTGTAAATGAGATCCCCCGTACCCTCTGTAGTCTCTACCCCGCGCCGATCCGTGTTTCTGTGCTAGGGCTTCTTACAATACACATATAAACGAGTTTACTCTTTCTGTGCCATCAGTACTACACACTACAATATTATACTCTGATTCGCGTGTTATTATTTATGAATTTCATTCCTTGCGTGGAAACTGAGGTTAAATATGTACAAACATTTTCACAGAATAAAGGGGAACAAGAAATATATTTTTACCTCCGACTGTACGCTAAATTTCTTTATTAACAGTTTTATTTTTCTATTAATTTGATAATATTAATTTAACAGTTACTTAAACTATTAAAAATTCTATTCTCCTAATTTTTAACTCCATTTTAATTTATTTTTAACGTGAAGATGCAAACTAGGATGAAAAAATCTTTTTAAAAGTCAAAATAATTTTTTCAATAGTTCAAGATCAACAATTATCTATTACGAATCATTTATTTAAAATCAATATTTTAATAAATACGAAAATTATATTAATTAAAATTCAAATTTTGCATGCTAATCTATACGCCATCTATCTATGTCATTTCCCGTATTGCCAACGTTAAAGTAGCGAAAAATTGTTTTAGTACTCAAATCTTAATTGATTATATTCTTAATCAATAAAATCTTGAAAATATAATGTAATAATTAAAATAAAATTATTTATAACCTTTATAGTGTGAAAATTTGAATATTCTTAGCGATTATTTAACAACTTTCGTTCATTATACATTAGAAAAAATATATGAAACATAATAATAAACTTCACGTATTACTTTCCCAATGTGAGAAAGTCTTTTACGAATGCAATTATACATTAAATTAATTTAAACTTATAAAATACTTAAAGCAATTCTCTCGACATATAAATTCTCAAAACGAATTAATTGTGAGAAAAAATGAAAAATTTCAACATTTTTATCCGGAGGCTTTGGATAACTAAGCAACCTTAAATCTCGGTGTCAGAAGGTTCTAACTTCCGAATGATTAATTCCCGAAATAATCTAGTTTTTTTCCCATTACTTTAGAGTGTCATCGCATCGGTAAATCTTAAGGTGAATTCAGCTTGGTCTTGGTCTGTTCTCAGCTACTCTGAATTCCGATAGGCATCGAAACCGATTTCAGAAGACAGTCACCAGTCTGAAATGTTTTTTTATTCTCACACTTGGTGTCGGTGTCCGAAAGGTTCTCACCCTGGTTACGTTTACGCTTTTATTCGGCAGGCGCTCTCTTTACCTCTATATCTCTTTACCTCTTCGCCTGGCAGTATATATTGGGTTCCTCGTTCCTCAACTTAACTTTTGCGGCATTTTGGAATCCCAAAGACCTGTAGAAATCTTCGGAGGCTGTAGACTGTGTAGTAGTCTGTGGTGAAGACGAGCAAAGGGAGAGATAAATCTACGTCGCGATCTATACGAAGAAACGCGTTATCCTTTTGGATCGCCTTCCGTTCTCTCTACATTCTGTCTACACATATATGTATTTATTTATTTATGTACGCACAGTCCAGTCTGTGTAGACCTTAGACCATACTTATATATTTTTTTTTATTTTACCTTTCGATTTTTTATAGTGCAATTCTCCCTCGCCGTGTAACTTGTAAGCGCGAAAGTAGCCAGTAGTCCGGTAAGAATATAGAAAATAAGAGAATTAAGCCGCCTTAGTCTCAACTCCTTAGTCTTAAACTCCGAGTCGTGTTAAGAGGATACTATACACTACACACAACTCCAAGCGGCCTCTTTACAAATGGACATTTATTTAAAACACCGCACCACCTTCAATAGCTGAGATTCTCGTGTGAAAAGGAAGAAATATGTAAATGCCCAGTTGAGGGGCATGTACAGGGTAAATAAATTTATTCGTTAAAAACTACGGACATAATATAATGTAGTGAAGAACCAAGAGGATCCAGAGGAGGGATCAAGGATCCTAGACTCTTCATCTACTGCATACTCACTTCTTCTTCTTCGTCTTCTTTTAATGTTGTTGTTGCTGTTGTTATAATAATAGTGTAGATGTTTAGTCGCTGTGGTGGTATTGTTGTATAATGGAAGGCTTTAAACACCGGATCGGATTTCATGCCACCGGCTGATGATACTCATTCAGTTAGCTTTACTTTTTTCGTAACAATTTTCTTAAACCCTTAACTTCATTTCGACGGTTTTGAAGAAATTGTGGGAGAATTTATAATAAAGGGAATAAAAAATTGATTGTTGTAATAATTATGATTATGATATACTGATGGGACAATTTATTGAAACTTTTGATAAATTAATTTATTTGGAAACAATTTATTAATTTTTTTTAGCAGAAATAATAATTATAATTATTGTTTTGGTTAAAAAAAAATTTATTGATGATTTTAATGAATGAAATAATATTTTTAAAGGTTTGATTTAATAGATAATTTTTCAAATAGAATAATATTATGACTCAATGATTTTTTTTTATTTTATATATGCCGTGTACTTATGAAGAAAAATTTTTTATAGAAGAGAAATGGAGGAGCCATTAGTTTTTTCAAGGAGTTTTAATTTACTGGGGCGTGTAATTTTCACTCAACTTTTTTTTAATTTAAATTTCTTAATTGCTGAGTGTTAATTAAAACTTTTACGATCGATTATTTAGAGGAAGAAATTAATTTTTTCGCAAGTACTTTCGAGTCGATTAAAAATTGCACTAATCAAGTCATGATAATAAAATGTGATGAGCAAAAAATTTAGGCTAATTTTTTGTTAATACTTACTTACTTTTTAATTAAAATATTGAACTTAAAAATTTACACCAATATTCTTTTTTATCAATCAATATTGTGATTAGACACAATTATTTTTCAAAAAAAAATTTTGTTTCATCACAAAATCTAAACAAAATTATCCAAAATTTTATTATTTAAATTGATAATTTTTTAAAATCATGAGTCGAAATATTTTTCCACGATTAATTTCAAAATGAATATTTTTATTTTAAAATAAAAATATTGAAGATTAATTTTTATTTTATCTGAAATTTTTTTCGTCAATTTCAGCCTCTACATTTTATATGCATTAAAAAAGCAAAATAAAACCTGTAATTCAAAATTTAAATCTATACCTGAGTAATAAAGCAATTTCACATCCTGAATAATTTTTCTCACCAAAAAACCAGCTCTGTATCACAAAAAATAAAAAACAAATATTTTTTCCTATTTACCCATCCCATTATCAAGTATTTATATTTTATTTTCATATATAACATCCAACACATAACATATTTTTCGAGTGTTTATTGCACACCATAAAACCTTGACGTGATAAAATAACTTAACCCTGACGTCTACCTCGAGCCAGCTCTATACCTGGGAAACCAAACAAATATAAATACAATATACCTCCGCTAAGTCATCTATAATTTAAAAAAAAATTTTCCACCAGATATAATAAAAACAATATAATTACCAGCACACCACCGCGATAAATAAATAGCTCAAGAATTTCACGGTTTTGACCGCGTGTCTGTCTATTTTTCACCGGCATTTAGTTTTGTAAAGTGGCAGCACGGTACCGATAAGCCATACAATAGTGTTCGAAGCCTCGGCCAATCGATTCGGCTCGGTACTCAGACTCGCCCTAATTCACGGGATTGTTCCTCAACCGGTATTGTTTTCCATTAATCACAGTATCTTTTTACGTATAATCATCTCTTCACTCATTTACACGACACAGAACGAAAACATCTTGGATCAAGTTCAATGTTGTTGTCTACAAAAAATTTGAGGAAGGCTAAGAATATTTTGATTCAAAAAAACTGCTTTTTTGATTTGAACATTTTGATACAAACATTTAAAATAATTGAATAAAGTTTCATTATTTTTCTACAGATATTTTTTTATTTTTCCATTTAAACATAAATTATTTCGGACGAAGAAATTTAATCTCACGAAACGAGAGCTATATTTTACTTACTCCAAAATTAAAACTTTAACTCAAGACAAACCGACAGCAGCGCCGCTTCAAGATTCCCAAAAAATCACAAATACTAATATATCAACAGATTCAAAAAGATTATGTTTACCCTGTGATTGCTAAATGGTATCACTCTTTTATCACAATGCAGATCAATCAGGGTTCGAGTCCGGTCTTCGACTTATTTAATATTACTTTTAGTTTGTCATAAATTGATATTCTGAAGTCTCGAACATCAATGTTCTTGAATTAAGTAATTACTTGCTAAATTTATTGTACGTTTTAATGAAAAAGTCTTTTAGATTAATTTATAAATAAATTGTTTTCCAATTAAAATTAATTTTTTTTTCAAGTTTTTTAACACTATTAATTTAAAAAAAATTTCTTGAATTAAAAAAAAAGAGCTTATTTAGTCTGGAAACAAATTTTTGAAGACCGAAATATTTTCAGTTTATGTTAACCTTTTTTTTCTTCGCGTGTGATGCGTATATAATATAGCATAGAAAACATACAACAAACTACATACGACATACTACCTCCAGAGTTGGTCCAGAGTGTGTAATACACGTCCGCGGACAACACATGACACCAAAAGAACAAAAGCGGTGATGAATAATACCCAGATAAATTGGAAGCTGCTGATGTTCGCTACTACTGTTGTACTGTTATACGTTACACAGTGTATTCTGTAGCACACAATATCCGTAGCACAGAGCTAAACATGTATGTTCACATATGCGCACATATGCGAACATACATGGATGCATACATAACCAATCTTGGCTCTCTACTCTCAACTCGGTCTTGGTTAGGTATAGCGTTTAGCGTTTTATTCGGTTGACATGGGAATTCAGATGCTTCGTTTATGCAAACGCGTAGGACGAGGACGAGCCACATATAATATGTAAGTGAATGCGTACATCACATCACCCATCACCATCACCATCACCATCACCGTTGTTGTTGTTGTTGTATGTGTTTGGTATGAGCTTATTTACATGCATATGCAAAAAATATTCCTCGAATATTAAACTGACTCGTGTCGTTCTTTCCGACGTCAGACAGCTCCACCAGCTAATGGCAGATGCTAATCGCCTGTGTATATTCCTCTGTTATTTTTTAATCGCTCGAACCAAGTGCAACGTCTTCTGGATACTGTAATTTATTTTATTATTCAGAATCCTTTATTCGATGACGATCAACCTGATGCCAAGGTTGCGATCACTCTATTTGAGCGTCATAGGAAGAAAAATTCAAGAAAAAAACATTGAGTTTTTAATTTTATGTAAAAGTTTGGAACATCCAAAAGTGCACGATTCATATTAAATTTTTATAAAAAATATATTATATTGATGATTGATAAAGTTGAAAAAAAAAATTAACTTTAAAAAAATTAAATTATTGTCAATTATTTTAGATAATTTATATTTCAATTAATTCGCGGTATAACTTCTTTTTAGAAAAATTAAGAACAAAATTTACCGTGTATATTTTATGTATAATTGTAAAGAAAATACCAGTTTAGTTTTTAATTAATTATAATTAAACGACATCAAGTTACATACACAGAAAAAAAAACTTCTTGAACCAAGAAAATTTTAAGGAAAACAAAAGTTATTTTGGAGCAAGAAAAAATTTTCTTGGCTCAAGAAATTTTGACTTCATTCAAGAAATTTTCAATCTTCCTTAATATTTTCTTGAGCCAAGAAAATTCATCCTCAAGTCAAGAATTTTTTTTTCAGTATAGTCTTAAAAAAAGGACCTAAAAGATCGATTTTTTGTAAATTGTATTGTGTTTATACCCCACCAATATTTTTCTATGACTTGACCGGAACAAATTTGGTAGTTTATTTTACTTATTTATTAAGTTTAACTGCCCTAGAACAAGTGTTCCCCAAGGGCCGTAAATATATAAATATAAAATACTTAGTGGGTGGAATACAGTACCAATTAGTACAATAATTTAATATGAAATTTTGTAACAGTATAAAACTGTAAAGTTGTAAAATATTGACTCTCAACAACTAATCTTTATAAAAAAATAAATTATGTAGCATGCTGATTTGAAATCAATCATATGACTCTGATGCAACTAGTTCCGACGGTAATATTCGTTCAATATTTTAATAACTGTTATTATTTTAATAGTTTTTTCGTTCCTATTACATTAAATAATTTTTCGAAAATTGTAGAATTAATTTTGATTAAATTGTCTGTTTGACAGTTCAAATTATTTTAAGATTACAAAAATAAAAGTAGTTTTATCTAATGTTTCGCACTACGAGGCAGGTAAAAGTAAAATTGCTTATTCGAGAAAATGTTCAATTCTGGACAGACATTTTGACATTATCTTTGGGGAGAAAGATAACAGAGAATCTAAAGCCAAGGAGTTCTAGATTAGATGGATTTATTGGAAGGTGATCCGAGGTGTGCAAATAGATTGGTTTGATCGTAAAATAGAGTGAAGTAGATTCTCAATATTCGGAGGGAAATAAAAGTTGGTTTTAGTTGTTCTCAGAGCTCTTAGCTCTCAGATATCTCAACTTATTCTTTTATTCAAAGTTCAAATATCAGGTTCATTTCAGATAGGTATGGTATATATTCGTAAGCTGGGAGGAGGAAGCGAAAACTCTTATATTATAGATCTAGCCCCTGAGTTTGCTCTCAATACAATAGAGAATTGAGCTCTAATGTAGTTGGTATCCCACAGGGCCTCCGCCTCTTCGCGCTCACACTCAATATCAAGGAACCTTGGATAGGAGCCCTGCCTACAGTCTCAAGGGTGTCTATTACAACACTACCGAATATATCCAACCCTCGAATAATCACCGGGTTTCTCTTTCTTGCTTGCTCACCACTCAGACTCGAATGATGAGTCATCTAATGCCATATTGATTGTTTAAAGTCTAACCGGCGACTCTTTGTCTATTGGTGATTTGTTTTTTGTGTTATTTTTATTATACTTTGCCGGATGTTAGTCAAAAATGTTAAAATGTTTTTTTTTTTATTTAATAGTGAATATACTATTGTATCTTTGAATTTGAATTGATGGATTGTCTTGAACAATGAGTAAGATTATAGTGAATTTCCATTTATATTAATTCAATTATTTGATTTATGATAAATTTTATATATATAGGGTATATATCCCTATATAATTCCCCTATAAAATTTTACATAAGTACTATTTTTGGCTACATTACAGCATTAATAATTTTATAAATGTAAAACTTGATTAATTCGATTGGTAAACTTAGTTTCAAAGTTTGAAAATGTTATTTTTTACACATTAACTTAAATTTGAAGTGATGAAAAAGGGCATTAAAATATGATCAAAACTGCTACTACCCTACTGATACCATTTTAAATAATGATCATTATAATTATAATTATAAAATCCAAATTCTTAAAATTGATATTAAATCATAAAAATTGTAATATTAGTTATTTTCAACATTCTGAAAAAAAAAATATCTTAATTCAAGCGAAAGAATTTTAAACCATAGTACTAAAAAAAATTCACTTCATTCAAAAGGAAATATTTGAACCAAAAAAATAATTTCGAAGAATTTCATTGTCTTGGATCAAGGCAAAAAATTCTTGAATCAAGTAAAATTTACTTAAATCAAGGACAATTTCTCAGTTCAAGAATTTTTCCACTCAAATTAAGACGCTTAAGCTCTTCAAAATGACTTTTATTTAACTAGTTTTTTCTTCAATCAACTTACTTTTTATTATCAGAGTTCTTTTTTTTACCTTAAGTTAATTTTTCTACCAAATGAATCTGTAATACTTTTAAACATTGATTAAAACAACATTGTCTAATACAAAAAAAAATCAACGAAACATAAATAGTAATTTTAATAGCCTAGTATTAGTTTATTTCTCTGTCAACTCATTATACCTTCCGTTTAATTTTATCATCAGAATGAGATATCTGCTTGGATGGTAGTCAATCTGGATGCTACCTCGAATGATTTTATCACCCAACTATTGACCTATAAAGCCGTCGTATGATATGATGAGCATGAGAAACGTCCTGTTGCTCGTAAACCTTCTCTTCTCTACTATATACGATAGGTCTTCTATCCGCGAGATCCAGCGTAAAGGATAACGGATAAATGCGATGATGTTGCGGGCATCTAATTCATCTGATACCGTACTCGCGATGAGTGTACACATACTAGTGGCTAGAGTGTGTTTGTGCGATAAACGCGTATATAACGATGCATCTATATCTGTATCTTCGTCCATATCTGGTCCTCAGTTAATCTATCGAGAGAGTCTTCTTCTTTCTTCTTTTCCTGGTATATTTTCTCGGCTATAGTTTCACGGTGTTCCGTGGATTGACCACAACCACAAACTAACATTGCTCACGGGGATTGTAATCGGGGATAAGCCTCATACTAGCTCAGATGTTCACTTACTCTAAAGTACACGTCCCTTCTGGATGGATGTTACTTCATAGTGCAGCAACCACCGCGAGCGAATCGCGATGGTAATCGGCTACTCGCTTCCTAGTCGCGGCAATTAGCTTCTGATCGGGGGTTAATTAAGTTGAATTCCCCCCCGTCGTTCTGAGTAATTGCACATTATCTCATAAATTTTTATCCGCCGTTGTGTTCTCCAAGTCCTGTTAAATTATTTTCGTTCTGTGGATAATAATTTTATTGAAAAATTATAAATCTAATATGAGGAATAACGGGCGTTTTAGATTTTATCGTAATTTACCGACGCGTAATGCGTTTGCTATTTATAAGACTCTACGAGTACTATCTATCAACATTGCATCTATGAGATGAAAGTATTAACACAGGTTCACCGTGGTCGTGGTACGTCGGGATGAACTGCAGTATCTAACAGTATTTGGTAAGAATAGTATTTTTGTTAATAATATCGCTATTTTCTTTTCATTTAGGAAGACTTCTACTTGATTATTGATTATTATTCATAAAAATCCGTACTATTTTATTTTATTAATTATAAATTTTTACTCTTCAGTATAACTCCTAATTTTTTTTTTATTTTGCAGAATAACTAATAATAATTATTTTTGATTAGTAATTTCCATTACGATAATTAAAACTTTTTTTTCAAACTACTAAACTTTGAGAAAAATTGTGGTGATTTTTTCCTTTTACGGTCACCTGTTTCTTTTCGTTGTTTTTGTTCTTGTTCGAAAAAATTAAAACTTACAAATACTGTTTTTAACTTCCTGTCAAGAAAATTGAAAATTAAAAAAAATCGGGAAGTTATTGGTTTCACCCCGTTTTTCGAAAATCGAGTTTTCAACGGATGTTGACATTTTGAGGTCCTATAGGAAGCCTCCCCGAATGTTTCCGCGATGATGTCCGTACGTCTGTATGCATGTGTGTGTGTGTGTGTGTGTGTGTGTGTGTGTGTGTGTGTGTGTGTGTGTGTGTGTGTGTGTGTGTGTGTGTGTGTGTGTGTGTGTACGGCCGTATGTAAACATCTTATAACTTTTGAACGGCTTGACCGATTTCATCGTGGTTGGCACCATTCGAAAGGGTTTGACCAAACTTAGATTTTGACTATAATTTGAACCGATTCGAAGCAGCAGATTTTGAGAAATCTAAAAAAAACTGCAAAAAAAATTTTTTCAAATGTGGTTTTTTTGGAATAACTTTCAAATGGCTTAACCGATCGATCCTAAAAACTAATCAGCTCTTACCATAAAAAAACACGTCGATTGCCGCCAGCCCGGTCGAAATCGGTTAATTCGTTCGTGAGTTATCGTTAACGAAAAAAATCGAAAAAATCGTTTTTTGGAAATTACTTTAAAATTCCTAGTTCGATCAATTTAAACTTAAAACTTCTCTATGAGGCTTTAAAAACTGCGATAAATGCCACCAACCTCGTAAAAATCGGTTCATACATTCAAAAGTTATTGCGGTTTAAAAATTCGAAAAATAGTGTTTTATTAAACTTCTACCAGACTTTTGAGCTCGAAGAGCTCAAAAGCATAGAAAAACTATTTCTTTGAGCTCGGAGAGCTCAAAATAATACACAAATTGTATTTTTGAGCTCGAAGAGCTCAAAAACGTAATAAATGCAGTTTTGTGCGCTTAGATATGAAATGAGCGGGAAGTTGCAGGGATGGCCTTTGGGGTCAACCGTTTTCCTAATTTTTTTTTTTAATTTTTCTATTTCATCGTGGATTTTGATGATAATCATAAAAAATTGTAAAAAAAAATTTTTTTATTCAGTTTTAAAGCTTTTAATATTAACAAAAATTTTGAATTAAAAAAAATATATTTCTTATATTACTTGAAAAAATTTTTATCATTAAAAAACAGTTTTTTTTACCAAATTATCGACATTTTGAAAAGAAATTATTATTCTCAAAATATTAACATTATTAATAATGAATCTTTTTTTTTTTCAATTGACCTATTTTCGATTAATTAAATAAATTAAAAAAAAAAAATTATTTACTCACAAAGATTTTAAATATTATTTTTGTAAGTTGAAGGAATAAATTTTCAAAAAAAAAAAATTGAAATTATTTTTTCTAATTTTTATTATCTAGAAAAATTAAACGACAAAAATAAAAAATGTTTGATTGTATGATCGCTTGTGAAATTAAGTACAAGTTAATATAACTCAACTCTGAACTTTTACTCAGTGTGTGTGAGCTCTACTCCGTCTGGTACCGGATTTAGTTAACTTAACTTAAGGTACTCAATATCTTCAAAATAGAGGTAAATGTGTAGATGTGAGTGAGGGTTCGCTGAATCGCGGTAGTTTAAACTTTTATTTTTAACAACATATCGGCACCGCGGTAAGAACACGTGTACAAGGACCTCCGACGTACATCCCTGTGCACTCTCCTTATCCTTTTAGTTTTTTTTCTCCTCTATACTTTATACTGCTCGAACATTACATTAGTTACTCATACCTCCTTCTATACTATATACCGGTAACGTTTATTTATAAGAGGTACATGCTAAAGGGAATAAATTATCTTACGTCTTAATTTAATCGGGAGGCCGGGCCGCTAGTACCAAAGTTTGTTAGAGAAAATGAAAAATTATTCCGAGAGACGCACGATGATTCCTTTTCATAAATTATTTTTTTTTCATGATTAAGAATTTTTAAATATTCTATTGATTATTTACAATTTAATTAAGATTTTAATGTTAAAGATTGATGAGAAAATATATTTTTTATTCAAATTTTTCTACCTGAGTTTACACGATGTTTTCCGAAAAAAGAGTATTTGATCTATGAAAAGATAGACACTGTTTTATAGCTCGTTAAAATATTAACCGTGAAATTCCAAACGCTATGTGTACCCTAAAAGATAATTTTCAAGATAACCGTTTTATTACTTAATTACCGACCAAGTTTTATTGAAAAAATAAGTAAATATTTTCTTAATATAACGGAAATTTATCTCCAAATTCTTAACAAATTTTTGTTGTAATTGAGACGTGTGAGATGTAGAGACACAGATTGGGTTCTATCGCCTGTTTTAAAGGCATCTAGTTCATTTTGACAGCAAGTTTTATTTCCTACAAAAAAGGTTTCCTATAATTTTTTCGTATCTTCAATATTTAGTCCAAAATTTTAATTTTTAAAAATTTGATAGTAAATTGATGGCAAAACATTTTTTTAAAAACTTTAAGTCTCGTATATCTTTCAAATGATAAGAGATTGCTTTAAACTTTTTTTGTCTAAAAATTAATTCAACTTTACGTAATAGAAAATCTATAAATATTCCCTCGAGATAACGACAATTTATCTCCAAATTTCTTACAAATATTTGTTGTAATTGAGATGTGTGATATGAAGAGACACAGATTGGACTTTAGTGCCTGTTTTAAGGGCATCTGGTTTATTTTGACAGCGAGCACAACCATGTGGTTTAGTTTAGTCCTAACCAGTAGATAGTTCTAGTACCGAAAACACGTAAGATATACATTTACAATTTCCATGTAAAATTACTCATCAAATATATAAACATAGAGTAAAATCTGGACCTCCATAGCCAAACATTTCTTGGTGTTATTCCGGATTTTCAGCACGGTGGTTTTAAAAATTTTTTACTCAACGTTGATCTTAACGAAGCGGCTTGTTTCATTTCTAGTTTTGGGAATTCAACCCTGCAATAATTGGAGTCATAAAACCTTCGCCGTAAAAGCGTTTTTATTTACCAGACTTGTAATCTAGAGGAAGAAAGAGAGAAGAAAAGAGAATAAATAAAGGTATACTATCCTAAATTATTATTTTCTTCATTAGTTTCTCGAGCTAATCCTTAACTTTATTCCTAACAAAATCCTGCGATACTTCACATATTACTTAGCACATTTGCATGTCTATAATCCGAAATGTACTAGCTTTAGTTTGGTGTCGTACTCGCTGGCTGTTGTATGTTATAACTCTACAGAAGTTACAACAACAACAACAACAACAACAACAACAACAACGTAGTTACATACTATATATATTTTGTAGTCACTGGATAGGAACTCTGTAGCACAGAGTATTGTGCTGTTTAGTTAGTGATGGAAAGCGGACATCTTACGCGGAAATTACAAACGGCTTTGCGAGTGCAACTTTAGCACAACAGCTTTTACCGTACTACACGGTTATGAACGACCAACTATCTGCGATGAACAACTTAAGTTATAGCGTCATTCATTTTATACTTACTTCACTTTGAACCGTTTTTGTTCTTTTATGAGGATCGTTCTTTTTAACTTTACATTGAAAGTAAAATTTTGATTGAAATTACTTTGATAGAGAATTTTCGCTAAAGAATAAAATATATGAGAAAATTGACATGGTCCTATTTGTAGAGAATTTAATTTTCTAAAATAAATGCTTCTTATGATATTTTTGTATCTTCAATATTTCGGCTAAAATTTTAATTTTAGACTCGTAAAACTATTTATGCTATAAAATTTAATTGTCAGATTTTTCTACGCTAAAATTAGTTAAAGTTATACAATAAACCGCATTTCACACGTCTGCACATTTATTCCCATCTATAAACATCTACCAAAAAAAAAAAAAAAAAAAAAAAAAAAAAACGTGTAAATGACTGTCGAGAACAAAACACCGCGAAAAGCCAATAAGTTGAGCATTTGGCAAAGAGTTTAATAGTTCCCAGCAAACGTTAGAAGCTATTAATAAACCCGTGTCAATATCCTTGCTCTTAATCACACAACATCACACATATATTTATATTTATATAAATAAGTGGATTTTGTCGGTGTAACCTCACAGAAAAAATTTAAATATTAATAAGAATTATTTTGGTGAAAGTGTTGATTTCTACTTAAAAGCTTTATTTATTAATTCGTAAATTAGTTTAATTTATGGCTCGCTAGGATCTGCGTGGGTATGATTAATTCCCGAAGCGGATTGCGTGTAAATTTAGCGAAGAATTAAAATAATGTGTACGGAATAAATAAAATTACTGTAGTTCGATTTTAATCTCTGAGAAATCATAAATTCCGCAGAGTATTTTGCTCGCGAGCGAATAAATAATGGATTTTAGATGCAAATACTGGTAGAACACCTGCCTCTGGGTGTCCAGTCCTGCTCTTAAATTTTTGGATTTCACAACTTCAACTGGCTGTAATATAAATATAAATATAAAATATTGCAGGATAATGTAATAATATTACGACACTCAGTAAGGACCAGGTTTTTTAAGACCGTAAGGTATTGCTTTGAACGTAAACCTTCAATAAAATATCATTTTCTTTAATTTCAGGTATTTTATTCAAGCAACAAATTAGAGAAAAAAAAGGATCCGAACAAAAACAGTTTCACTGTAAAAAAGTCGCGCCAAGTCCACGTTCATAAGACTATTAGGAAAAAAAATTTTTTTTTTTCTTTACAAAAAGATACAAAATAAAAAAATTAAAAAATCCGAGTAACCGATATGATTGTTTATGATTTTCGGAAATTAAAAAAAATTTTTTTGTAAATTTAAAAATTAAAAAAAAATTTTAGAACGTATTTAGTGTGCGCGGTCGCAAAATATTTTACTTTTAATGAAATTCGTAAAATCTATTTACTAGGACTTTAAAAAAATTGAAATACACAATGACGCACACCAAGTACGTTCTAAAATTTTTTTTTTAATTTTTAAGTTTTCAATAAAATTTTTTTTAATTTCCGAAAATCATAAACAATTATATTGGTCACTCGGATTTTTTAATTTTTTTATTTTGTATCTTTTTGTAAAGAAAAAAAAAAATTTTTTTTCCTAATAGTCTTATGAACGTGGACTTGGCGCGACTTTTTTACAGTGAAACTGTTTTTGTTCGGATTTTAGTATTTTTTGTAATTATAATGAAAATTTACAATTGATAACAACTTAAATCTCGTGTTGACTGCATTTTTTACTGCAAACTATCCCCTTGAAGCTACAGTTTATGTAGATGTAATTCCAGTGCACCCTGGCGGCCATAGATGCAAGCTATGAATCACTTTTTACTGTAGTTGCGTGTCTATAGGAAGGATTACTACACATTTTTATTTTATCTAGTCTGTGGCGCTGATATTCCCCATCGAAAAAAAGTCAGGATCGAAATTTCTGAGCTTACTACAGTTTGTGCTGATAAAATTTAATAATTTTAAGTGAATTAAGTGTTATAATTGATTATAATTAATTAATATCAGTAAAATAAAGTATAAATTACTTTTATAACATATCATTTTGGAAAAAGGAGAACCATATAATTAAATAAAATTTTGCAACCTCGAAATACCGTTCTGCTTACAGTAAACACAGTCGGTAGTCTGGCGCTCCGTTTACAACGGATTTGAACGGAACTTGGCGCCAGATTCTACCGAATCTGTGGATCATTATTTTTATTTTTCATAGCAGTACTTGAATCGCTCTATGTTTTTAAATATTGAAAATAATGCTGTAACATATAAACGTTTCTTGTAAAAAAATTTCTAATTTACAATTTTGGTCTCTTATAATTCATTTGTAAAATCAATTGTTCAAAAGTTGCAGCCATACCATATTTATAGTGACTAGAAAATGATTGAGTCAACTGTGTAAATACTACTTAAATTGCAATATCTTCTAAAATATCAAAGATAACGTTGTAGTGTTGATAACATTTTTTTTTTTTAATTTCCTAATCTAGAATTTTGGTCCCTTACAATTTTTTCCTAAAATCAATCGATGATAAGAAATAACAATTTCCATAATAATTTGATGGGATTTAACTAAAAAATTCACTTTCTTATAATAATAATTATAATAGTAATAATAAATGGTTCATAAAGACATCACCGAGTGAAGAGCTGGAGAGCAAAAATACAGTTGCTGTTATAAAATCTCTGTGGTCGTCTGGTCGTATTTCAAAACCACTAGTAAAGGCATGCTTAGCTACTTCAAGAATCCGACTATCTGGGAGTTTAAAGCATTCAAGTAAATGCCGCTTAATTCAAAAAGTGATTTTAACGATCAGATTAAATAAACTGTTAGTAGCTAGCCATGAATTGTCGTTTCTCACCTCGGTTATATTATTCATTAATACACTCAATCACTATATATAAATATTACTAACTTCTATTACTGTTATTATTATTTTATTCATTTATTATTCATCAGCATCAGAATGCCCAGCATTAATATACATCTCTCAATTACGTTATCAGCTTATCACTTGAAAGCCGCATATTAATTAATAAAATAATTAAAAAAATAATAAAAAAGGTGGTTGGTGAAACAAAAAAAATATATTTATAAAATTTAGTATTAAACCTGACAGAAATAATTTAAATAAAAATACAATAAAATATATCTTACCTACAGAACACGTATATAAAAAACAGTCTTAGCATTATCTAATTATCTGGAGAACAATTTTTTTAACGATCCTAAGATGTCTTCGATAATTCTTTTACGAGCGAGCAGCGGCTACCATCAGCCGAAGAAAGCTTAATAATAAAATTAATCGCGGTATAAATTTGTAAGCTAAATTAAAATTTACAGTGGTACGATCGCTTGTGGAATCCTTTTCGAGTTTAACAAGATTCGAGAAAATGCTACACCAAAGTATGATAGGACAAGAGGGAAGTTTAACAAATAAAGAACAAAAATTGATCCACGAATACCGGGAGGTGTCCGTCGTTCCCGAGTTTCCCAATTCCTATGCAAATCAGTCAATTTATTTCGCGAGGACCCCAACGATTAGGTTAATGCGAACCACTTCGATACCTGAGGATCAACACTGAGGAATAGAATGAGATCTGAGGACCAAGAGCATCATCGTAGTCGGCGCCGTTAAATCCTGTTTTGCTCTTCTCGAGGTGCTTTGTTTTTATTATTTTTACATATAATACTTTCTCGGCTCGGCCGCCCTGCCAGTTGTATATAATGGTCTTAACTTGATTAACGAACCGCTCGATTGTGAATCCGTGGGGTGGGTGCTCGTTAAATATCGATAAGCCACCGCTTTCTCTCACTAGCTTAAGAGGTTTTGCTTAACTATGAAATTGTTTAACGGAAATCGCGAATGTTTTTTTAATTATTCTCACCGATGTGAATTATTTATTTTAATAGTTCATTTTTCAAAAGTGAAATTTTTATCGGTACTACTTTGAATCAAAATTTTGAAGAAAAGATGAGAGTTATGGAAATATTCACAAGGACCTTTTTTGTAGAAAATTTAATTTCCGATAAAAAATATCTTACAATTTTTTCGTATTTTCATAATTTAATTTGAAAATTTGATTTTAAACTTTTCCAAATATTATGATGGGACAAAAGAGAACAAGAATCACTTTGATGTCTAATAATGAACAGTATGTGAAAGTAAGTGTATATGACCATACTGATGAGACCAAGTGTACTTTGGGTCAACATTGTGAGATAGATTTTTTCTTATAAATTACTCTTTAATCCTCAAAAATCTTCACGTAAAATAAAGAAACTTTGTAGACATTTATGGTGTGGTCATTATTTTGAGCTGTGATATTTGTAAAAAATCAATTAAATGTCGGTCAGTATCAGACCAAAATAAAGTGTAAAGCTTATCAGAAACAGCTGGCACGCACTTTCTCCTAAAGACCTAAATCTCGAGGCAATAAACGCGTTAACTATTGTGTTAACTTTATTTAACAGGAATAGTAGCAGTTATCGCGTATTTATCAAACTCGTTCGCGCTTAATTCCTTTGTTCTTACGTAGCATTCGATACGATCCTGGTACTCGGTATCTGAAATCACTCCCATAAAAATATTCAAGCTATAAACATAAAGATCTCAAGCTGTTGCCGTATAATAAGTAGCAGTAGAAGTAGTAGAACAGCTCGTAAATATATCTGGTAAATGATAACTCGGGTCTTGTCAAACAGTCCAAGAACAAGCATAAATGTAAGCGACGAACCTAAACCACCACACGGCGACTGTTGGTGCCTGTAAACTACTCATACTCACCGAGCTTGCTTTTTCTCGTATTTCTTCATCTCGAGCGATTAATCCTCAGAATCTTTACCACCAACGGCTACTCGGATCAACATTTATACGCGTCATTCCTCGTGTTTCTTGCACTGAAAAGAGTATCCACCTCTAAATTAAAGTTCCACAGGGTTTCTCGTTCCCCGGAATCGTCTGAGTTGGACGATTGAGACTACTCGAATATGTAAGCTTTGCGGTGGGTCCTCAGCAGCTACAGGCTTTTTGTAAACCACCGATACCTCGGCTTACACGGCGAGCAAATATGCCGTTTATCTCATAAAAATAACAACAAAAACAAATTTCACTTTGTATTGTCGTCTATTTTCTCTATTTTTTCATCACAATCGGGATCATTACGCTTATTTGGTCCGAACAAAGTGTTTATCAGAAACGTGAAAACAAATGTTTGAATCAACACTTTCCAATGTGTAAAAATCGACGGAAATTTAAGCACAATTCAATTACTTTTTATTATCAAGTAGAATAGTGCAAAAAATGGACCATTTTTTTCTCCTCGGAAAATATGTTAGTTTATGGTGTTTTCGATTTCAAATCGAAACTTTAATTTTTAGAAGCTCCTCACGATTTTCTTAACTTTCAATGATCCCGAATGAATATTGCACGCCTCGTAATGCTTTACGATCGAAAAATTAGTTTAGCCTCCTCTCTGCAACTATCTTCATTGTTATACTCTTGTTTGATCATAGAACCAGAATAATTAGGATACTGTTAAACAGATAATTCAATAAGGATTAATTCTGTTATTTGCAATAATTTATTTATTGTAATAGATATGAAAAAATCATAAAAATTACCAAAGTTGTTCCCGTCCAGCAATAGAAAAATATTCGTACCTTGAAATTATGGTGACTCTACAGAAAATCCATTATTTAAGTCAATTTTTTTTTTATTTATTTAATTAATAGACTGATACTTTGTCCCTTTCAGAATTTGGACTCTCAAATGGCTATCTAACTCTGTAATTTGGTATTATATTTGTTATTGAACATAATATATACACGATAAATTTTGTTCCTTGTGCGCATGCGCTTTATAATAACAGCTGGAGCTGTATTGAGTAAGTAAAATACCGCGAAATATTGAAAATATAAATTACTTCAATAATTAACAACAATAAATTTTCTTTTTTTCTACTTCACTCTACAAATTTAATACAGTTTATTTTAAAAATTCAATATAAATCAATAATCAGGAAAAGTAAAATCCAAAATTTTTATGTAAATCTGTATTAACAAGGCTAAATTCTCAACATAAATAATATGAATAAAATAAGTTTAAACTATTGTTCCAGAACAAAACTTTCTAACATTTGATAAAGCGAACGGAAGCTCGTTCATGTCCATCCGTTCCATTCATTAAACTCTTGGTAACATAATAACAGCATCAAACGATGATATTTTTATCTCACTGAAAGTTTTAATTAATACCCGTAAAATGCAACGCTTTTACCAGGTAATAGTTTATTTCAAAAGTTCATCCTAGCTTCCGTTTAGTAATTCGTGATAAACCCAGATATTTCATTTCAACGAACCAGCTAAATTTTAATTAGCAATCCAATTTCTTCCCTTTCAACTTACCACAGTATCTAATTATACATTTAATTTGTTTCCAACGAGTTAGAAATTTTTGCATTATTCCAACTCTCTTGGTCTGAGACACTGAACAACATAATATCTATATCAAAACCCAAAGCTGACCAACTTCTGCAGTAGTAGAAGCATTAGCAGCTAGACTTCAAGGTCCAGTCTCTGGATCGGATGGTTGCTGCTCAACGGCCGAGCATCCTACGCAATTTTTCCAATCAAAATCTCGGATTGAGCATAGTTCGATCAAAGACAAAGACTGAGATAGATCCTCTGTTGTTTTTCATCGCATAGCCTTCTACTTCCCTCGTTTCCTTCGTAGCCTCGATGGCCTTATCCAGCACCAGCACCAGCACCAGCACCATGGTGAGTTCCAGAGTATAGATGTAGAGAAACATACAGCTATATCGGTCCACCTCTCTCTTGAATGGTCAACTGGTAGTATACGGGCATATATTCACCGTCTTTGTTTCTCGGTCTTATAAGCTGCTTCAGAGTAGCACCGGCGGTGGTCCCCGACTCTGCTGGTGGCCCGGCTCGCACTTACACACTCGATCGCACATTCGATCTTAGTTCTTGCCTCTTTCTCCTTCTTCTTAAACCGCTTCGAGTCTGAGCAGTATCCAACACCGTGGACAGGGCACCGACTATATATAAACTATATAAACCAGCGCATTCAGGATCAACCCTAACCTCAGGATCAGGATCAGGTAGGCCTGATTCTGCTTCAACTTCTTTTAGTGTTGCTTCAATTTAGTTTCTTCGAGGCTCGCTGGCTTAACATTGACTTGGGTAGCCTAGTCGCTGAATGGACAATCAACCAGATACCAAATTCTACTCATCCACATCATATATATCAGCTTTTTATGAGATGATGATGCTAAAGAGCAGTAAGTCGTGTTATTGGGCGAAACTCATAAGGATTATAAACCCCGGCTTGTGTAGGTCACTTTTAATAATCGGCAAAGTGTGCCAGGTAATTCAAAATTTGCTGCGCTTTCAGTGAGAAATCGGACACTAGGGTGGTGCAAAAAAATTATGTTTTTATTTTGCAAGTCTTTGATTACAATATATTAGTTGGCCGTGATTAAAGAGTTTTATCCAAAAATCCGCGAAATCGAAAATTTATAGGTGTCACTATATGGGTTTTTGTAACTTTTGAAGAAAAGAACTTGATATAGATTGGATTTTTAAGCGACTTTTGAATTTTAATATCAAAAAAGTTTTAATTTTTTTATATGAAAATATACTCAATAATAGAAAGTAATAACGAGAAATTAATAAAAGTCAAGAATATAATTATTACTTCAGTAATTTGATTGATAATAAAATTTTGAAAACCTAAAAAACCACGACTCATATTGAAATTGTTAATAAAAAATATAGTAAATTGCTAATTTATAAGAGTAAAGTGAAAAAAGAAAAATTTATTGTTAATTATTTTACTAATATAATTATATTTTACTAAATATTATTAAATATTTTACTAATCCAAATTATTCTGGTTTCCTGAACAACATAAGAATAAATAGTGTTATAGAGATAAAATATTTTTTGATCATAGAGCGCGCTTTGATGATTCGCATTATAAATTATATTGCCGGTCATGCAGAACTTTTCTTCACCGGCTGTCTAATGATCAAAAGTCTCTATTTTTAATCTTTTGACTTATTACATCTCAACGATAATTATTAAAGTAAAGTTTAAAAAATAAATCCAGTACAATAATTTCAACATCTCGCGAATAGCAGTTACCATTATCATTAAGCGCTGATGATGACCAAGAGTACGGCGTGGAAATAAGAAATCGATCTTCGAAGTGATGGTCTCATCTCATCGGTCTCACACAAGACTTCTCTGTATCATATAGTAGAATCCTCCTTGTCCAAGTATACTTGCAAGTAATAAGTAGAAGTATAATGTATAAAAGCTATAAGGTCTCAGTGTTTGTTCGTCTGTAATTATAAAACCTCGACCGCTATATAGGCGTGACCTTGATTGCTCTCTCCTTCCTGATACGCCTCTCGATTCATTCCATTCTCTTTCATACATTACATACTGCACACATATTAACACATATACATACTGGTGTTGTGGAGGCTCTCACCCCGTGCGGAATTATGCTGTCGGTAATTTAAGTAATGTACACTGACCATCACGCATTACGTTTAAATTTTATTGTTACCGTTCGTTCATTTAATTCCCTCGTATCGGATATGCTCGATAATAATTTTCAGACTATAACATTGTTATAGATTATTGCTGAAGTTATGACTTGCGATATTGATGCGGTAATAGGGTCCAACGTGCAAATGAACCTATTAATCACCTTAATATTTTTACCAAACCAATACCAGGGACACGCAGTAACAAATATTTTTATGGGCTACAAATATGCCCCGCATTATCGGTACACTCGTGCGTATATAATTTACGGTGAAAATTAATGTCTCCAGTACGTCGTTTCTTGTCCAGATGGGCACCTTTGATCCAATTTAACGAGCGTATTGAGAGCACCGGATTTTTGTCCAAAATCAATAACATACGGACTCATATGTGGATCTACAAATTTCCAAATTTATGGATATGTATGTATGTATAATGTATTACATATGTCCAATAAAAGTGAGGCTTATGTGTATACAGATACTTATGTTTGTGTAGTGATTGTATATTTGTCATATATAATATATGTAATATGTATGTGGAAGTAGCTATAGGTAAAAGGGAGCATAAGGGAGAAAGCCCAAACAATTCGACAGGGTACGTCACGCTCGAATCGAGAACCACGGGTACAAAGCAACGCCGAGGATATACATAAATATACGAGGAAAATTTCAAAAGGAACCTAAAAAATTGTAATAAGAGGAATTTATTCAGTACTTGCTTAAGTAAGTAAGCCTTACTTGGGATCTCGGCTTAGTTGAAATCTCCCCTTGTGAACGGGAATAATGTAAGACGTTTTTTTGTTTATTTTTTAAATATATATAAATGTCATACGAGTTCATGACACCGATCGTGTATCCTGACATACGCTTTATTTCTGGTACTATACTATTTTTTGTGAGGTTTAATAGAGAGATACAAGGGAAAAATGAGGTTAAGACGCGAATAATCGTTGGTTATAAAAGGAAGATCGATTTTTGGTGATATTGATATTTATTGGGAGTTTTTTGAGTTAGTAAAGAAACATTTGGCGAAGAATTTTCTGATATGGCCATTTCTTATATTGGGCCTAATATGATCTGGATTTTTATGGCAACATCTGAAAATTAAAGAGAAATTTTTATCATTTTGTGGAATATGTTCTATAACTAAAATATACAATAGTTAATAATTCGTTATGTGGACTTGAATTATTTTAGGCAATCTTCTATACACAAAAAAATAGAATTGTAGAAAAATTACAATTTAAAAATACGTGGAGATAAAAATATTGTCAAAAAGTAATTACTTTATAAAGTGGGTCTTTTATAATTCACAAAAAGGACAATGATAAATTATCCAGTCTCTTAGTTGCCAGCCATTATTTTTATTTTTGTTCATTTCCGTGTATTCTAAGCCTAGATCAACAGATAACATAAATTTAAGTCCCCTATACTACGCCTAGACAAAAAATTTACAAATAGGGAGGTTTAATTGACACCTGGAAGCGGGCTTACATGTGTCGCGCTCCTAAATCTAGTGTCGGATGGGCTGGAAAGTGTCCACACATGAGGGAGTGAAATTTACAGCCACACCTGGGAGACCATGGGAAATTATAGACTAGTTGCGGCATTCACCCCTGAGACAATGCCTGAAATCTAAATACACCGCAGAAAACCACAGGCCGTGATCTACCGTTAAAAAATCAAAAGTCATCCGTATATATGTGGAACGAATTCTTTTTTCGACAATAGACAAAAAAGCTGAGATGTGGCTGAACCACCTGGACGAGTTTCGAGCTATTTTATCTGTCGGTGCATAAATATAATGGGTTTAATCGATCATCTCAAATTTATATAATATATAATATAATAATAATGTTAGACTCTCTTGAAACTCACTGTTTAACGTGTGAACTTACTTCACTTTTATTGACCGCTCTCGACACTTGCGGACAGTTTTATAATAGATGTTCACTCACCCTTTGAAAAAACAACCAGTTTAAAAGTAAGTTGGAGATCTGTTATAAGAAATTTAATGTTAAACGTAACAGCCCTCAACTAAAATTTTATCTCTAACATGGTTATTGACTTATACGATTTTATTAAAGTAAAATAATTAATTAAGTGGTAATTTATGAGGAATTTTTATTCAGAAAAAAGTTACATTAATACAAAAATTTATTGAAAGAGTTTAAGTAAAGAATTAAATCATGTTATATGTAATAAGGGTATTTAATTACTCTCATAATTGCTCTTATGGCACTCATACAGGAAAAAAAAAAAAGATATCTCTATCTTAGAGCCTACGTAAAATTTTGAAGAAGACGACAAATATCTTGATTCAAGAAAATTATTTTCGTGATATCGCACATTTTGATTTAAAAGTTTCAAATTATTAATTGACGTTTAATTATTTTCCAATATATACTTTTTTATTTTTGTATTTAAACATGAAATATTCTGGACAAAAAAATTAAATCTCTCGAAACAAGATCTATATTTCACTTACTCCAAAATTAAAAAATTCAACTTAAGAAGATAATGTTTTTGGCTTCAGACAATCCCTCAGCAGCACTGCCTCAAAATGCCCAAAATATCACATTACTAATATATCAACAGATTCGAAATGAGCTCACTTACACGGTGATGGCTAAGTAGTATCACTCTTTCTTGAACGCGCGGTCTGATTAGGGTGCGATTCCACTCTTGGGCGTATTTGACTTTATTTTCAGTTTGTTAAAACATTAATATCCCGTTTAAAAATAAAAATTGATTTTTAAAAAATAAAATTTTTATCCACTGCCGCAACACCGCTGCACTACAGCCGTTTGAAAGACAAAATCGCCGCAACACGAAATCTTTATTCTCGACTCGCATAACCGCAACACCGCCGCAACACAGCTGCACGCTGCTTGATATTATTCAAATCGTCGCCGCAACACCGCTGCAACACTGCTGTACCCCAATGCTAAAGCATAGCTACAATTTCACAAAAAATGGCATCATAATTAATTTATCACGCAATAATTAATTAATAAATAACTTGAACATACAATTTAATGTAAGACCTATTGTTTAATCTCCTTTTATTCAAATGCCTAATATTCAAACGAAAAAAAATTTTTAAATCAGGCCAAAGTACCGCGAAATTATTGATTCTTTTTAGTCGTATTATTGAAGTATATTTTTAATTCTGTCCCCTGGGTTGAACAGAAGCGGCACGCCTATCGAAATACCCTAGAAAAATTTTATATAATGATTAAACTACGATGGGATTCGAACCTGAGTCGTCTGCATGAAAGTCTCGAACATTACCAACTGCGCTGCAAGTCGTAGTTAACTAAAAGAATTTAGTTTAGCTATTTGAATGATCAACAAATATTTTATTTCAATGTATATCACCAAACGAAGATAGTGCAGCGGTGTTGCGGCGGTGGTGCAGCGGTGTTGCGGCGGTCGATCGAAATTTATTATTTTTTAGTAGAAAATAATAATTTAATTTTTACTCGGGACAGTGCAGCCGTGTTGCGGTGATGTTGCGGAAGTGTTGCGGCAATCACAATTTTATTATTTCGTCACAAATTTGTTGCAGCTGTGTTTCGGCGGTGTTGTGGGATTTAAGAAGTATTTTAGAAATATTTATTATAGTGCAGCTGTGTTGCGGTAGTGTTGCGGCAATTATAATTTTTTTATTTTATCACAAATTTGTTGCGGCGCTGTTGCGGGCACTTAGACTCCGTACGGCGCTGTTGCGGCTATTTTATGTTTTTAATCGAGATCCTCAAGTTTTGAACATTGATGTTCTTGACTTAAGTATTTCCTTTCTGAGCTTAAAGAATAACTTCTTAAATTTTCAAGTCCTGAACGCTAAAATAAAACAATTCCCGTGGAATTGTTTTCGAATCAAAATTTATTCATTTAGTTCAAGTTTTTAATACTATTAATTAAAAAAAAATTTCTTGAACAAAAAAAAAGATCTTTTTTAATTCAAGAAAAAATTTTGGAATGCCAAAATCTTCTTAGTTCATATCAACTTTTTTCGTTACGGAAACTATTAAGGCGTATCACTGAATTTTTTTCACGAATCGCCACAATAATAATCTTACAGTATAAAATTGACAAAAAAAATTGTTTTTTGTACTGTTATACACTCAACTGAAGTTTGCAATGTGAAACAAAATCAACTCTACGAATTCATACGTAAACTAACATATAAACGATGACATTTTATTTTTATATAAAGTTAACAATAAAATAACTACACATGAATTAAAAAGTACGTTACTGAGGTAAAGAATAGCAAAATAAAATGTATAAAAATATAAAACGACAGACAGTTTGATATTCAGGTCACTGCTGGTACTTTGACACATGTCAAAACACGTCAATTGAAAGTAACACAACAATAACAATATTTTATATATTATTATTTTATATTCAAAGAAGACTATATATATACATGAAATATGGATAAATAATAGAGCAACGCGTGGCTAAAAATTTATTATAAGATTACTAAAATCAATACAATTGCTGTTGTGCATATGGTAGAGGCACGTACGGACATATCGCGATAGCCATTCCCACTTTTATTATTATAATTATAATATCAAATGTATAGATAAAAGACTAATAACTCTTTGAAAGGAGTAACTAATTCAGCCACCTGGCTTACCCAGCAAAAAGCCACGATAAAATAATGCTGTATGTATCCAGTTACACCCTCTTGATCCTCGTCAAAGCTGGTTAGAATTAAAACTACTAGATCGTCAGCGGAAAGACTGATGTATCCATATAAATATAATGGAGTTACTGTACGATGTACATTGTGCGATACAATATACAATATAAAATATACAATGCAGAGCACAATAGAATAGTGTAAAGATCGAAAGGGATAGAAGATAACTAACAAGAGGCGAAAGAGGTAGATCATCAAGATATGACAGGCGACGTGCCGCAAATGTTTCAATTCATCCCACGTCCTTGTACTTGCCTGGGCGGTCATGCAGGGAAACGTGTGCGGCACGTGCTTCCTGCTTTCCATCCCTGTGCACTCTGCACCCTCAGACCGAGAACAAGAACCCTTCACAACAATGACCAGCTGTCACTATCTGACAGATAACACACTCTGCCCAAACCAATAAACTACGTAAATCCTCAAATGATGGATTTTGTCGCTCATACAAAATAACACCTTTAAAACATCCCAGCTTTCAGTCTAAGGTACTCTTTCGTTCATTTGTCACGGAAAAATCTTGGGAGAATTTCAAGGGTTGCATACTGTAAAATTTATCGTTATTAGAAATAGTAATAATTACAGTTTAGCACATTTTTAACAGATTAACGACTACCATAAATATTCATTTGTACACTCATTGAAAAATTAGTTTGATTCGAGAAAAAAAATGTCTTAAACAGAAAACATTTTTGAACCAAGAAATTTTTTGTGATTAAATGTTCCGTTAGAGAAAAAAATAGAATTAATTTGTGATACTGAAATTAGCAGACATTTGACAGTTTTCGAATTTTGAATAATAATTTTGAAAGGTTATGAATAAACTATAGCTTATACTATTTCTTACTTTATCACTTATCATTTTTTATTTCCTTTTACTCATGGGTATTTCTGAATACTTTACTTGTTTATTAATCTTATCTTAGAAACTCTGTTATAATCATGAATTAGACTTTTTTTCATTTAATAAGTGCTGCTTAATGTTAGTTTACTTTTTTATGGTAATCTTAAGAAGGGTCTTTTAGTTATAATCGCAACACATGCAAGTATAAACTTGTCGTTACTCCTTACATAGCACAATATATACACTGAAAAAAAAAAAAATAACTTGATTCTCAGCAAAAATTCTTGAACCAAGAAAATCTTATTAAAAAGCTTTATGGTGTTGATTTAAGTAGAAAAATTTTTGAACTGAGAAATTTTTCTTGGATTAAAGATATTCTACTTTATTCAAGAATTTTTTTGCTCGACTTAAAATTCTTCAAAATAATTCTCTATATTTAATATTTTTTTCTTGAATCAACTTAATGTTTTATTAGTGTAATAATCGATATTTTTTTTTTATTGTAATACTTATACTTTATAAACTATTTTACTAATTTAATAACAGTTTACACTATCTCACTCAATAGTAACATTCAAAACCTTACGAACAAAGTAGCAAACCTTAATACTAAACACTCTAAAACTTTTACGCTGACTGGTGCAACTAACTTACCGGTAAGAGTCAGCAATAGCTGAACGATGCGTTTGTTAACAAACCCAGTACCCATCATTCCAAAAATTTCCAAATAACGTCAAAAAATTTCTCTCAAACTTTTCTAAATTACCTTTCTTTACCCAAATTTCTCAAATTAATTTTATCTCTTCTCCCCAAATCCTGGAAACCGATACAATTCAAATTAATGAAGGCGTCGTGCTTGGTACCATTACCATCCAAAGTCTAGTTAAAATGGAGGGATCAGTACTTCGTGGGAGGACTGCTTTGCTCTTGAGTCTTGAGTCTTGTTCTGGCTCTCGAGACACGATGAAGACGTCTCGAGCTTGATGGCAGCTCAAGGTCTCCCACTTCCCCTTCTACCTTTTAACAACATCCCAGCCCTGTATACCCACCAACTAAGCACACACACATATTTCCTTCTCACGAATTCAAACTTAACTCTACAGTATCTTTCTCCTTCGTACCTTTTATTTTCCTTCCTCTCAGCTTCGGTAAAGTGAGACGGGTTGCATCTCACATACACACACACACACACACACACACACACACACACACACACACACACACACACACACACACACACACACACACACACACACAAATAAATAAATAAATAAATAAACAATAAGAAAAATCGGCAAAAACCAAAAGAAGGGATAAGCCAACGGGCTTTCTGAAATAATAGGTTGCGCCTGCGCTCATTAACCTTTATACCCTAGCAGCTCTCGCGAGCAATCTTCCTGACTGCGTGCTTTAGTATCTACTGAACCAAGTTCAGTCTTGAGACTTAATATTATATTTATACTTAATTCTACATCGATGAACGACGCACACTATGCCCCATAGCGGCTAAAAATCCTCTGCCTATTGCTCAGTCCTTATACTTAACTTCAACTTCTCAATCTGAGTAAATTCTGAGCGATCTGATGTAAGTGTAAGGAGAAGAGTCGAAGAAGAAAACGCTTATACCTCTCTACATTTTTCTTTAAAAAAACATACATATATGTATATATGAACTCACGCGTGTTTGCTCTTACTCTACCATTCAGATCACTCTCTCACGGGCACGGGAAACCACCAGGGAGGTGTAAGGATCTTTCCTCGGGGTACTTTTGACCTTTAAAATACCCACATAATTTCACCACGTATATTGTACGCGATCGTCGTATATGTCTATGTATATATGTAAACCCACACATGGATTTTTGTATTACACATATACACTTCGATTGAACATTTGCATGATATAATATATAATGCAGCGGCGTTCATTATATTAATTCTACTATAGTACAGGTTTTAAAAGTTTTATTTCTTACTGAACAAAAGAAAAATTGTCGTCGAGGATTTAAATCCAGTACCAGGAGGTCAACGAAAGCCATCGGCACATCTTTATCGCTCTTCTTGGGGTTGCCACCCAGAATTACAAGCTAAAAAGGTGTCGGCGTATTATGTGCCCGATGAAAAATATAAGTATAAGTATATACTGCTATAATAGTGGTTTTGTAGTTGGGAGGACCTCCGAAATATTTCTAAGGGGCGACAAATATCTCCTAATGATCGCGCTGCGGGTCGTCCCGTTTTCTGGTTAATTTGACACGGCTGCCATTCCTGTTCGGAAAGAAGTCTTAATACTTTTGTCACTTTATATGTGTTGTACAGATAGATATACGGAGTTTCTTTTGGGTTTGTGTGTCAGGAGTCCCTCCCGAACCTTTCAGTGAAGCATATTTTCCAAACTTGTCTATTATAGGTGACTATTATATTGGGCTATCGATTACTATTGTGAGAGATAGTATATGATGAAGACTTTTTTGAGGCCTTGTACTGGTAATTTTATTGAGATTTTTTGATAAAAATATTATAAATTTAATGTTAGAGATTTAAAATGTGGTAAAAAATTCACGATTGTAAAATTTTTTAATTTATATAAGTTTTAGACGAAATTTTGGCTAAAGAATAAAAACACGAGAAAATTGACAAAAATATATTTATAGAGAATTCAATAAACTACAAAAAAGATATTTTATAATTTTTTCGTACCTACAAAATTAAATTCAGAATTTTGATTTTGAAATTTCACAAATATTATTATTTTGATTAAATTCAAAAACAGTTCTCAATAAGAGAAATGGCAAATATTGATCAAGACCTCTTTTACCGAAAATCAAATTTCCTACAAAAAAGTATTCTTAGAATTTTTTTCAAAATTGAATCCAGAATTAACTTAATTTTCTTTTTAAAATTGTTGCAACACAAAAAATCAAAAATGTTTATTGAAAATAGAACATAAAATTTAGATTATGTTAAACTTAACAGAAACTTTAAACCGAAGGACGTGTATACGCTTCAAATGATGGTCTCCAGCGGTCTCGCCTTTGGGAGGATTATCCGCGTAGTATTTCGACGTTAAGGCTCTTTTTCTCTTTTCTCTGGTTGTATAGTAACGTCTTATATTAGCTCTTCTTTTACTCCTTTTACTCCTGCCGTGAACGGACTTAGTCTTATTCTTGTTCTTATTTTTATTCTGATTCTCGATCGTATCCGCTACCAAAATCCTTGACGAATCGTCGATTCCCGAGATCAGCTCGCAGGTGGCGAGCGGGAGATCGCTCAATCAATCTTTCGAAAATAAATAAACAAAATGAATTAAAAAAAAAAAAAAAAAAGAGCAGACTGGATTAAATCGTTGAATAATCTTTTTTCATTACTCAATAATTGATCTTTACTAATAATAATGTATTAAGAAATAGCTTTTCTCGGCTTGACTTAACTCATCTCACATCTCACATCTTACATCTCTCAATACTCAATACCTCGTTAATCAATCGTACAACGAGCTTCTAGCTCCATCAATATCTTCTCGTCACTTGTGTACTAACCTATTGACGTGTAATTGATTCTGCTGGTGATCGATACTCTCCACTCACCGACTTACCGATTCATTTATCGGCTATATATTATTATTGATAATGAAAACTGTGACAGTTTAATCTAAAATGGAATTTTGTTAATTCTATTCTGGGTCTTCTCTGGACTTGCCACAACAAAATTATTGACCTTTCAGAAACATTTATCAAAGATCCGATTTATTTTTGTTTTTTTGACTGGTCTACTTTAGTTGAGGAAATTTTTTTTAATAATTAATAACAGTCTTATATAAACAAAAATTTTTTTAACCTTTTAGTATTTTTTAATACAAGAAAAACTTGATCGAATAATTTTATAAAAAAAATTTTTATTTACAATTTAGAAATTTAATTTCGCTACGTAATTATGTTTAGGTGTAAAACCTTACGCAATAAATTTTATGGTTGAATAATTATGAAGTTTTTACTAATACATTTAAAAAAGATTTTTGCAGCAATTAGTTTTTACAAGAACTTAATTTTTTGCTCCGGATTTTATAGACCATAGAAAATTAACAATACTTTTCTTAAATTGCTTATACAAAAAATATTTTTTATAAAAATAGAATTAAATAAATTCTTAATGTTTGATTTCTAGAAATGAATTTTGTTACTTTTTTTCAAATTCAAAAACATAAAAAATACAACAACTTAGTCTTTAAATTATTTGAAAGAACAATTTTATTAAATGAATTTAAAAATTCTTACATTTCTCAACTTTAATAATAAAAAATCAACATTAACTTTATTTTGATTTTATTTTACTTTCTCATACTTCAAATTATACGTTTTTTAAATGAAAAAAGAAGTTAGAAATCCGACTTCTAAATTTGTATGTTTCCGATCGATTTAAACAAAAACTCAAAAATTTTTCACTTAAATCAAATAAATTTTTTTCGGTGTATAAAGTACAATTGACAAAAGTAACACAGCTAGTATTCAATAAGTTTCTTGTTTCGATAAATTCGGACATACTAACATAAAAATCAACCAAATTCATGACTTTATTCGAGTCTATTCATGTTTACAACCTTACATTCAAGCTACTTAATAACAGATTCATTAATTTTTTCACAACTTTCATGTTTTTTTCTATGCATACATAATCAGTAAATGAATCAACAATCCATACATATTTGAGATACATCTCCAGTTTTCATTTTGCAAGATGACAATCCCTTAGAATCGAAGCATACAAATCCTCATTTCGTTGCCAAATACACGCCATTATCTTTTTATTATTTATTTTTAAATACATAAAACAAATAATTATCAGATCGGCATAAACAGTAAACCAAAGTCTTATAAACAAGTTAGGCAACAAAATAAAATGGGATAGTGAATAAATAAAAAGCAACAGAGCTAAAAAGTGTAAATGATTCGAAACGGTCTCGTAGAATTTGATCAACTGGGGCGATCGGTAGAGCGTTATACTACCTGTAGTTCAGTAGCAACCGGATACCGTTGAACCACAGCAACACATTGCAGCTTACAAAGGCCCGATACGACATACGACCGAATACTCTTACCCGGGTTGCTGGTTGCTGAAATCACTCTACTGCTGTGTAACACATGCGCATATATGCAATAAATATAAATATACAGAATATGTGTAAGCAAATGAAATAAAAGTTCAGTTCGCGGTTCGCGGCGTAGGCCATCGAGCCGTAGTTTTATTCGCTGAAGGATACCGGGCAGAAAAGAGAGCCTTCTTCCCTTTTCCCTTTTCCCTTTCTCCGGTCCGAGCAGCTCGTATCGGGCTGACAGGCCTCGAGGACCCTGGGACAGATTTATCACCCTGACTCGACGAGCCAGATATCATCTCGCCTTCGCGCTCTCTTCGCTCCTCTTTCCTCAATACACTCTACTCCGCCGCCCGGCGTTTATATCCCCTCCCCCTCCTCACCTTCTATCCGCGTACCCACCAGCCGACAGCTCATCTATTTATGCGCCATTTATTTCCTTTGTCTTGGGGTCTCTTTTTCTTAGAGTAGGTGGAATATATTAAATATCTGCATACCGATCTCTATATTTTCTATTATATATAGAAATAAATATACACATACACACTTTGTTTTCAAAATGGGCCCAATTCCCGTATACGTAGAAAAATTTTACGCACAGAAAAAAAGATTAACTTTAACCAACCACATTTTGGTTTTCAAAAATTTGTTTTGAAACTAAAAAAGATTTTTTTTCTTAATTCAAGAAAATTTTTTAAAATTAATACTAATAACAAATTTAAATTATAAAAATAAGTTTTGATTGAAAAACAATTTACTTTTTAACTAAACCGAAAGACATTTTTATTCAAATGTACACACTGAAAAAAAAAATTCTTCACTGATGGAGGGTAAATTTTCTTGGCTCAAAAAAATATTAAGGAAGATTGAAAATTTCTTGAATAAAGTTAAAGTTTCTTGAACCAAAAAAATTTCTTATTGCTCCAAAATAAATTTTGTCTTACAAATTTAAAAAATTATTCTTTAAACTCATTAGCTAGTAAATACTTAATTCAACAGCATTAATGTTCAAGGCGTAAAAATATTAATTTCATGACATACTAAAAATAATATAAAAAATACGTCCAAGACTGGCGTATTCCCAAAGTTTGAGCCTATAATTTTGATTCTAGAGCGTTTAGCTATAGACGAAATTTATGTTAAAAAAAAAATTGACGGGATGTTTACAAATAATTATAAAAAAAAAAAAAAAAAATGATTATTTGCGTAGGACAGCAAAAAAAATGTCACAAGTAATTTGATATATTTTTAAAGACGTATATCTTATATAACTATAAATATATATAAAGATATATATTTTCATCACATATTATATTATATCGGTCCCCATTGAAATGCCTGACTATATAATAAAAGTAAATAGTCGACAGTAAACACTTTGTAAAAAAGGTTCGTCGAAAAAATAAAAGTATTTGAAGGGCCAGGACCAGCGGGTAGGAATTGGGACCAGGAAAATAAGTAAGGGACAAGTATTGATGTGTCGCAAAGAATGGTCACATTCGATTGAATTTCGCCATTGTTGTCCCTCAAACGTCCGATTGTCCGCATTTCTATGGGGTCATTAGAGCCGCAGGGATCAACCTGTCGATGCGGTTGACACGCGGAGATTGAGATCCGAGCGCAGTGAAGAGACCGAGACACCGGCGTCGCGTACTTTCTGCATAATGTTTAACTTTTCCTTCCTCTTTTACTCTTTTATTTATAAATAAGTATAAGCATAGGTATGTATTCCTTTGGACTTTGGATTGCACTTGAAGATCAAGAAGGAATCCTTAGGCCGAATTCACGGGAGAGTTTCCGAGTTTTTCAAAATCACTATTCACGGAAAATTTCTCAGGCTTTAATTTAATCCGGATTTTTAACGTTTAAATTTATCTGAGACAAGATCTTGTCGTTTTGAATGACTTAAGTTAAAATGGCTAAAGGTGCGAGCTATTGTTGATTTTTTTATTTTTACGAAATTTTTTTTTTGTGAGGTTTTTGATAAATATCTTTTGAACGTCTGAATTTTGAAATTATGGCTTTTTAACATAATAAATTGTTATTATTTTCTACAAATTGAAGATTTTGGATAATTGATAAGGACTTTTGTTAGAAAAAATTTAATTTCATGCAAAAAAGATCGCTAATAATTTTTTCGCATTTTTAATTCTTAATTCAAAATTTTGATTTTAAACTTTTATAAGTATTGTTGTTTTGATTAAAGTTTTAAAATTCGTATATCTCCTAAAAAATAAGAGTTACGGAAAAATTGATGCAACTCTTTTTGTAGAGAATTTAATTTCCTCATAAAAAGGTTTCTTATAATTTTTTCGTATATTCAATGTTAAACTCATAATTTTGATTATTGCATGTCTTAAGCGCGAAGCGCGCAGGTATGCTCTACTCTCGCTTAAAAATCGTGATTTCGATTAAAACGTGATTTTCATAATTTAAACGAAAAAAATTATGGTTAAAAAGCATATTGAAATAAATAATAGTAACTACAGAACACGTTAAAAAAATTTTCTTATCGATTAAATAAGATTTCTCAGAAAAAACTCGTTTTTCTGATGAATTAAACGAATAAGAGCGTGGTATTCACGGAAGCTATGGGCTTGATAACACTACAACTTTGTCAAAAATCACTTTCACGATTCAATTTTTTTTTTGTTTTATTCCTGAGGAAGTTTATCAAAACCCTTGTGAAAATTGCGTGTCAAAATAATTCCGTTTCGATACAGTTAATTTTTTTCGATTGTCAGTTCGGTGACTTTTTCTGCGATTTTGGCAGCCATATATATTATTTTTCATAAACAGAATTGAAATAACTATAAACAAGCAGAAACTATACATACATACATGATGGTATAATTACTAACTGTTTTATCATCTGTTAAAATTTTTCTTTAGTTCGACCTACAGAGGGGATAATACTACTCGCGGGAAAATTCAAATTAAAAACGAATAATTTTTTTTATGATCTAAATAATTTATGTATGACATGAGCGCTTAAGGCATGCTCATTTGGATTTTCCAAACTTATTTATATTTTTATTAACACAGAAGAAAAATAAGAACAAAATAATCGTTGTTAGACCATTAAATTTTTTTTATTCAATTCCATTCAACTCCAGATACTATAAATAAATTTCTTGAGACATAAGCAGAATAAAAAATTCAGGAGTGATCGTTTAATCTGCGTTAACTCCGTTAATTTAGTAGGACTGTAAAATGAAGGCCGGATAAGTGGAAAGTGGACAGCATCAGAGTGGAGCGTAATGAAAAGAGATCATAGGAACAAGTGGTGCATGATAATCCCGAGGCAATAGTATTTATAATAAAGTGTCTCCTTAATTTTCACCATCACAAACAAACGCTAAATATCACTGTCGATCCTTGAGCCATAAATTATCTTAGCAGGTTTTATTTATATTTACATTTAATGGTATAGTATAGTATATATTTGCGATGCATATGCAACAAGAGCATTAGCATCTGCATCAAGGAAAACGCTTAAATAAAAAGAGGGTATCGGTCACGCGAGGAGTGTATAGATACTTAACTTATACCTACGCCGATGCCGATGGCGAAAAGAACAACCAGAGTTAACTCGTACTCCGTTGAGTTGAGTAGGAATAAGTAGAACGAGAAGAGCGATGACATGTTGTGTGCATCCAGTACCGAATAGAGTGAAGAATGAGAATGGAGATGAGGATGAGGATGAGAATGAGGAGGAAGATTGCCAGAGGATCAGAGAATGGAAGAAAATAATATAAAAACGGATATATATACCATAAGTATAAAGTATAAAGGAAAAGGTGTGGAGAGGAAGGGGAAGAAGGTAGATCGCGGATTGAGTCATTATACTTGAGAGGTAAAAGAAGAGAGACCACAGGCCTCGTTCGATCCGGCTCAACATCACCCGACTTACTCTTTACTTCGTATGTTTATGCTTTATGCTCAAGAAAGGTATACCTACTTTCAACCCATATTTTGAGACCTGGTCAATAAGTCATTTTGTGTTCTTGATTAATTTTAATGAGCTTTCCGAGTATTTAATGATAATTTCTTTCCTAATTATGATTACAATTATTACAGTTGTATATCTGACCTGCGGACCAATTTGCAGCTGAAATAGTCTTTAATTAAATGTTTTTATATTTATCTTTAGGATACTGATAAAAAAGTTGACTTTACTTGAGAAGAAAAATATTGAATCAGGAACATCGTTTTTGGAAAATTTTTTTCAATTATGTCCTTGGTTCGAAGTTTGTTTCTCTTGAATCAAGTTAATTTTTTTGTATATGAAAGATTTTATAACAAAAGTTTTCTTGACCCAAAGAAGTTATTTAAAAATAATAAAATAAAATCTTATTTAAAGAAATGAAAAAATTCTTGGCTTGTTATTGGAAAGTCCGGATTCGAATCCCGCCTTAGTGTCGACTTTTATAGTTTTTCGTTTGATCATTTGATAAATTTAAAGTTTTTAAAAATTGTCCCGGTCTTTTGGAAGGCTGAAAAAATTAAAAAAATTAAAATTTCTTACAGTTTATCGAGTTTAAAAGGAAATTTTTTGATAATTTATGCAAATGAATCCTTTTAGCTCTTTATTATAAAATGAAAGTTTGTAAATTAAAAAAGTCAAAATAAAAGCGCGTTTAAAAGTTTAAAACACATGCTGGCTTTGGGCCGGTTTCATTAAAAGTCTCAAGTCTTAATAATTATAGTACAAGTAACCTTGACACATTTGAATTCAACGAGCCTATAATTTGCTAATTAAGCCAATTTTTGGCTCTTTTCACTGTGAGATAATCACAATAATTTAGTAATTTACAAAAAATACAACACGGTCAATTATTTATTCTTCTTCGACAACAATTCAATCAATTCAAAAATATTTCATTGGGAATCGAAGAATTTAATGTTTTATTTTACGGCGTGTGCTACTTTTGGTTTTCCAAACTTTCAAAATTTTTTCCGTGTATGTTTAATAGAATCTCATAATTATATTCAAATAAAAAAAAAAAAAAACAAGTATTATTAATTACAAGTTGAAAAAGCTAACGAGCTTAATACAAACAGTAATAAATAAAGAGTATCTATCACTACATCACCGATAGTTAAATTATTTTTGGTGTTAATAAGAATTATATAGAATCACTGTAGATCTTAACATTTTTTATCTGTTTGGGCATAAAGAGTCTAATGAAGACATTAAAAATAAATAAGTCCTTTTTTGTTAATGGAAAGATAAAGTAATACGGTTAGATCTAACTTTTTTTTATTATTTTTTTTCTCTATTCCCTGGTTCTTGGGGCAATACAAGTAAAAAGGTGTACGGATAGGATAGATATAATGTATTTAAAACGGTCTACCGACCAAAGCGGCTAGTTAAAAAAGTATGAGAATGAGAAAAAAGAGACGCCAATAGATGGATAGTCGTAGCTCTCCGGGCGTTCGAGAATGCTTGACGAGTTAATTTTTACATTTTTTATTTTATTATTTATTATTTTTTTTTGTTTCCCTGGGGCCTCGTCTTCGCAGAAATCTGAGCCCTGCTGATCTCCGATTCTGGTGTAGTCTACAACTTTGGCTTAATAAACTAAACCTGAAACTGGAACTTAAACTGGTGCTACACAACAAAAATTTTTTTTAATTAAAATACAAAAAATTTTGAAAAATTGAGATTAATATGAATTTATTATACAAATTTTTTTATTTTAAGTATATTAAAATTTTAAACTCAAATTTTTTTCCAGTAATGAAATAATTTTTTTCTAAAATTTATCAAAACTAAACTATTTATAAAATAATTTGATTAAATTTTTCTATTCGGAAAAATTTTTGTGATGATCTTCAAGAACAAAAATAGATGACTGTTAAAAAAAATTAAATCTGGTTAATTTTCAAGTTGTATGATTGCAAAAAAAAATGATTTTTAACACTTCTTTTTACACATTGACCAAAAAAATTGGACTTTGTTGGAGCGGTGATCTACAAACTATACGAGAAGATGGCGAAAGAGATATTAATGGAAACATACACCTGCTAACCTTTTCGAAAATGGTAAAATTAAAGTCGGCATTTGTTTCTCTAAAATCTTGACTACCTATCGGTATATACATGTATGCATGTACATGGATGTAGAGGTCTAGAATGAAGACGACGAGTTTGTAGAGCTGAAAAAAGTAAAAAATTGTGGAAGGATGAGAGAAGCGGAGAATCGTTAGCAAAACTAGCCGCAGGTGCCAGAGCTCTGAGAGTCATTATTCCCTCGGGGTTATTCTTCTTTCTGTTGATGATCGAGTTGAGAATATCTCGTTGATTCCTCCACCGGTCAATTTAAAGATGCTTGATGACTTCATTATCGGGCAATGTCATCCACCCAATCAGCCCGTGACCCAATTATTTTGATTGCCCGAGAAGAGATGTAATCAACTTTATATACTTGCTTTTATTATCATTATTATTGTTACTTTTTATTGTCGAGAAATAATTACTTATTTTATTTTATTTTATTTATTGCGTACTTGAGCCTCACTGGAGGTTTTACGATCTGGTTGTTGTCTAATTTTTTACTGACATTCACTCAATATAAATTATGTCTAGTTACTCCGGTACAATAAAACCCAGTAAATTACTCTATTACAAACTTTATTTTATAAATGGATTTTATATCGTGTTACGGTGAACAGATAAAATGCTGGTTTTATATCTTCAAGTGATTAGGCCAAGAAAAAAATTAATCGACACGCTGGTATAAGTACTTGACATACAAAAAATTACAAGTACTTTCATAGAAATTTATCTATTATATTGGAGATTTTTTCCATTGTTATTATAATTATTGATTAAAAAAATTTTAAACTTAAAAAAAATTCGAAAATTAAACAAGAATTTTTACGAACTGAAAGCATTATTATTATTATTGTTCTCGTTTTAATATTATTAATTTTTTTTAAAGTTCAAATCAAAAATTTTTAATACTGCTATATAGACCTATTAATTATTATAATCATTGGTATACATGCGAACAATTAATAAAATTGTTGATATTGATTGTTATGTCGAGAACAATAGTTATTACTGATTATTGACAATGTCACTGATGAAGGTGAATAATTTCAAAATTGCATTATATAATATATTAACAATTGAAAATTTGAAATCGCAATCATTACTCATCACCATCAAATTCTGAGGGCATAGAAATTTCAATGCAAACTATCTCTAATCTGTACCGCAGGGTCATTTGTATCCCGTCGATTTGTATTAAATATCCCGCGGGTAATTAATATTCCCAAAGCTGACACAAAGAACTCCCCTGATGAATCGCACAAATCAATTCTGATGGAAATTTATACAATTAAAACATTTCTAACCAGTTAGCAGACTAACATTATTTTAGCCCTTTCGATAATTTTACTCTAATTATTGAGTAGTTTTTTTTTTTAAGATACTTATTAATTTTTTTAAGTAAATTTAACTTTAATAGGTCATATAGTAACATTCAACAAGGTCTATTAAATTTATAAAATCTAAAACTTGAAATACCTTGGTTAATTAAAATAGTTGAAGACTGTTCGTTGTCTTGTTTGCATATTGGGCATCTTGCCAATGACGACACTAATAGTCTTACGGAGGACTGTATTATTTAGTAGTAAAATTTACTCGCCATAAAAATATCCTATCCTTTACTGAGAATTAACACTAAAAACGCTAATTTACGATCAATTTTTACTATCGATTTATTTATTTTTATCTGGCCTGTAAACTTTTATAAAAGTAACAAATCTTCTGACACCAGACACGCAATAAAACCCATCGGCACGCAATATTATACACTAAAAAAAATTTTTGTTAGGACAGCACAAGACAAGTTGTGATAGCAAATGATTATATTAGCATAGGGATAATAAATCATATGTTTTGATAATAAAACTTAAGTTGCAATAATTAATTTATATATTTTATCAACGAAACAATTTTGTTAATATACCAAAACACTTTAGTTAATTCTACAAAACCGTTTTTCTGAATTGACAAATCGGTTTTTTGAAGCAACGAAATTATCGAGTCGAATTAAGAAATGTTTTCGTTGGTTTAACAAGAAATATCTTGTTGGAGTAACATAAATTCGTTAGATATGGTGCTACGAATTTTGCTGTTAAAGTACATAAATTATTTTATTAGAATAATAGTTACGGTAATAAATAAATTTTTATATAGCAACAAATAGATTTTGTTAAAGCAACAAATAAAATTTGTAATAACAACAATGATAGCTAAGTAATGATAAAGAAATAATTTAATTGTAACAACAAACAGATATAATAACAATGTATAAAAAAACTAATTAATTTATTATTCTAAGTAAAGTCATTTATTACTAGAATTTATTTTTTTATAATTCCGTACTTTTTAATTTTAAAAATAATATTTATAAATTAAACGAACTTTATTAAAATTTTTATAATCGATTTATTCTTAAACCGCAATAATTTTTTGCATGTCCCTGAAGCTGATAAAGCAGAAATCAAACTGGAGCTAATTTATCCCGGTCAGAAGATGAGAAGAAAAAGTTGGTGAATTTTAATTAATATTTTTACTACCAGTCTTGAAGGCAAAGGTGTGCTCGCGTTAAGTTTTTTGTGGCCTGATAAAATTTTCACTCAGCAGGTTGTCTCGAGGATGATGTATTTTTTATTTTCCAGTGTTGTGTGCTGCGGCAACGAGTTCGACAGTAACAGTAACAGTGTCTTGTCTTATTCTCTTCTCTTCTCTTTTCTTCTAAAGTAAAGCAAAGTAAAGGGATATGGTTGTATTGTGGTTGCAGGACATAACATAGCGTAGCATAGTACAGGGCTTTCGTCCACGCGAATTGAATGTCCATGCAAAGCAAACGGCGGCCGGTACGGCTGTCAATTATCCATTATATACGGCCTGGACTGCTCAAACCCATCCTTTTAACGACCCCTCAAACCCGTACGCCCGAATCGCGAACGCGAGTAGTATAGACGCTAAGAAATAAAAGCTGATGCCGAGCTAAGTAAAAGACAGGGCGAATGAGATGAGATGAGAGAAGACTCTTCTCTTCTCATCTCATCTGGTTCTCTGATGCTGATGCTGATGCTGAGCATGAGCATCAAGCTACAGCTGAAGGATTGGACGGGGCTAAGGTGAACCGAGCGAGACAGCCGAAAGGAATAAACTAAAGGTTGATGTTCATGTTGATGGCGAATCGAGTTTTGGTCAACATACCAAGTCGACTCTCAACTCCCTCATTCTCAGACTCTTTTGGTACTTGCCAAAACTTATAAATGCGGGTGTTATAAGTATCTATTGCAATATTATGATAAAGATTATTACTTAAAAAAATGTTTGCTTGGAAATTTCACTCTTGTGCAAAGTATTCAGTTCTTGGGTCAAGAAGTTCGCTTTTGGATGATTAAATCAAAATTCTTTGAAGAGCAGAAAGTTATCTAGATGAATTTTACTCAAACGAAGTACTTTGCTGTTTTGAAAGAAGATGCTCGTATATTTCATCCAAAAATTTCTTGAGAATTAAAATACTCGGAAAGAACAATAACCCACTGTACATCCTCGTATAGTATACTCCGTGGTATTTGTAGTGAATAGTATATTACACACCTGTGGCAAGAAAATGAGAAATGTCTCAGAACACATATATGTTGCCCGAGGCGAAGCCGAGGTCGACATATATGTGGTCTGAGATATTTATTATTTTCCTGCCATAGGTTTGTATACTATTTTTCTGTCCGACAGAGGCGGAAAGCGGCAATTTCGTTTAGCGCAGCGGGCCGAAAGTTGCCACTTTCCGCCTGGAGGGCAGAAAAAAAAATTTCAAACTATAGTCAATATCCTTCAAAGTATACTAAATTATTTTTTCTGCCCTCCAGGCGGAAAGTGGCAACTTTCGGCCCGCTGCGCTAAACGAAATTGCCGCTTTCCGCCTCTGTCGGACAGAAAAATAGTATACAAACCTATGGCAGGAAAATAATAAATATCTCAGATCACATATATGTCGACCTCGGCTTCGCCTCGGGCAACATATATGTGTTCTGAGACATTTCTCATTTTCTTGCCACAGGTGTGTAATATACTATTGGACTGTACTTAGTGAAGTCTCCGATTTAATCGATTAATTTTTCTGGTTAGATCGCGTAAAACTTCACGGGATATAATCTGAAAAATTATTTCGTGTATTTCGTGTAAATTAAATTATACTCGGTTGAAATTTGGATTATGCCCACGGTGACTCCGCCATTTTTTTTTCTAGGGCCTGCGCGTAAAGTGCTGTTTATAATTTGTGAGTTATAGTCAATCAGCATATTGGACATTAATTAAAATATAATCAGTAAATTATATGAGTGTGTGACTATTTATATATTTTGAAATGTAAAAATATTTTTTTCTTAGCCTAACATTTTTAAGTTCGAAAAGTCTAAGAAAAGAAAAAAAATTTTTTTAACCCCAAACTATCGGAAAAATTGTGCTTTAATGCTCCTTAAATGTTTTTGATGTATGTAATAATTATTTAATAGTATATTACACTATTAGGGCAGAAAGTATGAGATTTCTGCACTGCGCGCACAAAGTCTTTTCATGAGGGTCACTGTTTTAAAAAAATTATTTTAATTTTAATTTTAATTATTGATTGAAAAAAGGCTTTTAATTTCGCCAAACATTTGATACTTACCCTAAATTTCTCAACTCAAACTAAGACGTAACTTCGGGTAATTATTGAAAGCAATGTGAGTAATTTCTTCAGAGAATCACTTAAATTTTCTGGTTTCTGAAAAATATATTTACCGGTTATTTTCTCGAAGATACTTGAATGTAAATTAATAAATTACTTATCTACATATTTATAATTTCGTTAATACCCTTACCCTTTATAAAATGAAAATAATAAAAATAAAAAAATATAAAAAGGCGGTCGTGAATTGACTGGTGGTTATAATGTCAGGCCGTTATTCTTCAGAGGAATAATTCGGACTGTTCGACATGGAGTCAAGGATGATGATAGGCTGGATCACGTGGAATAAAAAGAGGATTGAAATGAGGATAAAAAAATAATAAAAATAAGAATAAGGATGAGGATAAGGAGAGAAGGAAGAAGAGGTGTATGAAGAATGAAGCAAGACCGAGAAAATGAAAAATAAAAAAAAAGATCGGAGCCATGCATCGGATGCGCGAAAGTCTGAGAGCCTCGTAAACGCCAACACGTAATAATTATAACGATGCCGAGAGTGGCGACTACCCTACGGGATAACGACGGGGTAAGTAAGGAACAAACCAAACAAGAGAAAGCAACCTCGTCGTTATTTCTCATCGACTAGACGTTGCAAATCAAAGTCCTCTGGCCTGGCCTGTCCTTAAAAATTTGAAAAGACGGCTCTTATTCACCCTCGGGACTCTCCTTAGAACGCGAGTTGAGAGTTGAGGGATAAAATAAGATTAACAGACGTACAAATAAAACGGATAGCTTTAACTTTTATTTCTGATGGTCCGTTGTCTGCTTAGCTGGTTTGGGCGAGTACTCTCATCTGGCAATAATGTTTACGCTGACGCATAAATAAAAGTGCTAGGCTTAACTCGCCAGGTCAACTCGTTTCGGTGATAGTGTTTGAAGACCTGTCAAATCCTTCCAAGTCCTCACGGAAAATTTATTTCGGTAATTTAACGTCACTCATCTGTGTCAAAATGTTTATCCTTAAATGTTTTATTTTATTTGCCGAACGGTCAAAAAATTCAATGTTTCATTTCGAAGAAAAAATTCATTTTATGGGCTATATTCGACTCCAATTAGTTCTTTGTATTACAATGTACGAATAAAATAATAATAATAATAACTAGCAACCTTGCAGTCACTACGTGACTGCCGTAACTTGTGAACTATAAATAAATAAAATTTTGCCTTATTAAATAATGACTTTTGTTAAATTGCACTGTACTTTTTTAACTATTGACGTTTTTAAAGATATAAGCTCATCCTGATGTTATACTCATCAAGAGCTTACATTTGAGTACCCACATGGATTTTGATATATTTTTCATATATGCATATATATATAATAAATATAAGTATACTCTCTTAAAATGAATCAGTGGAATTTCACTGTTTCAAATTTAGAGAGTACGAAAAATTGATGTGGGTACTTAAATCAAAGGTTTTGATGAGTGTAACATCGAGATGAGCTTATATCTTTAAAACTAACAATAGTTTACGAGATACAGGGTCATTTTTTAATTATGTATCTAGAGATAGAGTATTTTTGAATGCAGCCTAAATACTTATCATCATAAATTGACTATTGGTGAGAATGATATGGAACCATGAAAAGGCACAACTCCAGATTAAGACTTTTCCAACGATACCAAATTTAACCATAAAAACCCATTTTATCATATAAATACACTGGCCACAAAATTTTGCTTATTCTCTCAATAATATAAATAATAATAATAATGTAATTTTTTTTTGTTCTCAAATTTTGAAATAGAGGGTAATAATATCTTAATCACAATTATTAAAACCTCTTTATTTATTTAACGAAGCCAGCTGTTTGATACAATATTATGACTCGATATAAAAAGGGTGAAAACTGTTGTACTTCTATTTCAAATTGAACTATAATTATGACATATGACTTATAACGTTATAACTATAATCTGTATTATTGGAGGGAAGAGATCGGAAGATAAAGATAACATTAGTAGATAGTATCATATCCAGGGTATTTCAGTGTTTTACACCAGAATGATCAGCAAAAATAGTTTTTAACTCCGTGGGAACTTTTCTCGAACTTTAAAAGAAAATAATATTCCACAAAAAAACGATTAATTTATAAAAATCTAAACTTTTTACCATCTCTTTTAAAAACTTTTGTACAAGATAATTCTATTCTTCTTTTATAAACAAAATAGACAAAAAATCTTATTGAAATTACAAAACTGTTTTCTTCTTTGCAATAATATGCTTCTTACATTAATATTGTTTACAAAAATATGAGTAATAATTCAATATGTACTCAAGTAAAATATGTTCGGTGACTAAAGAAGCAATGAAAGAAGACAAAAAGTTTAAGAATGAGAAGTAACTAAAACTAAGAAGAAAACAGAAAACATCCCATGATAAAAAATAAAAGTTGTACATCTTAAACAAATAGTCTCCCACGCAACTAAAACTTTTGTAATCTTGGCATCTTAGCAGGTTTTAATGGTTTCTTGTGTGGAGTATGTAGCTTCACTTGAGTAAATATTAAGCGAAATTCTTCTTTAGCAAGTAAAGTATCCTCTCTCTCCCTCTTTTCTTCTTCTTCTCCTGTTCGACAGTATAAGTATATGAGTATTATATCGTGGATTAAACATTACACTACCACACATAACACTACTATGAGAAAGTAAGATGACTAATGCCGAAGAATAAAGCGTGTTGACGATTAAGGATATCATTGTGGGTATAATGTAATGTTAACAATAACGGCCTTTGTAATTAACTTAATTTAATGAACTCTTGTCTTCTCGGTTTTTAAAAAACTTTGTTGGAAGTAAATAAATAATAATAATAACTCTGTATTATATCTTCGGTGGTGATAAAGCCGCCAGCTTTTGATCTTGAGGTTGTGTATAGTGTGCATAATAAAATAAACAGTGTTTAATTGCGAATTGAGCGGTCAATCTATACAACTTGTTTTTAAAATTGTTAATTATCTTGACAGCTGGGAGATTTTATGGGACGATAATGGATTAAATTGTCCGAGTGTTTATGTCACGTCGCTTAAGTCTTAACATTATACACTTACATTACTGTTTAGTTGTATTAATGTAATATAATATAATAATAATAATAATAATAATATATATATATATATATATATATATATATATATATATATTAATATAATATGATGAAAAAAGTTGGCTCTGGTGACTGGCGAGTTATCCGTTTTTATTGGTACACTGTAGTGAGTATTATGTGAAGAGAGTTTCTTCACAATCCACGATTCACCCGAGGATTTTAACCACCAGAGGATCCTTTGTAGCGTCGGTCCAGGCACCTTACAGCTAAACGAGGCCGAGTTTAAAAATTTAAGAAAGGACCCTGTACTACAAGTACAAGATATTCACTGTGAACTGTACTGTTAATGTTGATCTTACAATGCGTGGCATTGACCAGCTTAATTACCATGATATCAGCGTAATTAAACCTTGTTGTTGGTATCGCCTTCTTCTTTTCGATTTTCTCTTCCTCGTGCCGGTGACGAAGCGAATTTCATACATAATCTCTCATTACACTGGATATTACGAGGATGAGTTGGACTCTTCTTTGCTATTCAAGAGCAATATCACTTTTCCGTGTCCTTTCATTCTTAATTCAAGTTGCGTACAGGGGAATTTTAAGAATCCAGGGAAAAAAGTTGATTGGCTTGATATGTTTTTTAGTAGTGGAAATTATTGTTAAATAATAAATTTCAATAAATATATGATAATTATCTGGAAAAAATCGACGAATTAACTAATTTCGGTAATTTTTCAGTTCTTCAATTTCATGGTCATCTGTTTTTTTTATAATTTTATTTTACGATAATGATAATAAGAATTTGTAAAAATGAATTTTTCAATTTAATTGTTTTCAAAATGTTTTTATTAAACTTGTTCTACTTTTAACAATGTTCAATAAAAAAAAAAACATCTTTTTAAATCAGAGAAAATTATTTCATTAGAATTTTAAAAACTTATAAGTTAAATTTTGAATTTTAACAATCAACCAATTTATAGTCTCAAATGCTCCAAAAAATGAAATATTCAATAAAATTTTTTTTTGCTCGACGGGCAGAAAGCGTCAACTTTCGGCCCGCTGCGCTAAACGAAGTTGCCGCTTTCTGCCTTCGTCGAGCAAAAAAATAGTATACACTCCACGGGAAGTAAAAAAGAAAGCCTCAGATCACATGTTTGTCAACCTCGGCTTCGCCTCGGCCGACAATTACATGTGATCTGAGACATTTCTTACTTTACTTCCCTAGGTGTGTAATATACTATTTCTTTATACCTCGGTCGAAAGTACGCATCTTTTGCACCTATTTCAAGGCTGAAAGTTAAAGATTCGTGCATTGGTAAAGCTACACATTCGCCCTCTATAACAGCGGGAGCATAAAATGCTTTCGTTACCGCGACTGACATTAGTCATTTGTTACTAACTATGTTTTGTTTAAGCTGATCATTTACGATTGATGGTACAATACAACTTGGTTATATTTCTTTCTTTCTTCTACTTACATGAAATACTTCATATATAGATAGAGATATAACTGCCGTAAGAGTGAGTAGATCATCCGATGTATAACTTATAACCAGGTTGTACTGTACTAAGATTCAGTTTGACAGTGACGTGTGTAAAATGGATCAACTTTATTTAATTAATGAATTATTTAGAAAAATGTACGCAGTAACAACTATTTAATTTAATTTTTATTAATTATTGTTAATTTTCAGATAATATGCTCGTTTTTTTTTTTTTTTTTTTATTTTTAATCGAGAATAATCTTTATTATGTTTGTTGAATTCAAGAAATTTCAGTTTTATTTAATTTAAAAATTAAAAAAAAAAAATGTTTGTTAATTATTTTTTATTTGATTTTACATTAATTTTTTTTTATTTGATGCCTGCCCCCCGGCCAGCAGCACTCGCTTCGCTCGTGCCGCAAATGTCGGGGGCAGGCATCAATTTTTTTTCGATGCAGTACATTAATTATTTTACGTACTTTCGACCGGCTATAAAGAAAAATAGTATACTCTACACGGGCAGAAGTTTGAGAGATCTGAACTCCGCGCCGTGATGCCCTCGGCTACGCCTCGGGCATCATGGCACGCAGTGCAGAAATCTCAAACTTTTTGCCCTAATAGTGTAATATACTATTTCTTTATTCACGGCCGAAAACACGTACTTGCTACTTCTGTTGGGAATCAGAAAGACCGACATTTATGCTTTGGTAGGGGCGCGCATGCGCGCTGCTCTAGTGCGCTGGAAGAAACTAGTTGTGCACTGAATTGATGTACGAGGCAGCGAAAAAAAAGTATTCACCAGAGCTGACGCGGTTTATTGTGCACTCAGGCCTAACCTTAAAATTGCTTTTGTGGGTTCTTATGTCGTTGTGTGTTGAAATTTATAATCTAAAAAATTATATCGAGTGAAAAATAATAAAAATTTTAAAAAATGAATGCGTTATCATCATCAAAAGGAAATTTTAAGGAATTTCGATACGGAAGCTAATCTAATTATAAGAACAGATACGTTACCTAAAAAGTCTGCAGATAAATATTTACACAGAAAGAAAGGTTCACTTGAACCAAGAAAATATTTTTTTTCCTAATTATTTTCTTGACACAAGAAATTTCACTTATTCCAACAAAATTAATTCCCTTGCTTCAAGAAATACGTGTCTTGATCCAAGACAATTTATTTAAATCAAGAGAATTTTCTTGTTTTGAGAAAATTTCTCTCTTGTTCCAAAAAATTAAGTTCTTGACAGAAGTAAATTTTCTTGTCTTGAGAAAATTTTTCTTTTGTTCCAAAAAATTAAATATCTTAATAATAAATTTTCATTAATATTTTTATTGACGAACATGTCAAATGGGAAGATCAAATAATATTGAATCATTTTTTTTCATTCATTATTAATAATTTTTATAATTCTTATAGTTCATGTACTGGTAATAGTTGTGATGAAAAAGAAAATATGCAATAATTAATTAAAAATAGTTGACAAATTACTCGAAATAATTAAAATTCTGACAAAATTAATGATTTTAATGTATTTGAGTAATCAAAAATTAATAAAAATAAGACTATTCAATTGAATTAATTTAATTTTAAAAAGTTACTATTATTTTTGTCTATTTAGATGAAGTCGATGCCCGCCCCCGACCAGCCGCACTCGCTTCGCTCGTGCCGCAAATGTCGGGCGGGCATCGACAACATACTAAGAACATTTAACTGTAACGTTAATTGATTTGTAAGTCAGCGTACTTTCGGCCGAAAATAAAGAAAAATAGTATACACCACACGGACAGAAAGTTTGAGAGCCCTTGTAGTGTAATATACTATTATTTTTTATAGCCAAAAATAGGCAGCACTCTATTTCTCAATAATTACCGAAAATTTGTGACTTAAATCAATAATTTTATTTTTTATTGAAAAAGTTTATTCCCTCACTAAAAATTTAAACATTTTTACACACCTAATTATCAAAAACTTATAAAACTTCTTTTCTGCCCTCCGGCCGGAAAGTGGCAACTTTCTGGCCGCTGCGCTAAACAAAGTTGCCACATTCCGGCTACGTCGAGCAGAAAAATAGTATACACACCTTGGCCAGTAAATAAGAAAGCCTCAGATCATATGTTTGTCAACCTCGGCTTCGCCTCGGCCTACAATTACATGTGATCTGAGACTTTTCTTATTTTACTGGCCTAGGTATGTAATATACTATATTCTACTTTTTTCTGTTTTTGATCTATGTCTAGTAAATTATTTATAAAAATGTCACATTATAACATCAAAAATAAAACTCTGTTATCAAAAAATCGATATTTCCTCAAACTTCGAAAAATTTTATATTCACATTACAAAATAGAGCTAAAATCCACTATGCAATAAAATGGTTCAAATCTGACATCCGTTAAATGAAAAAAATTTTTCCATATAAAATACATAACATCTTAATATCACTAAGTCCCCAGCAGTCATCAAAGACCAGTAAGCTCTAAAAAAAACATACACGTAACCCTCGATTCCAGCCTCCTTATTCTCAATGATAATCTGTTCTGTTTGCCAACCATCTACCATTCACCATTTTCCGAGTTAAAGAAGACAGATCCACCAGCAGGCAAAGAGACACGGGCCTTTGACCTATCCGGCTCCATTAGGCGCATTTGTTTGTTCAGGACCGGATGGCATCGCAAGAATATAAGAATGGTAGTCGCTGAAGAGTCGAAAAATGTGTTGACTTTTAAGTCACTGACTTAAATCTTTCATTCCCCAGCTCGTGTGTTTATTGAAACATTTAGTTGATTTTAAATAAAATATCTGGCATTTATGTGTATTTGTTTAAACAAACAGCTTGGCAAGCTGCAGCTTGAGAAATAAGATACATGCGTTTGCTTTGGATTACTTATGTGTGTACAGATTTTAGTTATATAAATTTATTAAAACCTTTCACACAGAAAAAAAACATATCTTTATATATAAAACTCAAGAACAGTATATTTTTTATATACAGAAAATTTTAAGGAAATCGAGGAATATCTTCATTCAAGAAAATTATTTTCTTGGTTTGAACATCTTGATTCAAAAGTTTTAAATAATTGAGTGAAGTTTAATTATTTTTCATTAAATATTTTTTTGTTTTTTCATTAAAACATAAAATATTTCGGACTAAGAAATAAAATCTCTCCTAAACTAAATAATTCAACTCAAGAAGATGATATTCTCGGCTTTAGACAATATGACAGCAACGCCGCCTCAAGTTTGCTAAGTTTAAAGAATAATTATTTAAATTTTCAAGTCCTGTACGTTTCAGTAAAAATATCTTTTGGCTTAATTTATAAATAAATGGTTTTCTAATCAAAAGTTATTTCCATAATTCAATTTTTTCAATACAATTGATTTAAAAAAAATTCTTGAATTAAAAAAAGCCTCTTTAGCCCAAAAATAAATTTTTGAAGACCAAAATGTTCTTGGTATAAGCTAACCTTTCTTGTCTGTGTAAATTTATTAAAACCTTTGAATAATACTACTCGTAACTTTCATCGAGTAGCAACTGGCGATGCAAATGTATTAATATATATTAATGTATTAAATGTGTGTTTGTAAATGACATGATGTTTAACATCCAAGGTTTTGACATGTTGCAGATGACAGTGGCAAGCACGTCAACGCCAAGCCCACCAGTCAGTCCCAGCGCAAATGACATGGACTGGTTTGCCGGAGTTGCTGAGGAAGAGTTGCTCTATTACACTAATAATGACGTCGATTCACTCTGGGCTGTGATAGGGAGTTTCGTTCCGCCGCCTCCTAGGCCGCCGTTTCTTCCCGAAGAAAGGATTGCTACCGATGGACTTACCACCTGCGATTTGTGTACCTGGGCCCTCAGAAATGACAGGCATTCCTCTTTTTCTCTGGATGGTACTCTCGGTAAGTTGATTCAATTATGTCTGTTTCTGGCTTTGAGTTAATATAAGTCGAATGCGGATTCCTGATTGCTGATTGCAGGAAGGAATAACATAAGAGTGAGAGGCTACAACGGAAATTATCAATCTCCTTTTTTATGGGATATCAAGAGCCTGTCTTTGGCTTTAACTTCTGCTTTAGTTTCTTTATCTTAAGAGAGCAATGTGTTTTCATTTTTATGAGGCTTGTATTTAGTGTCGGGAGTTGTTTTATAGAAAATAATATTTATGTTCATTTGTTTAGTAAATTCTGATGATAAGTACTCTTAATTTTTTTATCAATTTTAAGAGTCATTCGGAAGTCTTTAAATAGTTCAATTTTTTATAAATTACCTGTTTTTTGTTCACTATTTTTAGCCGTGAAAAATTATTTTTAAAAACTGCATTAAAATTTTTTGACAATTTCTACATGTAGAATTTTTTTGTCAATTTATTTATTAAAAAATTCTAAATAACTTTTAATTTTATTATAATTATTTTGCTAATTTTTTTTTTTTTACTTAATTTTATTTGTTGAAAAAAATTATAATACTGATCAATAAAAAAATTAATTTTTTTAAATTAAAAATTGACAGAAAAATTTATTTTTTTATAGTGTAAATTTTAAGAATTCGATGTTTCAAACAAGAAACTTGGAAAATTAGTCTAAAGTAAAATTTTTATAAATTACAATTTACTTTTTAAAGCTTGTGAAAATATTTTTTTTAATGATAAATTTTTCAATTTTTTGTTCAGAGCTTCTAACTATTAAAATTTACACTATAAACTAAAAATTAAAATATTTTTTTTTCCAAATTTTGAAAAAATCAGAAAATTTTTTATTTCTTTTATTAATTTTTTTTTTTATATAAAAATCAAAAATAAGTTATTATTTTTTCAATTTTAACACCATATTTTAGAAAATGAAACAATTCTAATCAATTTTTAACTTGAAAATTTTTAGAACTAAAATTTTATATCGCTCCTAAATGAAATAAATCAACTAGATAAAACATAATTGCCTTTGTTTTTAAACTCAATATTTAGCGCTCGAGCACTTTAAATAGTCATTAGCTTAAAATTTTACAAAAAACAATTCATCAGCAGATTAATTATTTCTTTGTTCCCACACAACAAAATCGATAGCCCGAAACTTTACAACAATAATTAAAGACCCTGGCATCGATATCAACCTCCGTTATTATTATTCAGATTTGAAACTCTCGAGATAATTAATCTCTTTTTAATTAAATTCCCACAAGAAATTCATAAATATTAAAGGCCCCTGAAAAATCCCATTTATTTTCGTTAATAACAAAACACCTCCATATCACAACATTGAACATTAAACATTAAACAAAACGATCCCGGCGTTAAAATTCATAATACCGCCACGCGGTAATTACAGTGAAAAACACATTGTCTTTAATGTCTTCATCAATCTCCTCGGTAATATCCACACTAATAATAATAACAACAACAACCCACAAAAATAATAATGAATAAACCCGTGAGACAGCCCGTGAATAAGTAGCTGAGAAAATGATAAATCAAAATACAGATACCGATCACGAATAATAGCCGTTGTCATTATCATTATAATTATTCTAATTATAATTGTTACTTATGGTATGGCGTTGTATTGGTGTCTGCCCGAGTAAAAATGAAATTATTATTTTTAACGGAAAAATAATAAATTTCGTTCGACCGCCGCACCACCGCCGCACCATACCGCTGCACGACCGCCGTTTGGCGGACTATTTTGCCGCACGCTAAAAATTTACTCCCCCTAGCATCGTCGCACCACCGCTGCACCACCGCCGCACCAATGCTAAATCATACCTACAATTTCACAAAAAATGGTATCAATTAATTTATCACGCAATAATTAATTAATAAATAATGTGACTAGAAATCTTAATGTAAGACCTATTGATCAACCTCCTTTTAATCAAATGCCTAATATTAAAAAAAAAAAATTTTTTTTAATCAGGCCAAAGCACCGCGAAATTATTGATTTTTTTAGTCGTATTGTTGATGTAGATTTTTAATTTCGTCCTCGGGTTGCACAGAAGCGGTACGCCTGTCGAAATACTCTGAAAGAATTTTAAAAATTGAACTGTGATGGGATTTGAACCTGGATCGTCTGCATGGAAGTCTCGAACATTGCCTACTGCGCTGCAAGCCATAGTTAACTAAAAAAATTTAGTTAAGCTATTTGAATGATCAACAAATATTTTATTTCAATGTATATACCATCAAACAGCAGTATGGTGCGGCGGTGGTGCAGCGGTGGTGCGGCGGTCGAACGAAATTTATTATTTTTTCGTAAAAATTAATAATTTTATTTTTACCCGGGTGCAGCGATGGTGCAGCGGTGGTGCGGCTAATAGAAATTTATTTACTTGTCACGGCGCTAGTGCGGCGGTAGTTCGGCGAATAGATAAATTCTTTACTTGTCACGGCGGACTTTAAGTCACGGACTTAATAGAACTTGTAAAATAATCAAAATTGTCACGGCTGTAGTGCAGCGGTGGTGCGGCGCTTAAATAGCCGTGCAGCGGTGGTGCGGCGGAATTCTGTTTTTACTCGGATGATAATAAAATAGAGACTGCGGACACGAATAGAGACATAACTAAATACACCGATCTATGTATAAATTAATGGGTTTAGATCCTTCAGAATATTATCCAGCAGACAAAATAAAAAAACAATAGGAGCATAGGTATCGTTATATAAAACAGGCGTTTCAAATACAAACAGAAGGATTGACGAGTGGGGTGCAACATCCGGTGTATCAACCAATGAAGAAACTTCCAGGCAACATGGCCGGCGATCCAAAATACGTTGGCAAGGGTTTCCGTTTGTTCGCAGCCCCTCCCTACAATTTTTTACCTCACGCCTTCTTTACTTCTTTGTACATTTATTCTACCTCTACCTCTTTGCTTCTCTTATTTTTCCGTTTTGCATCGGAGCATTACATTACACTACACTACACACTATAGGTAGTACATACTTACGCGAAGATGAACATGAACAAGAAAAAAAAGAGGAGAAATAAATACTCCAACCACTGCAACCACTTTTCAATGCATCTGTTCATCTGGGATCTCATGTGTAACTCCAAAATGGCGAAATTTCCTCATCGCTGTTATTTTTTATTGCTATTTTTGTTCTTGTTGATTTTACACGCTTCAAAACGCTAAAGCGTATGAAGGTTCTCTGTTCTCGATAAGTTTTGCACAACTCATAGAGCGAAAGTATCAGAGTGCTCTAAGATCGATAGATTTTTTTCGTTTTCTCGCTGAGATTACTTTCATTGTTATACTCTTGTTAGTTCACGAAACCAAAACAATTTTTACATCATCTAACAAATAATTCAATAAAGAATAATTCTGGAACTTAAAAAAAATTTATTTTGTGTGATAAAAACTCGTTAAACTAAACTAACAAATTTGTTCCCGTCAAACAACAGAAAAATTTTCATGGCTTGGAATCACAATTACTTTAAAAAACATGAAGTAAAAATGGAGTAAGGCGTGGATTTCTCAAACTTTCATTGCCATAATTATAATTATCATTATCCTTTGACAAATAAAGTATGTACATTTAAACACATATGTATATAAAAACTGGATCAAGTTTTGCAAATGAAGTCTTCGTGTCATAAATGAGAAAATTGCTGATTGGTGACTGAAATAAAATAAGGAGGATATAAAGAAAGAATAAAATAAATTATAAGAGTAAAAAATGATCGAAAGGAGGAACGAGAGGATGCAAGTATAGTATAGGGTTGATGTTGTAGATCCTCGAGGCGAGAACGTAGCAATCATCGCGTCAGTTCTCACTCGCTCTTACCAGAATAATTACGCGATCACACCTCGTATACTAAGGAGCGCCTTCTCATCTCGCAAAATGTGCAGAAAACAGCGCACATGATATATATTAAGGGAAATGTGCGTTGTGTGTTGTGGAAAGCTGCAGATTTGCTATACGGTGCTTAACGGGATTCCAATCTTTAAAGGATCATCTCGGACTTTGATTATATACCTCTGCTCGTTCTTTCAAAGTAATCAAAATTGAAAAGGAAAATAAATTGATCTAAATCAGTGGGATAGACATTAAAAAATTTTTAGAAATAACAGTAGCAATTCTATAAATTAATACATCATTTAAAATTACATTTTTTTTTAGTAAATGAAATATGCAATTTTTAAGAATTTTTATTCTAATTTAAATTATGTACTCTGATAAAAATTGCTCAGAGTTTTGAGTCGTGAGCTTGAAAGAAAATTTGGTATTGTTATCAAAGATTTATATTTTAAGTAAAGAGAAAGGGGTACAAGTGTGTTTTTGGTTGTATGTTATAAGTTAGCTATCAGTGCAGTAGCATCTCTTTGGCTCACGCAATCGCACATCCGTGAGTGAGGTTCACGCACGTGTGCTTTGAGGATGCTGAGTAAAGGCCCTACTCTAACATATAATATAACATAATATTATACATATACATATATATAGTTGTGCTCTTGAGGTTTCTCATCTCGATTTGTTCTTGCGGGCGATAAATCCGCGCAGTTCAAAAGATCTTGGTGTTGATTATTTTTCTGTTGCGAAGCCCACCTTTGTACTTTATTTATATTTATTTTAAGAAAGGAGAGAGAGAGAGAGTGTGTGTCCGGGGAAGGTGAAGAAAAAAGAAATAGTCTATGTATTCAATCTCGGGGTACATGTTTCCCGATCTCGTTTACACCGGCCACGAAAACGAGGTGTTAAAAAAAATAAATGTACACGGTGGCAGAGTGCCCAGCGAGGAGAGACGGTGGCGCAATAAGGAGAAGAAATAATAACGAGGAGATAAAAGGTGGAAGAGAGCTCGTTACTACGTTCCGATGCTGCTGCTACTTCTGCTGCTGGTGCTTCTGCTTTTCAGACTCTACTTTGGTTCATTTTTTTATATTTATTCTTTATTGGTTTATTTTTTAGCCCTCGCCTGGAGTGTGTTTCTGTAACGATATACAAGCGTCGGCAAATCTCAGATAAGATGTCAGACACGAGAGCAAATTTTTTTGCGCCTTTTCAGACTTAAAAACTGAAACTCGTCGTGTTTCCTCGTTTTTGGGGCCGATTCTTTTAAATTGAGTTTTAAACAGTAAAAGTACAAGTTCTGCTTATTAGTTGTACTTGGGATTGTATTATTATTATTTACAACATTACAACATTGCAACATTGAATAAAATAAATATAAAATTTCTATAAAATAATTCAAAATAACTTTCAATTGGTTGAGGGGCACTACTACTGTGAAATTTCCAATAAAATCAATATTTTTTTATTCTTGATAATGGATACTCCTAAAAATAATATACTAAAATTTCGAAGGATGTTATTTGAACAGTTTTTGCACAACAACGTTTTAAAGAAGCTTTTTGTCCGTCAGAAAGATACTTAATTTAATCTTTGAACACGTTTTTATCAAAACTAAATTTTTCAAATTTCCCACCGTTCTAACTTGATAACAATTCTCTGCACTGAAAAAAAATGTACTTGAATCAAGTAAATAATTTTGAAGAACTTAATCTTGATTTGAGCATAAAAATTCTTGAACTAATAAATTTTTCTTGATTTAAGGAAATTTTACTTGATTCAAGAATTTTTCGTCTTGATTTAAGACAACGAAACTCTTCAAAATTATTTTCTTGGTTCAAGAATTTTTCTCTCAAATCAAGTTAATTTTTTTTTCAATGTATACAATGGCCCTCCAGTTTTTTGATTGCATAGAAAGTGTAATTTTGATAGGCCAAAAAACATCACAGTTTTTAGCGAAATTTAGAATTTTTTTTCAAAGCTCCGCCATTTTTTTTCATTTCAATTTTTTTTCTATTCTGGGTCACTGTATAAGAAATATTTTCTAATTGAATATTTTTTTTCAAAAAATTTGTATGTGGCCTGAAAATTTCAAAACAATCGCTGCAATTGTTTTGCTATTAAAAATTCTCGAAAATTATTTTTTTTTTGTAGAGCTCACACTGGTGGTTTCCCTTAATGTTATACATTGTAGAGACTAAATTAAAGTCTAAACTGAAAAATAGAAGTCAAATTTACCCTCTAAATACGACCCTCCAATCTTCGTGAGAAATCCGTGAATTAAAGGGCAATTTTAATCATCTCCACAGCTCCGATTTAAAATTTGAAAATTTGTCCTAATATCAATTTTCAAACTCTTCTAACCGCGATCTCCTCCTATTACATACATTGATGCACACGTTAACTACCTTGATAATTTGATACCTAATACCATAATTAAACCAACCATATGGCTGTTGGACCCTTGTAAAAATGTTGCAATAAAAAATGATAGACAGCGTGTGTACTTTCACTGTAATCGTCAGCCAATTACCGGGCGATTGTACCAGGAGATTACATAGCTCTGGTGAAAAAAAAAAAGATTAATAATATCTGCTCGGCTCAGTCGGAACTATTTTAAACGGCTCCTCATAATATCCAGTAATATCGGGTTAGAATTTATATTAACACCACTGTATTGGTATTATAAAAAGACAGTACACACATGTACAAGGAACCTAAACACTTGGTCTAAGGCTCACATGTTACAACTTAAACTATAACTTACCTGTGGAACCACACCTCAAACCTCGACAGTACATCTACAGTTCAACAATCGGTAGATCGAATGACGGATAACTGATCTCTAGATCACCGGTGATAGATCTACCGCCCGCTCTACCGCTCTATGCCTCCATCTTCTTCTGTGTACCTTAACTAAATTATATATATATACATATATATTAGTTATCATTTTTTGTCTCAATCCTCAATCGTTCGATAACACATCAATTCTTAAGCTTCAATTTATCCAGCATGGAATCTAAATCTAATCACGATCAATATTTTTTATTTTATTTTATTTTACACAGACAAAAAAAGTTAACTTGAGCAAATAACATTTTTTTGGTCTTCAAAAATTTGCTTTTTCGCAAAAGAAGCTCTTTTTCTTAATTCAAGAATTTTTTCCAAAAAAATAAAAATATAATTTTAAGTTGTTATTTTTTTTTTAATTGTATTAAAAAAATAACTTTTGATTGGAAAACAATTCATTTTTAAATTAAACTAAGAGACATTTTCTTTCAAACGTACAGAGGACTTGAAAATTTAAGAAATTATATTCTAAGCTCAGCAAGCAATCACTTAATTCAAGAACATCAATGTAAGAGACTTGAGAATATTAATTTTTTGACAAACTAAAAATAATGTAAACTACATCCATAGAGTGCGTACTTTAGGACTGCGCTCTTAAGAAAGAGTAATAACACTTAGCAATCATAGCGTAAGCGAACTCTCAAGTTGAATTATTTAGTTTTGGACCAATAAATATAGCTCTTATTTTGAGAGATTTAATTTTTTAGTCTAAAATATTTTATGTTTAAATGAAAAAGTAAACAAATATTTATTGAAAAATAATTAAACCTTACTCAATTATTTAAAGCTTTTGAATCAAAATGTTCTACATTAAGAAAATAATTTTCTTAAATCAAGATAACGTCGTGCTCAAAATTTTCTATGGGCAAGAATATTGTTCTTGAGCCAAGATATCTTTTTTCTGTATAACTTAGAGTTTAAAGACGTAAGAGGATCTTATGACTTTAGTTTGAGTATGGGACGGGTGAGCGGAGGCCGATAGGAGGAGAACCATGGGACACTAAACCACCACTGGGACACAGCAGGGCAGAGATATATATTTTCTATAAAGCCGGTTTTCTATCGCGTGCCAGACAACGATTGACTCGTCGCTGCTGGTGACTAAATCCCGACAAGTCCTTCTGGTGTAGTGGACCGAGAGACAGCGACATGGAAAACTATTAACAGCTATACTACTTTTATATATCTAGATATAAATTTATATGTATATATATATTGATATTTATATTTATGTAGACTTATTACACGATCTAAGGTATTATCAATTCGAGCTGGAATAACACGCGAGTAATTTCATTTGTCGCGATAATAATAATTATATTTATCTTAATCGCGATAAATCCTTCGGGATTAATTTAGTATTTTTTTGGTAATTGCCGAAGGCGAGAAGGGATAATTAATGTGTCTTAAATCAACCCGTTAATTGGGTAAATAAATGTAAACGTAAACGCAGGTGCTGGTGTACATTGTATATTTATACATAGTACAGTAGGAGTTGTTGATAAATTATTCGCAGACTTAACTAGCTTAGTTGATACCTGATGAGAGATTACGGCCTGGCTAAAACTTAAATGGTAAAAAAAAGTTGATAAAAAAATAACCGCCAGAGAAATTAGAATGAGAATGAGACCAATTTCCGGCAATGCAAGTAGGAATTTCTAACCGATTGAGCGCTAGATCAGGACACGCGTATGAGCTCAACCAGCAAAATCGGGTCGCGTTGAGAAAGTCTACTTCATATAGTACGACAACTAAATAAAACACTTTTGTTCATGTTAGATTAGCCGGGAATTTATTTTGTCGTCTGGTTTTATTTTATTTGGCTTTGTATCTGGTGTGTAACGAGTTATATTTATAACCCTGATAAAATCTTAGGTTTAGTCTGTGGGCATACAGCAAATTGTTGCTTCATTAAGCCAACCGGGGCATGAATACGCTTAGGTGGAAAAATTTACCTACTTCTTTGCTTCCCGGAGTTTTATTTATCGTTTTCAGGAAAAAAATTAAGGATCTAATAATCTTTGGTTGTATTTTATTTATGGAGTTAGTTATGAAAAGTTTGCGTGAGTTATAATATTTATGTCTTATCATTCAGTTTTATATAAAGTATCGTTGTAATTGAATGAAAAATTTTTTATTCAATTTATAAATTTTTAAATTAATTGTTAGTCGAGTATATTTTTTATTAAATATTAACAAAAATCACTAATTTTTATTAAAAAAAAAAAAAAATAAATTAAATATTTAAAAAAACTGTAACAATTAGGCCTAACATTACTAGATTAAAAATGACTATTATTTGTATCATAGTAAATTAACTTATAATTCTAATCAATACTTATTTTATTTTCACTTACAGTCTTTTGTTCTGATAAAAAAGTTAACTTGATTAAAGAAGATAAATCTGAAATTAAGAGCATAATTTTAGAAAGTTTTATCATTTTGAATCAATCAAAAATTTTTTTGCATCAAGTAAAATTTACTCAGAACCATTTTTTTTCTGAGTGATTAAAGATACAAAAATTCTTAAAAATGATTTTTTTCGTTCAAGATTTTTTTCTGTTGAATCAAGTTAATCGTTTTATCAGAGTTTTGTAAACTTCAACAGGTTATGAGCCCAAGGCCAGTGTATAAAATAACGAAAGAACTTTTGAACTGATAAAAAAATTATATTGATTTAAGAAAAAAATCTTGGACTAAGAAAATGATTTTAAAAAATTTGATTTTTAAACCAATTTTCTAATTTATTTAAACTCGGAAAAATTGATTAATTCAACTCGAAATCGAAAATTTAACTTGAGAACAATTTGAAACAATAAAATTTTTTTAAATAGTTTTTTATTTTTTTTAGTCAATATTTTACAAAAATTTACACAGTGTATTTTAAATTCTTAACATGTAAATTTTTTAAGTATCGTAAAATTGAACATAAATGTTTGAATCCAATTTCCTGTATAAAAAATCGTAAAGGACTTTTTTTGCAGGAAATTAACTTCACTATAAAAGATCCCATCAATTTATTTCTTTCCTTAAAAAGAATTGAACATTAAAGTCAAACTTAAAAATGCTGACGACTATCCAATTAAAACAGCCACTAAAATTTAATTAGGAATTAAAGTGACAAAATATTTAAAACTAATTAAAGATCAAGAATCAGAAGCCATAAATAAAAATGAAAAGGTGGATTAAAACTACCGATGTTCTACAGTAAATTAATCTCGAAACTTTGACAAATAATTTTTATCCTTAGATTTAGTGGTGTACCCAATAAATTACGAGGTCAACCATCTAAGAACCTAAAATATATTTACCAAAGACTAAAGACTAACGTCGAAAGACTAAAGAGGTAACAGTTATAAGCGTTAGCGTTTTAGAGGCTAAGACGCGGATTATTAACGATCCTCCGTTCTCAACAGATTAAAATCTCAACTCTGGACGAACAAACGGATATTTTTCCACCTCTTAAACTTACACTGGTCCGTCTATAAAAAATACCTACCTATACGATAGTATTATAGTATAATATAATGCCTATAGCTTAACCAGGAAGCGTGTTGGCTGTACCAGTCCTCGTAGTATATTGTATATTCACAGTCCGCGTCCCAAATGTCTAATGGAAATTTGTAATTTATTATCCGGGCAGACAGCGGATCCAACGAGACAATCAGGTTTTTGACACGTAGTTACCTACTGGTCAACCGTGTCCGAGGAGCGTGTTACCTACTAGTATTTTCACACTGCGTACCGAATAATATACCCGATACATTATTGCCTCCAGGTCAATAATCATCACAATACAAATAACTTGTTAAATGTTACATGTTACATTATATCAAATATATATGTACTTACATAACATTCTATCGAGAACTGAGAAATGATTTATCGACATATTAAAGTTAAAAGAAACATTATTTTAACCACGACCAAAATTATTTTGAAAACAATCGGTTGTTTTGTTTCAAGAGTTTCTTTGTCTTGGCTGTTAACTTCTTGGCTCAAAAGATCTATACCGTCGATCGATAACTACTGTCACTTGATTCAAGAGTACATTATCTTCAATCGATAAAAACTTCTTCAACCACCAACAATTCTTTTCAACTAAAAATAATTTAGTTTTCTTTCAAGAACTTTATATTTTAGGTCCTATTCCTAATACGAAATTTCATTTTAAAAAATTTTCAAAAGTATTAAAAACTTTTTGATACAGAAAATAACAAAAATAGGACAATTTTTTGGTTGTAATTCTTTTTTGTATTTTAATCCTCAAAAAATTCTTGGATGAAGTATACGAGTATCTTCTTTCAAAACATCAAAGTAGGGTAGGGCGGGGCTAGTTGATCGTAGGGGCAAGTTGTGCAATCGAAATATCTCGAAAACTAAGCAACTTACAACAAAAGTGTAAATGGTGAAAAGAAAGGGTTACGAGAGAAGAACACATCGCGCGAAAGTCAACTGCCGTCCGATGTTTAGACTAATTGACAAAACGTTTTCTTTTTTTTTGCGTCAAAAAAAAAAAAAAAAAAAACAGGTCTTTAGAATTTTTCTCCTACACTCGCTTGAAAATGCTATTTCGTGATCATGAAAGTATTAAAATATGACTTAATGTTTGCCCTTTTGATTACATATGATTGTTTATTTTTAATTCTTATGATTCTTTTATAACCTAACTTTTATTTTGTTGCCTCAATTGGGGCTAGTTGAGCAAGGCGCTGACTACGTGTTAAATCAGCCCTACTAGATTTTCAATATTGAAAAATGAAATTTTTCTTTACTAAATTAATAATTATCAATTGATTTGTACATGTGACGATTTAATATAATGTGTAAAAATTAAATTAACTCATATTGATATTATATTAATAAATATATAACATAATTATAATTAATACATTCCGTCTATTTTAGCCATTGCACAACTAGCCTCATACCCATGCTCAACTAGCCTCACTAGTGGGGCACGTTGAGCAATTTGGAGCGCTCGCGTATTTCCGGGAATAACTTGAAAATTTGAACTCGGATCGTTTTTGTGTCGCTAGACCTTTTGAAGAAGACTAAATTACGAACCTAACAGTATATGACTTGATTAAATCCGATACATCGTCTTAAAGTTATGGAAGGTCGAACCAAAAAGTGATCAACTAGCCCCGCCCTACCCTACTTCGTATAAGTAAAATTCGTCTGGTTAACTTTCTGATTTTCAAAGAATTTTAATTTAATTATCCAAAAGTGAACTTTTTGACTCAAGAACTGAATACTTTGCTTAAGAGTAAAATTTACAAGCAAAAATTTTTTTTTTAGTAATAATTTTTATCATAATATTGCAATAGATACTTAAAACACCCACACGGATAAATTTTTGCAAGTACCAAAAGAGTCTGAAAATGAGGCAATTGCGAGTAGACGGTATGTCGACCAAAACTCGATTCACCATTAACACGAACATCAACTTTCAGTCCATTCCATCATTCTTTTCGAAGCAAGAGTGAAGCTTTCAAGAAAACATTCTTCTTGGTGATTTTTTTTTTCGTGCAAAATTGAGATCAAAAGATGATCGATAAGTCCTATCACTGCACGCTGCTAAGTTGGATTATATCAACGTCACTCTGATGACTTATCCGAGGAATGAGCAAATAACTCCGGACAGACGATGAGCTGCGAGAGTTCTTGCTCAGACTAACATTAACATTAATATTAATAAAATAATAATTCAAACGTCTCGTTGGGATGATATCGGTCGATAAAATCCTTTGTCAATTATCTGTTAATCGTTTATGGTTACTTCTGGCTGTCGAATCGAATCTAGATTATCCTTGAGACAGCCGGGAGGGGTTCGGTGATTAAACTCCTGTCATTGTCAAAAAGCAGCTCTTCTTCTCTGGTGATCGGAATTTTTTGACTACACACGTGTTAGTTATTCTCCCGGATCCTCGTTGATGACTAGGGCCGAAGTTGGAGCTGCTCTTGGACTTGGAGCTGATTCGTCTCTGTGGGGTGCAAACGAATAAAACAAGGCTAAGGAGGCTAAAGCAAATGAAAGTATGAGGACGAGATGAAAGAAATAGTGGAGGCGGTGGGTGGTGCGCTGGTGCGTTCTCGGCAATTCGTGGTTCGGGATAATTAGCCATGCCGTGGCTTGTATCAAGAATCAAATACGTGGGTGGCTGCATCAACCGTACTGTGGTTCTTTCTCTCTTTCAGGGCAGCTTTTGTTTTTTACTTTTGCTTTTATTTTTATTTTTATTCTTATTCTACTCTTACTCTTGTTTCTGTTCTTCTTATTGTGCCTTTCTTATACTGATCGCAATTAGCCGAGAACCACTCGCGGAGCAAACTACCTGAGTCTCTAAGCATGATGTGAAGAACCATGGACACTTCCGCTCTCGGACTTGTTATTGCCACTTGATGCTTGTATGATAATTATAAATATAAATATACGTACCAACATTTAATATTTAATGCAAGATATATCCAAGATTTATTAACCCACCTGTCTTATTTATTATCACTGTTATTTATTGTTTTGAGTTGTGTAAATAATCAAAATTAAATGAATCCTCTGGGAATGTCTAATTAATATTGTTGATTCCAGAAGCCCCTGGAGAGTTTGGATGGGTTCTTACGCTGATAATTGTGTCCCTCATATCCGCGGCGATCGGAGCTGTCATCATGGTAACGCTTCTTCACTGTCGAAGGTAAGCTAATTATTTATTATTAATTATTTAATGTTAAAGTTATTTTTTTGTTTCAGTCATCTGATTTTTTTGACATGAAAAATTGGAAAATTAACATTTTTAAAAACTTTTTTTTTTAATTATTGCATTTTACGGCGAATTTATTTATATTTTATCAAAATTATTTGTTTTGAATTATATTTTTGATTAATTTATATAATAATTAAAAAATCTTAATATTATTTTTAACTTCCCGCTAGGAAAATCGAAGATTTTCAAAAATCGGGAAGTTAATGTTTTCACCCCGTCTTACGAAAATCGAGTTTTCATCGAATCTCGACGTTTCGAGGTCCTAGGAAGCTTCACTGACTATTTCCGCGATGGTGTCTGTATATGTCTGTATGTATGTCTGTATGTGTGTGTGTGTGTGTGTGTGTGTGTGTGTGTGTGTGTGTGTGTGTGTGTGTGTGTGTGTGTGTGTGTGTAAACCTCTTATATCTTTTGAACGGCTTGACCGATTTGATCGCGGTTGGTGCCATTCGAAAGGGCTTGACCAAACTTAGATTTTATTTATTCTTTGGAACGATTCGGACCGGTAGATTTTGAGAAATCGCAAAAAAACTACAAAAAAAATTTTTTAAAAACTGGTTTTTTTGGAATAACTTTTAAACGGCTTTACCGATCAATTCCAAAAACTAATCAGCTCTTAAAATCAAAAAACCACGTCGATCGCCGCCAGTCCGGTCAAAATCGGTTGATTCGTTCGTGAGTTATCGTTGACGAAAGAAAACCAAAAAAAGTATTTTTTCGGAATTACTCCGAAGTTTTCCGCTCTATCAATATAAACTTAAAAGTTTTTCATGAAGCTTAAAAAACTGCGTCGAATGCCACCAACCGCGTGAAAATCGGTTCATTCATTCAAAAGTTATTGCGATTTGAAAATTTAAAAAATAGTGTTTTATCAAACTTCTATCAAACTTTTGAGCTCGAAGAGCTCAAAAGCATACAAAAGCTATTTTTTTGAGCTTGGAGAGCTCAAAATAATACACAAATTGTATTTATGAGCTCGAAGAGCTCTAAAACGTCATAAGTGAAATTTCAAGCGTTTAGGTATAGAATTGGCGGGAAGTTGCAGTAATGCCCTTCAGGGTCAACCGTTTTCCTAATTTTTTTTGTCAAAAATTCAGGTGACCGAGAAGATAACTATATATAAAATCATCATAAACGATTGAACAATTTGGAGTTTAAAAATGTATGTTTTAATTTATTTAAAATTATTGAATAAATAATACTATGTACTAATAAATAGTACTAAGCAGAATTTGAGGAAAAAAATTTTGAAAATAGAAAAAAAAACGTGAATAGGATATAAATTACAAAGTGAGAGACAATTTCTGTAAATTTCTAAAGAATTTAAATAATTTAATTATTTTAACAAAATTGTTTTAGATTTTATATTTCTTAATTTACTGCTGATGCTACAAAAATTGTAATACTAGGTAACTTAATTCAACGGTTGACTTTTATCTTTTTCTTCAAAGATCTAATCTCTGGAAAGTAAGAATGAAATTTTCAATACCTCGTTTAGTTCTTGAATGTTAAAATATCAAATTTCAGATTAGAGTTTTTTTTTATTTCGTCACCGAGATACGTGTTCTAAATTTGAATATTTTCTCACGAGAAAATTTCGGGCCCTGAATTATCATTCATTCATTCATGAATTTTATTTTATTTCCTGTGCAAGAATTAAATTACTTAATTTAATATTTTAATGCGATAAAGTCGGCTACGCCTTTGCAGCTCTTATCAAAAACATGTATTTTATAATTATATAATGTATACGTTTAATAGATCAATTGATTATCATGACATTATCCCATAAAAGTCATATTTGCGTAATTTATAACAGTGAAAGTATTAATCAGGCATCTGATAACTCTTTTATCCTCGAATGAATACATTATTATTTAATAGGAGAAAATTTGTTGGAATACATGCGGATATAATTATCTGAATCTTATCCTTGCATATGAAAATTCTTTTTATTTATTTATAATAATAATAAATTTAACGAATAATTATTATTTTTAATTTTTAATAATAATAATAAGAATAATAATAATAATGGTCACATTAACTGTTAATTAACCCTAAATATTTGCGATTAAGTAGAACAATGAAATTTTCAAACTTTCTCTCGTTATGATGAATTTATATGCACTAATGTTGATAAAAATAAAAAATAACATATCTAATGATAAAATAATTTGTATTTTTCAGGATGAAGAGCGCCGGAGGCCGAGGTAACAACTAATAACTATTAACACACTCATATCATCTTTCTTTCTATACATACATACATATATACATCGGTAAACTTTTAGTGTAGAGTCGATAATCCCTCGCTCTCTCCTTAATTCCCAATTAACTAACGTCCCCGATCTCTCATATAACTACCGATAAAGATCCGATTGCTATCTTGAGACATACACGCTTATAACAAAAGCATTCTTCGTCGACGCTGTATAGTAGAATGTCTGTGCTTTAACGGCTCGGATTACTTGTGTGTATATAGACTATTAAACCAAAAGCTACATCAGTATCCGTTGGTAAAAGTAACGGGGTGGGGAACTAAACGGACAACCGACTACTATACGAAATTACGAAACAAGGACGGGTTGCGGGTTCCTTGTTGCTGGTTGCCTCGAGTGCTTTGGGAAGTTTACCCTAAAACCAAAATAAATAAATCATTAGTTTAAGTGAGTCCTCAGCACAAAAGTTCAAGTTTGACGCTCCAAATAATTTTGTTAATAAAATGTAACCAAGTTATAAAAAATAATTGTGTTTGCTTTATTTTTTGGTGGGAAAATACAATAATAAAATATGTATACTTTTTAAATAAGTTTTTATTCATTAAATTGAAATTATTCTACTCAGTATTTGAATTTAAACTACAACTGTTCAGAGTTTTATTCTCAATTTTCATAAAAGTTTTGTCATAATATATCACAATATTATTATAACAAATTCATGGAATAATTTTTATCTATTAGTTTAGGAATTTTACAAGTGATATAGTAAATTTTACAAAATATTTTCTATCTAATAATTTAAAAATTTAACGATCAGTATATTTAATGAATTTTAAGTAAAAATTACGAAAAAAATCAATTTAGTTTTTGGTAGTCTCCGTAAAATTTATGATCAACTATATAAGGTTAAAATTTGTTGAAAAAAATTTAAAAATTATTTTAGTAACTGACAGATTAAAAGCTAAAAATCATTTTAAATGATTTTGTTGTCAGAAAAGCTGTGGAGATAAAAAAATTTTCATGGTTCAAGTTAATTTTTTTGCTTAATTTAAAACAATTAAATTTTTAAAAATGATTCTTACTTTATTGATAAAAAAATAAACTTAATTCAAGAGAAAAATCTTAAACATTAAACTCATTCTTTATCATAAATAAAGTAGACGAATCCTTGAATAAATAAAACTTGAAAACACAAGTCAATTCAAAAACTTATCTGCTTGATTCAAAATTATAAAAATAATTTTCTTAATTCAAGACTTTTTACCTTGAATCAACTTTATTCTTTTTATCAGATTAAAATTCTTTCTCTTAAATAAAACTAAACCTAAACTGCTAGACAATTAAACGAATTAAATAACTAAAGATGATAGAAAATTAGTAGAAGCTAAAGTTCTCATTCACGTAACAGAACCCCGAGCGCAGTAACTTCGTTGGTGAAGGGGTGTCACGAATAAAGCAACAACATCCGGATATCGGCGCCGTCGTTTAGTGTCGCCATCGTGGCGTTGTTGGCTCAGCAGTTTAAATAAAAGTCAAGTTGGTTCCAGAGAGACTGAGAGAGAAAAGAAGAAAATGACCGGCAATTGAAGACATGAGGCTCGAAGGATCGATTGGCGTTTAATTAGTTGCCATAATGAAAGCGGTTGAATCTTGACTCTCTTGACTCCTGGGTTACTCTTTTCTTCAACGAGAGTAACATAAGAAGAAGAAGAAAAAGAAGAAGAAGAAGAAGAAGAAGAAGAAGAAAAAGAAGAAACAAGTGAGAAGACGAACGACATGTTGAAAAAAGGAACAAGTGTGCAGACGTGCGACAAGGAGAACAGTGAAACGCGTCTAATTAACTTTCCGATTTGAAATCGAGCGTGCTGATACGATCTAAGAAGAAGAGTGCTCTAAGAGACGTAGCTCTCGTTGACTCAACGGAGGTTCTTCCTAAGGTACCCTGGCATTGGCTCTTCTTCTTCTTCTTCTGCTGGTGGTGCTGGTGCTGGTGCTGGTGGTGATCCTGCTGTTGCTGGTGGTGAAGCTCTCCCAAGCAGCATTGAGATCGGGGGTCAGCCGAATTAATTATCCGACACTCGTAGCAACCTCCACCTCCTGTCTCTCGTGCCCCACGCGCGGCCGACGCTCCTCGCGTGCTCTGTCTCAACTCTAACTTAACTCAGCCTCGGATACTTTTATCCCCGTCGAGGATTTATGCTAATCAACACTTTTTTATTTCTTCGTTTAGATTATATTACTTACTTTATCTGGTTATTATCTGTTTTATTTAAAGCAACGCCTGCTCCGACACCGGCACTCCCGTTATCGAGTCAATTTATTCCCTAATGCTCTGCTGCCTAGCACTGGCCAATCGATTTCTAATAGTCTCTAATTCATAAAAGTGTTGAAATTTTAAAAACTTAAAAGCTTTTACTGTGAGAAGATCAAGGAAGAATTTTTGTTGTGATGGAAGGATTTAAGATCGGTAGTTGATGTGTTAGGAAGAAATGCACAAAAAAAATAACTTGATTCATGAGAAAAAAAAATTACTGAACCATCAAAATTTTTTTAGGAGATTTGTTGTTTTAAATCAAGCAGAAAATCATTATATCTAGTAAAATTAAATCAAATCAATATTCTAATTTAGACGCTCCAAAAAAGGCTATTTTTAATATTTTTTATGAAATTATGAATGATCATATTGATGTTAGGGGTTTGTTAGACTTACTCAATACATTCTTGAAATCCATTAAAAATTGAAAATGAACCTTGCAAAACAGAAAAATTTCAAACTTTTATGTTCGATGTCTAAAATAATAAAATTTTTTAATAAGATCTTAGTCCAAATTTTTTCCTTTTGAAACAAGTTAATTTTCATAATTAATGTGCATAATATATCGCGTTACAGATGCCATAAGGGCGTATAATAAAATTTATATTTTTTTTTATTCCAAAAAAAATTTTTAGTTTGGAGAAAAATTTTTTTTGGACTTGGAAAAAATAATAGAATTTTTATTATACGTCCTTATGGCATCTGAGGTGGATCCCGGAAGCCATAAGGGCGTATAAAATTTTTTTCTGCATTTCTGCACATTTCGGACAAAAATACGTCAATTCCCGAGAAAAAAATTTTTATACGCCCTATAGCTTTTCACCGGTACCTTTTGCCGGTATACGCCCTTATAGCATCTGGAACGCGATATTTTCTGAACTTCTTATCTAATATTAATATTTAGAAATATTTTTATTTTATCTTTGTAGAACAGATATATCTAGTGTTACCTGAGTATATATTACATTTTTAATAAAAATAAATAAGTAAAATATATAATAATCTACAAAAATTTTTGAGCCAGCAGCTACCCCGTTCTTACTTTCCCCTTCAATCCAATTATTTTTTACGACGACTTGAGCTTTGATTTCAATGTCTCGGTCCACCATTCTTCACATATTCTTCTTTTTTATAATAATAATAATAATAATTATTATTATTATTATTATTATTATTATTATTATTATTATTATTCTTATTCTAACTACAACTAGTAGGTATATAACGTCAAAGTGTATTCACCGAAGCGTGAATTTTATAAGTAAAGGAGACTTAGCGAGCAGGCACACGAGGGCGATGCTGCTGATTGCGTCACGGATCGGATAATCGGATTATATCGTCCAAGTCCAACTCAGGTTGTAAATGACGAACCCCTCGAGTAGAGTATAGACTGTCTATGTCTATGCATGTTCTCTGTAGTGTATAGAACTGTATATGTATGAATGCTCTATATTTCCTGATGGTTCGGTCTAGGCTTCAATCTCGATCCTCAGGTTTCCCGTCCTCATCTCTGTGTACTCATATTCTACTCGATGGTTGATGTCATACGAAGACAAGTACATGCGCGCATTGTGAGCGGTCTCATGCATTACATGCACACGGGGATAAACTCTGAGCGACGTTTTCAGTTTTTCGACTGCATGACATTTTATTAGGTAGGGATAGGAACACGTCCATCAACGCTTTGTCAACTCGATTATTCCGGGATATCTGGCTTAACATTCACCATTATCCATTATGTTAAGAGAGTGCTTAAAAATATACCACTTTTCAATTTACAGTTTGTATTTATAAAAACTAAATCCTCATACTTAAGTTAAACTGATAGAAGGATTTGTCTGTGAGAAGTAAACTAAATTTATTAAAACTATTTGAGAAATTTTTTTTTAAGACAAAAAAAGCTATTTGTTACTTGTCAGGTTAAGTCTTGAAGTTACAGTTCTTCGGAATTTGAAATCATTTAAAAATCTTTGAATTTGCATTGCTAGAAGAATTTTTTAATATTTAATAAGCTTTATTAATATATTAATATGTATTAATTAGGTGACCGAATAGTAGTTACGAACAGTGTCTCGGATAGCTCAACTGGTAGAGCTTTTGGCGCGTAACTTTATTATTAATTAACAATAATTTTATTGTTGTTGTTAATAGCTTTATTAATAATTAACTGTTAATAAATGATTTTTTAACATTAGATGATTTAATGAATATTTATTAATAATTAAAAAATATTTAATTATATTTTATAAATGAAAAAGTTGTTTCCAAATAAATTTATTTATTAACAGTTAAAAAATTTTATCAGTGGGTAATTTTATTTATATCTTTTGATAGTTTTTTTTCAAAATTTTATAATAGTTTAGATTACAACTCAAATTATTAGACAAAATCAAGCCTTGATTTAAATGTCACAATATTTTTGAATACTATTTTATTGATTTAATTTTTCAAAAAATTATTTTGAAGAATTTTTTTGTTTTAAATCAAGCAGGGAAATTTTAAAAATAAAAATTTTTTTTTCTCACTTTAAGTAACTTTTAATTAGTTGATTTAAGACAAAAAAATTCTTCAAAATGATAAATGAATAAAAGAAATATGTGAAAATATCATGACAATTAAATTAAGTTATGATTTTGTCTAATAATTTGAGTTGTATTTTAAATTATCATTAAATTTTCAAGAAAAATTATCAAAAGATACAAATAAAATCACCCACTGATAGAAAAATTTCTCAACTGTTAATAAATTCATTTATCTAAAAACAAGCGACATATTTTTGGGCATGACTTGTCACAAATTACATTTAATTGCATAAAAATCGACCACACTCAAGTTCCAAAAGTAATTTTTTGAAAAACTACCCCTTTCCTCTCCAGTACAGATTAAAATAACAAAAAAAAAGAAGTTCTCATTGAAGTTGTCGATAAAAAAAGAACGTAGATGTGAAACGCGTATTAAGTGAAAAAATTCTTGATAATCACGTTCTTTTTGCATTCCTGGTCGGTCTCTCAGATCCACAAAATCCAATCCGGGACGATTCACATGACGGCTCGATGATGGGAGCACAATGAGAAGTTGGAGACGAGAGAAAAAATACTGTACTGGGGAGGCGCCCCTTCATACATACAAGTTCATGTCATAATGCTCGAGGATTCAACTCACACATGTTTTGTATATTATTATTTTATTTTTATTATATTTTTCGCTGGCGGTTGTCGGTTGTGTGGGTAAATGTAGGTATAGATATGTATACTGAAATATAGACTCCTATCCACTGCTATATAATAATATAATAATAAATATATATGATATATAAATACGCAGAGTTGAGAGTTGATGGGTGACTGAGTTGAGAGAAAAGAAGAGAAGAGTAGACCCTCACCTGGCACTTGACAGTCCCGAGCAGAGTGGAGGTTTCACTCATATATCAACGTGATACTACACCACCACTAGACTCAACTTCCAATGAAATTCAGATGTTAGCAAGTAAACTTGAGGAATACTCACAACTTGAATAAAAAAAAAGGGTTCGGTTTTGTATTGAGCGAACGAATATTATATTCTGATATTATATTATTGTTGTTAATTTGTAAAGGGATCTTAACGGTTTTAAAATATGACAGCGAAATTTGAGGTACCACACCCACCATACTTAAGTTGAAATTAATCCATCCTAATTTCCTCTCTAGTTTATATTAATAAAACTACCTCTATACTATTTGATTTGATCATGAGCAATGAGCAATCAGGGATTAACTTGAATGAGAATATTAGATTTTACCATTTAATTTACCGAAATTTGTTCAAGCTGTTGTGAAATTGAGAAGGGAAATTTATTTAATAAATTGATTAACTTATTTTACAGCGAGTTGTTGCGGAGTCGGGGTTGAAGACGCGAATCCCCAGGAACCAGTTAGCCCTGGAGCGGTCGGAGTTGCTGGAGGTGTTTCCGTGATTCCTGAACGGCCCCCGCTAGAGCTCGATAAATTACCGCCTTATCACGACGTCACGCCAACTCCAGGTAAATATTTTTCTTTAATAAATAATAATAATTTTTATATTTATAAGAATTTTATAGTTAATATTTTTTAATATAAACAGAAAAAAATTTTTTTTTGAAAAAATAGACATTGCTGTGACAAGAAATTAATTTTTTGGAAATATTCAATAATTCAATTTCTTAGCCGAATAAATCAAAATTTTTCTCACAGTAGCTTTCTTGTTGAAAAAAAAAAAAAATAATTTTAGACAAATAATTTTCATCCAAAATTGTTTTTTTTCACAGAACTAGGAAACTTTTTTTTTAACAAGAAAATTTAGGTGATAAAAATTTTGATTAATTCAGCTAAGAAATAAAATTGTAGAAAATTTTCAACAAATTAGTTTCTTATCTCAACATTGCTCATTTTTTTCAAAAGAAATTTTTTCTCTCTGTGCACTAATTTTTATATTCTTTTATTATTTTTAATTTTGAACGGTCAAAATTTCAATATTATTATTACTATCACTTATTTATTTCTTTAAATTATTAACAGTTATCAAACGCAAGATTGTTAAATCTGTAAAAAAATAATTTACTGTTAAAGCCTGCCCAGTCCTTAATTTTGACATTATTTTCATTATTAAAGTTATGATTAAAATTTTCAAAATAAAGGATTAAGTAATATTTATTTTCAAATTATCGTTATTTTAATAATAATGATTGAAACTATCTGACAGAAATTAATAAAAATAATTACAATTATTAATTGATGAAATTAAAATTAACAGGTCACAATGTCTGGTCTTGGTTGGGATCTAGACGTGGAGGAGGCGCAGCAGGAGTAGTAGCAACCCCCCTGAGTTTACCACCGCATCGGTGTGCGATGAATCTTCCTGTGGAGAATCATTACACTCACATGCAAACCGACGAGGCTTTGTACGCGGAACTAGACTCGCAAACCGCGAGTTACGCCAGCGATCTTCAGCTGCAGCTCAGAGGAAGTTCGACCTACGGCGGCCGAGCGACTACTCCTGGTGATGAGGAAGAAGACGAGTACCATGAACTTGATGCTGCAAGGCTGCATCGTAGGTACAGCGGTGACAGCCAAACTGGGACTCTTAAGGAAAGGCGACACAATCAAAGGTTATTATTTACAATTGTAGTAATTATTTATTCTTGATTAAAAAGGTCAAGATTAAAAAAATTTATTTGTTGCATTGTTTTGAAGTATTATAGCTCAAAAATATTTCTTGATAATTTTAAGTTAATGAAATGAATATTTTCCGAGATACCTTACAAAATTTGAACTGAAGTATTGTTTAGAACAAATTAAAGAAAAAAATTTTTTTTGGAGTGAGTAAATTTTTTTTTTTTTTAATAATTTGAATTATTTTTAATTAGTTGTTGAGTTATAAATTTTTTAGACTAAAATTTAAAATACGTAAGTCTCTATTATATATTTTCAAAGCCGATAACTAATTTTATTTAGAAAATATTCGACAGATTTGAAAAAAAATATTTTCGATAATTATTTACTAGTGGGGTCAATTCCATTTTGGGCCATAACTAGGAAAAAAATTAATATTTTCAAAATTTTTTTTGATTATGCTTGTTTTTACGGCGCATTTATGATAAAAAAATGTCGTGAAAAGAAAAAATAAAGATTTCGATAGCTTTTTTGCCCTTAAAAGTTGGAAAAAATTTTGGCTCTCATGTTTTTGGATAAATTTTCTATTTTATCTTTTTTTTTTTTATATATTTTTTTTTTTGAAAAGTACATAAAAAAACGAACAATTAAAAAAAAATTGATCAATTTGATAAAAAAAAAAAAATTTAACACGGACTAGCATGGGTTGACTCCACTTATAAATAATTACCATTTTTTCATTCTTATTAAAAATATAAAAAACTAGTACTTGATTTAAGGATTTTTTTTTTTTTAATTTTCATTTATTTTTGATAATAAATTATTACTTTTTTTCGACAAAATTCGTGAGTAAACTGTTAGAGACTGTGATTTTCTTAATTCTCAAAATAGAAAAAAAAATCCGATCTACTATATTTTCTATTAAACTAGTGATTTTTTTTTGTTTGATTGATTCTAAATGAACTAATAAAGAATTATAATGGTCACCGTGAAGCACTACTTTGAGATCAGGGTCCGACAAAGATGCCAATATTAAAAAAACTAATTTTTTCACGCCTCTGGCTGCGTCTAACTCTTCAAGAAAATATTGGAAGAATTAATTTTTTTAATTAAAATTGACAAGAAAAAATTTTTAATAAATTTAATAAAACTTCCAGGTTACAAGAACCAGACTACGAGATGTACGAGAACGGACCATCAACGCCGTTGTCTTTGAGCCGTCACCAGCACCCGAGTCACCAGCACCACCATCACCACCATCACCACCTGAGAACGGGAGCTGGAAGCGAGGTGAACCCGTCCTACCAGAACACGGCGTACACGGGAAGCGACGCGGACCTAGACGGGCCCTTTCTCTCGAGCGCGCCCAGCAGCGCGTACTACAGTGACCTGAGTTCAAACTCGGCAAACAACCACCAGCAGTCCTCAGGAGTGACGCTCCATACAAACGCCTCGAGCATGCAAACTCAAACGCAAACGGGAACGTGTCATCAAGCAAACACGACGACGGAGTCTCCGTACCGGTTAGCTGCCATTACCGAGACAACGACACCGTCCGACTACATTTAATTATATTCCCAGAGAAATTGCAGGGCTAGTTAGATTACGCTAATTAATTGCATTTAAGTAGGGAGACAGCCAGCTCACCGACCATTTAGATCTATGTGTTTTGTTAAGAAGAAGAAACAAGACTAACATGTTAAGAATATAACCAACAAGGCTGTGGGAGACAACACTTGTTTGACAAGTCGTCTCGAAAATTTTAACATTTATTATTGCTGCTGCTTATTGTTTTTATAATTATTGTAATTATTCCGTATTTAATACCAAAAAATCATGCTATTTTGTTAATTGTCTATTGCTTTAGAAAGATTCAAGTATTTTATTATAAAATATTTTTTATACCAAAAAGGTTTGTAATTAAAATAAATGTTTTTTTGGTATTAAATATTTTTTTTTTATTTCGCGCTAAAGTTAAAAAGACACCAGTCAAAAATAAATTTATTTTTTAAATATTTATTAGCTGATGAAATGTTTTGTTAGAAGTTTTAAAATTTTTGTTTGAAACCGATTGGATAAATAATTCGTGTCTTTAATGCCTAAAAAAAAGTATGAATTTTTTTTAAATAAGGTAAAAGCCCCAATAGATGATCATGTACCAGTATATGATCACTCCATGTATTTGTATACCTATATTTGTGAATATAGATATACAGATACATGGAGTGATCATATACTGGTACGTGATCATCTATTGGGGCTTTTACCTTACACAGAAAAAAAAAATCTTGATTCAAGTAAAACTTTATCTCTGTGTGCAATTATAAAATTATTGTTTGTTATTTTTTTTATTGATTATTTTATAAATTTTTTAGACCTTTGGCTTTAGAGACGCGTAATGATAGTAATATGAATAATACTAGTCCAGCGGAGACTTGTTATTAAAAAAAAATGTGAAAATTGTTCTAAAAGCCAAAGAGCTTTGTAATAACAACACCTCGTACTCGTTATACGTCGGTTTAACTTTTCAAAGGTTGTTTAAAATTGGCACGCATGAATGAGCACCCATTGGAACCTAATAGACACGTAATATCAACCGCCTCTAGTAATAATACACTGGAATGCCCGAGCGACAGGGAAGAAGATGCTGCGCAGGAAGGTCGTGGATGATAACTCAAGCTTTTTTAACCAAAGGAGCAAAGAAGAGGATAATAATAACAACACCGGAGAACTTTTGTAATCTCAGATCTAATCGAGTGTAAATCTGGGCCCTCCCATTCACCCACATCTGCTGCACCATCGAGGATCATACCATCAACTGAGCTTGTAAGGTTTAAAAACCGAGTCTCTGGAGGGTCAATATGTATTGGATTTAGTGCTATGTAGACCGAGTTGAATTCCGCCGACGAATTAAGAGTAATCACGTATAGCTCACTCTATCTCGCTTTTAACAAGAATAAAAATAAGAATAAAATAACAGAAGCCAAAGGGCTCACCAACAACCACGAATTTAAGTACGAATGCACTCAGTCCAATGAAGTTATTTCGTGGAACAGGTGTTTCGTAATTCGACGTTTGTGCCCGTGAGGAACACCGTCTCCTCTTTCTTCAGCTCATTTACTTTCTCTCAGTCGTTCTTTCATCATCCGCCTTTTTGTTCTGCCGCAAAATCTCAGCTCTCTATAGAAGAACAAGAAGAAGAAGAAGAATAAGAAGACTATAAGGTTTATAACTCTTATTACTGTACCTTGCACGCAATAATACAACCACGAATTAACGCGGAACTGGTTATCTTATTTATATTTATATTTATAAAATCCACAAATAAATAATTAAATAAATAAATAAATAATAAAGATAAGTTTATTCAACTGCTGATTTATTAAGTACCACAAGAAGAAATTTAATTGAGTCAATTAATAGTTTGTTTTTAATGGTGATGAGTCGTGCAATAAATCCAGAGTCTCACTGCTAACAAATTTAACTATTTTTCACAAATAACAGGTACATACACGCAATACAATATAATACCGTATTATTACTGGGTTGTAAACGTCAGAGACATAAAAAGACTCGGTTGAAAATAAAATAATGAAAGAAAGAAAGAAGAAATAATATAATAATGAAGAAAAAGGAAAGGGGGAGTTGGGATGAAAATAAAATAACATAATTACTCTTTGGTTGGTTATGGTGTAAGAAGTATTTAAAAGATCTCCCTTGATCTTGGCAACTCCCTCCGGACATCATTAATGCTTCTTAGGCGTACATCGTGGCTAGTTGGGATGTAGTAAGTTAAGTTTTAGATGCACCACATAACATAGTTACTCCTCGTACGGTTGTTAATATATACCAGAGGTCCCGGAGAACACGAGGGATAAGAATAACAGTAACAGTAACAACTACCTACTTATACGCAGTTTTAATTTATTAGTTACTTTAATAAGTAGTCCCAAGTCCCAGTACTATATTCTTCTTGTGTACTACATACCTTAGCGTAACTCTTGAGGATGTATGTGCAGTGTGTTAAGAAGAGTTAAGCGAATGCCGGATGGCGGATGGTCGAGTGTGTGAATGCCGATATGGTGAACAACAGCCAGCACACATTGTACTAGTATTTGTATTTGTATTTGTATTTGTATTTGTATGGGGTACTAAGTGTATAAAGTCAAACGAGTACGAGGATGCAAGGAAGAAATAAGAAAAGGAAGCTACAGGATTGCTAAGCGCAACAGATGCAACAATGCTTGCTTGGTACCTTCCAGCCACGCAGTAATTAATTGCGCCCTTGCAGTCACAATACACATTGTGGAGTCGAGTCGAGTGGAGAGTGGAGAGTGGAGAGGGAGCTCAGAACGAAAAGAGGAAGTTACGACGCGAGAAAAATAAAAATAATTATAATAAGAAAATTTAGAATGAAGGAAGGTCGAAGGTGGAGGAACAAGAGGGCGGTGGTTTGTTTCTTCTGCATTATTTAAACCGTTTAAAATCCCACGAGCTCGAGGTGCTGGCTTTATCCGCTCTTGCTCTTACGCTATTTTTATTTATTCTTAGTTAACCCAAAGCGTTAAGTATCCAAGCTTATCGATCGGCGAGGTATTCCGTGACACGGCAGCTTATCGGATTTTCAGATGTCTAATTAGAGATATATCGGGTATGTGAGAATCAACAACACTTTGGCTGTTCTCAGAGATAACTATTTTTTTAGGCAATCATTTTAAACAAATTAATGAATTTCTTCTTTGGATGTATATTCGGGAAGAAAGTTATTCGATGGTGATTTTATTTTTATATTTATTCGGTTGCTGTCAAAGATACTGAAAAATTGTAAAAGACTTTTTTTGTAGAAAATTTAATTCTCTACACAGAAAAAAAAAATTTTGTCCAAAAAAAAATTTCTTGGTTCAAGAATTGTTTAAAATAAATTTTGGTTTTTTGACAAAAGAATATCAATATCTATCATGATAATAATAAAATATTGGCATTAATTTTGATAGATTAACAAACGAATAAGTTCATTTGAATTAATCAAAAAATAATTCGATCAATTCTTGAGACAAGAAAATATATTCTTGAAAATTATCAAGAATATATATTCTTGTGACAAGAAAATTTTCTCAAGAGTAGTACTTTTTTTTTCTCAGTGTATAAGAAAGGTCTTTAACAATTTTTCCGTATATTTTATCGTTTAGAAGATATTTTGAATTTAAAACTCTTATACATTTTTTTTTTTTTATAGAAAGAAAAAATAAAAGTTTCAGAGAAGTTAAAAATCAAAAGTCTGGGTTAAATATTGAAGATACAATAAAATTATATTGAAATTTTGTTGTAGGAAATTTAATTCTCTACAAAAAAAAAATGCTCATCAATTTTACCGTATCTTTTATAGTTGATAAGATATACGAGTTTTAAAATTCCCTAGAATTTCTCGTTTTTCGGGAGAAATTTTAATGAAAAGTCCAAGCTGGAATTATTGCGAAAAAAAATATAAAAACAATATAATTATTGTAATGTAATAAACGTATCAGTATGTGTAAATTAAAAGTTGAAATTAATGAGTTGTAATAGTTATAACGTGTGATAAAAGTAATCTTATACTTATAATGTAATGTAACCTGTATGTATTACATTTGTATATGCTGTCTAAATTATTTATGTATGAGTGGGTTGTATGTATTATGTATTATTTTTATTATTATAGTTTATTACCATGTAATAATGAATGGTATTTAAGTGTGGTAAATATATGAATAATATGTGTTATGTGTAATGTGTAATATTTAAATGTGAGATAGTGAGTGAAAATTGTCCGAGCTCGGGTAGATTTAAAATTTAAAAATTAAAGGGAAAAGTAATATAAAAATAAAGGCATATGATGGTCGAATATAATAAACGAATAGAAGTAAAAGAAGTGGTGCGCATGAGGACGCAGACTAAAATCTCCAGGTTCCGTTGGTGTCCGCCCTTAGCCTGGGTTTCGTCGGACGGGGTATATAAATTATACATGTAAATATACGGGCGGCCCGGACCGAGAGATCGAACGGTCAGATATCGAGATATGTACCCTTATTTCCTCTTTCTCTTAATCTTTTATTTTATTTTTATTTATATGGAATTTTCGTTTTGTTTTTTTTCGCTTATTTTTATTCTTGGGACTCACGCACCCACTGCCATACCGATTTCTAGAGCCGATATATTTTATTATTCCATACGCGGCAATAATCTTTTACACCGTCCGTCCTCTCAATATAAGATTTTATTATATTATTCTTATCTCTTATCTCTTTTCTCTTTTATTCTAAATTTAAAGTGACCACTTGCCTAGTGCACTGCTATATGTAGCTTAGTGTATTGTATTGTATTATTATTATATTTAAATTTATGTGGTTTCATGTACAAAATAAATAAATACTTGTAAATATATACATATACAATATATATACAGTTTTTTTATTGTTAGGATAGTTTCGCAATTAAATTT